>NC_057798.1:105044931-105375228 GCF_018294505.1 Triticum aestivum | reverse complement strand
TGCGTCTAAGGCTAATGGTAATAGGAGGCAGGGGACACGATGTTTTACCCAGGTTCGGGCCCTCTCGATGGAGGTAATACCCTACTTCCTGCTTGATTGATCTTGATGATATGAGTATTACAAGAGTTGATCTACCACGAGATCGTAGAGGCTAAACCCTAGAAGCTAGCCTATGATTATGATTATTCTTGTCCTACGGACTAAACCCTCTAGTTTATATAGACGCCGAAGGGGGCTAGGGTTACACAGAGTCGGTTACAGAGAAGGAGATCTACATATCCGAATTGCCAAGCTTGCCTTCCACGCAAAGGAGAGTCCCATCTAGACACGAGACGAAGTCTTCGATCTTGTATCTTCATAGTCCAACAGTCCGTCCAAAGTATATAGTTCGGCTGTCCGAGGACCCCCTAATCCAGGACTACCTCAGGGCGCGCCTACCCCCCTGGGCGCGCCCTCCTGCCTCGTGGCCTCCCCGTGGAGTTCCAGACTTCAACTCTAAGTCTTCTAGTTTGCATTTTGTCCAAGAAAGATCCTCGTAAAGGTTTCATTCCGTTTGGACTCTGTTTGGTATTCCTTTTCTGCAAAACTCTAAAATAGGCAAAAAAATAGAAACTGGCACTGGGCCTCTGGTTACTAGGTTAGTCCCAGAAATAATATAAAAGAGCATATTAAAGCCCATTAAAAACAGATAATATAATAGCATGGAACAATGAAAAATTATAGATACGTTGGAGACGTATCAACTATTGTTACTTGCTCGTTACAAATTATCTTGCTACCAAACTACTCCGCTACTTACAATTTAAGCACTTGCAGAAATTACCTTGCTGAAAACCACTTGTCATTTCCTTCTGCTCCTCGTTGGTTCGACACTCTTACTTATTGAAAAGAGCTACAATTGACCCCATACACTTGTGGGGCATCAATCATCACGTGGTGTCTCGGCACGACGAACTGTAGCTACGGTGCATACTCAGGAAGAACACTTATACCTTGAAATTTAGTGAGGGATCATCTTATAATGCTACCGTCGCACTAAGAAATATAAGATGCATAAAAGATAAACATCATATGTGTCGGATATCAGGTTCCGGCAAAACCCTTAAGGTTCGAACTCTGGGGTGCGCGCAAAGATCTACTTCCTACCGATCCACGTACCAACGCCTCATCATGAATCTAAGCTACACGATGAACAACATGAGGGACACGAGGTTTATACTAGTTCGGGCCACCGTTGTGGTGTAATACCCTACTCTAGTGTGTGTGGTGGTGGATTGCCTCAGGGGCTGATGATGAACAATACAGAAGAAGAACAGCCTCGCGAGGGGTGTTCTTGAGCTGGTGTGGTGTTCTACTTGGGTGGATTCGATCGTCCCTCGGTCAGATGATCCCCTCGATGATATCATCCCCCCTACTGTGGTGGCTATCTCTATTTATAGAGGCCCTGGTCCTCTTCCCAAATATTGAGCGGGAAGGGAGCCAACAACGGCCATTTTGAAGGGGAACAACTAGTACAAGTTATCCTGACTAAAGTTGGTCTTCGACTGCCAAAGGCACTGGTGATGACGCTGTCTTGGGCTCCACGGTGACCTCCATCCTGCCGCTCTGCTGGTCTTGGTCTCGTTGCACTGATATGGTAACCTTTGCTTGATGCCTTGGTACTCCGCGCCTGCGCTTGCCCCCTTTGCACCAAAGAGGAAATGAGGACACTGCACAGGCTCGCGCCTGCCTGGCGCCCGCCTGGTCTCGATCGTCATGGCCTGCGTCATGAGCACCTCACGAGGTACCCCAGCCTTGATCTCTCCGCCTCCTTGTGAGCCTGCCTGGTGAGGCCGCCCGTGAGGAAGCCTTGCATTGTCCGCCCCGTGAGGGTTGGTGAGGGAGTCCTGGACTAGGGGGTGTCCGGATAGCCGAACTATCATCATTGGCCGGACTCCAAGACTATGAAGATACAAGATTGAAGACTTCGTCCCGTGTCCGGATGGGACTTTCCTTGGCGTGGAAGGCAAGCTTGGCGATACGGATATGTAGATCTCCTACCATTGTAACCGACTCTGTGTAACCCTAGCCCTCTCCGGTGTCTATATAAACCGGATGGCTTTAGTCCGTAGGATGAACAACAATCATACCATAGGCTAGCTTCTAGGGTTTAGCCCCCTTGATCTCGTGGTAGATCTACTCTTGTAACACACATCATCAATATTAATCAAGCAGGACGTAGGGTTTTACCTCCATCAAGAGGGCCCGAACCTGGGTAAAACATCGTGTCCCTTGTCTCCTGTTACCATCCGCCTAGACGCACAGTTCGGGACCCCCTACCCGAGATCCACCGGTTTTGACACCGACATTGGTGCTTTCATTGAGAGTTCCTCTGTGCCGTCGCAATCAGGAAGGATGCCTTTTCCCATCTTTAAAGACGGCGCCGTCGTCAAGGGAGCTTTGGCCGCCGGCCAAACTATCCGGCTAGGTGGCTTTCTTATGACCGCCTGTTCGGCCACCGCTCCGACGGTGACCTCTCAAGTCATCAAAAGCGATCTTTGCGTCAGCTCGGAATTCACCGAGCAGTTAGATCCGATTGAGCTCTCCCCCGTAAACGAGCTCTTGGATCGCATCGCTGCCCTGGGAGTCGCTACAGACTACGATCAGATTGGGCTTAAAACCGATCTGAGAGAAATTAACTCTCCCCAGGCTACCCACCACATTGTTGTGGTAGAGGAACAATGCGGCGACTCTTCTTCTATGTTGAAAACCAACTATGTACGGATTCCCGATCCCTCCATGCCGGATTCCCGCGGAGAGACAGACGCCAATCAAATACTGAACCTAGAGTCAGGCATCGGACCAGATTCATTGGAAAGCATCCAACAAACCAAGCTTCCAAATCCGGAAGCTTCTTGGCCTTTGAGCCTCAGATCGGGCGGGGTTCCCAACTTAGTTCCACCCGCCCACCCAAACATAAGCGATCTATCTCAAATACGGCAAGAGCCCGATGAAACAGTACATCGTTACTGGGCTAGATTCCTCCTGGTTATGAACAGGATAAAGGACTGCCGTGAAGAAAGCACGATTTCAATTTTCTGCAACAATTGCACGGACAAGGGAATCATAAACGCCGTCAGTCGTCGCGAAGTTACACGCTTCGCCGACCTAGCGACCATTGTAAAAAAATACTGTGCAATGGAGAGTGCCTAGAAAATCGAAACTAGGTTCTGGGACAATCCGGCCCTGAATACAACCCCAGTCCGAAATAAAAGAGTGCGTCATACTCAAGCACCTGGGTTAAAAACCAAAAAGCAAAAACCCCCTAATGGGTACGGAACCGTACTTGAGGGATGGCTCAACGGACCCTGCAAAATCCACAGTACGGAGGGCTCCACTCCAACACATAGCCTTCGAGCATGTTGGATACTACGTCAGGTGGCCAAAAGTGGCGAAGGCTTGCTAGCCCCGGACAACCAACCCAGCAGTACCAGTACGGTATTAATAGTCTTCGAGACTTTCACATCAAATAACATGCGGAAACAAACAATCCGCAGCCTCGCAGAAGTCTACCAAGTAGCAACAGCAAATCCATGGAGCGACACGGCTATCATCTTCAATGCCAACGACGAACCTAAATTCCGAACAGCTAGAGCACCAGCTGCATTGGTCTTTAGTCCGATAGTGGACGGCTTTCGTCTTACTAAGGTACTCATGGATGGCGGCAGCGGATTAAACCTCATCTACGAAGAAACCCTTCAAAAAATGGAAATTGACTGGAGCCGCATTGAGCAAAGCAGCACAACATTCAGGGGAATAATCCCTAGTCGAGAAGTATGCTGCACAGGAAAAATCACGCTAGATGTAGTGTTCGGCTCGCCGGACAACTACAGGTCTGAAGAGGTCACATTCCAGGTGGCCCCATTCAGCAGCGGACATCACACCTTGTTAGGGCGAGAGGCGTTCACAATCTTCCAAGCTATACCCCATTACGGGTACATGAAGCTCAACCCGGAAAAATGTGTTTTCGGCGTACCAGCCGGAAAGCTCTTAGGCTTCATTGTATCCGGTAGAGGAATTGAAGCAAACCCAGCCAAGATCCGAGCTCTGTCACAATTGGATATCCCAAAAGACCTCAAGCAAATACAAAAGCTAACCGGATGCATGGCGGCTCTAAGCCGCTTCATCTCCCGTTTGGGAGAAAAGGCACTGCCCCTCTATCGGCTCCTCCGGCGCACCGAACATTTCGAATGGACGGATGCTGCCACGGCCGGACTCGAAGAAATTAAAGCCGTACTGGCAACAAATCCGGTCCTGGCCGCGCCTAACCTGGGCGAACCAATGCTATTATATATCGCAGCAACACATCAAGTTGTTAGCGCGGTAATCATCGTCGAACGAGAAACAGAAGGGCACAAATTCCCTCTTCAAAAACCAGTGTATTATGTATCTACTGTCTTAACCCCATGCAAGCCCCGATACCCACACTATCAAAAGATAGCGTACGCGGGTGTTCATGGCATCCCGGAAGCTGCGACACTACTTTCAAGAGTGTTCCATAACGGTGGCCTCCGAAGTACCTCTCAACGACATTATAAACAATCGCGACGCGACGGGCAGGATTGCAAAGTGGGCTTGAGCTCTTACCATTTGATATAACCTACAAATCACGGTGAGCTATCAAGTCGCAAGTTCTTGCTGACTTAATCGCCGAATGGACCGAAGCCGAACTCCCTAAAGAGTACGGCGCATACTCCAATTGGATCATGCATTTCGACGGCTCCAAAATGTTGGCGGGCTTGGGGGCTGGCATCGTCTTGACGTCCCCAACCAGAGACACAGTCCAATATGTACTTCAAATAATGTACACGGACTCCAACAACGCAGCCGAATACGAGGCCCTTCTACATGGCCTCCGGATGGCAATCTCCATGGGTATTCAACGCCTAGAGGTGCACGGGGATTCAAACCTCGCAATATCCCAAGTAAATGGAGACTTTGACGCCAAAGATCCGAAAATGGCAGCCTACCGAAATGCTGTCCTAAAAATGTCAGCCCGGTTTGAAGGACTCGAATTCCACCATGTAGCCCGGGATAATAACCAGGCAGCAGACGTGTTGGCACGCATTAGCGCGAAACGCGACGCCGTCCCTCCAAACATCTTCCTGGAGCGACTCTTTAAGCCATCCATATTATGGGAATAGGAGTCCGGAAATAACAATCCGGAACCAACTGCATCACCTAATGCAGAACATTCCGACACAATCGGTGGCTCGGCCAATGAAATAACAGACTCGGCCCACAAAATACTGGCAGTAATTGCCCCGTGGACGGAACCATTCCTAGCCTACCTAATCCGGCGGGAACTTCCCGAAGACCAAAATGAGGCCCGCTGCATAGTTCGGCGATCTAAAGCCTACAAGGTCCATGAGGGAGAACTTTATAAGAAAAGCACAACCGGAGTCCTTCAAAGGTGTATCTTCGAAGAGGAAGGGCGAAATCTGCTGGCTGAAATTCATGCCGGACTCGGCGGGCACCACGCCGCCGCCCGGGCCCTTGTAGGCAAGGCCTTCCGTACAGGATTTTATTGGCCGACCGCCCGGGCAGATGCTCAGGACTTAGTCCAACGATGCGTCGGTTGCCAGCTCTTTGCTAATCAGAGCCACATGCCACCCACCGCCCTCAAAACTATACCCATTACTTGGCCGTTCGCGGTCTGGGGGCTTGACATGGTTGGACCCCTTAAAGGGGGAACCCACAAGCACAAATACTTATTGGTCATGGTGGATAAATTCACCAAATGGATAGAGGCCAAGCCGGTTAAAACGGCAGAATCTGGACCTGTGATAGACTTCATATCCGGGGTAGTACACCGCTTCGGCGTCCCCCACAGCATCATCACTGATAACGGCACAAATTTCATGGCCGACAAGGTTAAACTCTGGTGCAAAAACATGGGCATCAAGCTCGATTACGCTTCAGTCTACCACCCTCAAACTAATGGTCAAGTGGAACGAGCAAATGGTCTAATCATGAGCGGTATCAAACCCAGATTAGTGCGGTCCCTCACGGAATCTAACACGCACTGGGTAGAGGAGCTCGACTCCGTACTCTGGGGGTTGCGGACCACGCCAAACCGCACAACCAGATTCACACCATTTTTATGGTATACGGCGCTGAGGCAGTTTTGCCCTGCGACATAATTCATGACTCACCTCGCGTGCGCATGTACGAGGAAAGAGAAGCCGAGTTAGATCGACAGGACAGTTTGGACGCTTTAGAGTAGGAGCGCGACGTGGCAAAATCCCGTTCCGCATTCTATCAACAGCAGGCTCGAAGATATCAAAGCAGAGAAGTACGGTCCAAAACTTACAACGTTGGCGAGCTAGTTCTACGCCTGCCGGACAAGAAAAAGGACAAACTTAAGCCCAAATGGGAAGGTCCCCTTCATCATTGACCAAGTCCTTACCGGCGGTGCATACCATCTACACAACGCATCTGACAACTGACTCGAGCCAAACCCATGGAACGTAGCCCGTCTCCGAAGATTTTACGCCTAGCGCCGGACTCAGGGTTCATCTCCTTCCTCCGTCCACCTTTCATATTTTTTTGCTGTCTTTGTTTTCCGTCCTTTCTCCTCCCCTTTCTTCAGCACAAACCTCTTGAGGGCTGATCTGCGCTTTGATCGCACTTACTCGATGTGCTACTCGCACTCGTTATACATGGGGGCTTCTTTAACAGAAGCTTATTTATATGGGCTTCATGCCCAACACATGTGTCACACTTCCGCATGTACCTTTTGCTTACCATTGTATGCATCGATATGACTTAAGTTTTGGCCAAGCCGGGTTGCCTGGCTCCTGTGCTTACCCCTACGTTCCCGATTGTTCGGCTAGGAGGTAAAGGGAGCACCTCTGCGATTGTTACTGCCGGGTCAGCCGGATGTGTACCGCAGACTGGGTGAAGCCGAAGGCTAGCGTTCTTAAGGGAATATTCGGTCGGTGACCTGAAAGATGATTTATTACTCAATTATTTATCTGCCCCCAGATGCTTTCCCTGCTATTTTCGCAGTCCGGACATGCACTTTAGGGCATGCCTCCCAGGGAAAGGAACCCTTAACGGAACTATTCTCCCTGGAAGATGTTTCTTACTAACCATGTAATATAACATAGCTAGTTGGGCACTTGTCTAATAAAGCAATTATGACCCCTACACCTTGTCTCCATGCATGCCCCGGTTCTTTTATAACCGTCAGGTTATTCGGACACACTCCGGACTGTTGGGTACCGAGGTTGAAGCGAAAAGGTCCGCAAAGGCAAACGATCTACAATCCGGCTAGAAGGCATTTTACATGCCATTTTCAAATTACATCGTCAAATGGACTGATTGTACTCCTCTTCAATACCATCTAACAGGCTGTCTAATTTACAGTCCTGTTGGGAATATTTTGCGGCCAGCTCTACTTGGCCGTACATCAAGCTCACAGGGATCTCCTTCCCATCAGGCCCCGCAGGTCCGACCTCGGCCATGTGGTTTGGGTCAGCCTTCGGGTACCGCGTCTTCACCATGGCCCAGGCCTCCCTGGCACCTTGACGGCAGGCCGATATCTTCCACAGATGGAGACGTTGCTGTACTCCCTGAAGCTTCTCAGCAAGCCCTCCAAGGCCCTCAGGTAGGGAGACGGAGGGCCATAAGGCCTGAACAACGCCACTCATCGCCTGCCGAACACGTTCAAGCAGTTGCACCAGCTCGGGAAGTTGGTCACCCGTTGAACCGGGCATTTCCTCCATAGGGCGACCTGTGAGCACACCTACAGACATACTTCTGTCAACCGACTTCCTCGCCGAACTCTTCTTTTCAAATGAGTTTGCTCAAGCACTTACTATAAATGCCGCGACGAAGCCGCTGATTCTCCTTGAAGGAGCTAGACAGCTGGGCCCGGACACCTTTCAGCTCTTCTCCAAGCTGGGTGTGGGCATCTTGGAGTTTGTTCCTCTCCTGCTGCACCTTCGTAAGCACCCTCTCGCCGGCCTTCAACTAGCGCAGTAGCTGTTGCTTGTCCGGATCTAGTCCGGCGCCCTCTGCAATATTATTGTCAGATATATGCACCCGCCGTATTTTGTTAACTACTTATCTTTTCGAAGTATGTATTACCAGCGGGGATCTCTGTGGCTCCCCCTGTGGCAGCCAGTGCGGCCTCAAGTTAGGCCTTGCACTCTCGAAGTTCCTGGGACAGGTGGGTATTCTTCTCCGTAAGATCCTGCATAATAAATGATCCTTAAATCAGTTAATTTAACTATTTTAAGTCTCGGGGGCTACTGGCATATATAACTATTAAAATTACTTACCCGTATGTCCTTCACATACTGCTCCGCAGCTCTGGTTAAACCATCTTGAGCGGCACGGAGGTGCGCATCTCCTGCATCAAAGGCATTCAACGCCTCCGGGGAGAAGCACGCGTCACGAAGAACTGTCCGGCGACGCCTGTGATTCATGGCACTCTCCACCTTAGAATGTGTGGCGGACAGCCTATCGGCATCCTCCGTTGGAGGAGCATCTGGCTCATGCCCTGTGTTCGCCTCCCCTTCCGGACCACGCGTTGGAGCATGGCTGGCGGAGGCTTGATTGGCAACCTCTTTGGACATTGTCCGGCGAGCGCTCTTTCTCCTGGAAAAGTTATGAGCATTAATATATACCTCCCAGGGATTCTTCCCTTAAAAACAGCAGCGCGCCATACCGTTGCGGCGACGTTTTGATTCGCGTCGCACTCCTTTTGCGCCTGCTGGGCCGAACTGACCCTTGCTGGTTAGCCACCGCGGGCTCGGCTTCTCGCCTTGAAGGCACCTCCTGCAAGACACCGTTGGTATACGGTGATCTGAAATACGCAAGGACGAAGTAATGGTGTCAGAACTCCGGTCATAATTACCTGAGAAGCCGGACACAAACCGGGGTAGTCAGCCGTAATGACGACCAAAGCATTATCTATGCTGAGCTGGCGGAACACCCCGTCAATTAAATCCACCTTTATGTCCGGATCCTCTTCGGAGACCGGATCAAGGGATCTTCCCGGATCCTAGGGTTGTGGAGCCGGACTGTGTATGCCCTCCACCTCCCGACGCAGTTCCTGCGTCAAAATCATAGAGTAAGGCATTTAACTTCTAAAGCACGGGTCAGATGAATAAATGTTCGCTTACCCAGCTCCGAGGGTTATTCATGGAGAACCCATTCAATGGGCTCGTCTGGAGAAAGTCCTCCTTCTCCCCCTTGTACAAGCCGGACATGATCTTCACCAGATCCGCGGCAGATCGTCGCCCCTTGCGGCCATGACGGGTGGCGTCGTTCTCCCCGTTGAAGTCCCACATGGGGTGGCCCCTATATTGGAGCGGCTGCACCCCTCGCATAATGCATGTGGCCATGACTCCAATCGTGGTTAATCCGGAATGGGCTAGTAGCCGTATCCGACCCATCAGATAATGGACGCTCCTATCCTCTTCCCGTTGAGGGCTCCGCGAGCGCCAACTCAGGCGTTTCTTCAAGGGAGCATGGCTGAACTCCGGGAGGCTGATTCGAACTGGATCCGGCAGAGGGGCGTCCTCCATATAGAACCATTCCGAAGGCCAATCTTTGGACGCCTTCTTCGGGGTGCCGGATGGATATCCGGTCCCGACGATGCACCATATTTTGGCTCGGCCCACTTGATATATCGACCCCTCGTGAGAATGGGGTACAAGGCAAAACAATCTCTTCCACAGTGCGAAATGGGGCTCGATGCCCAAGAACAGCTCGCAAAGAGCTACAAAGCCCGCGATGTGCAAAATGGAGGCAGGTGTAAGGTGGTGAAGCTGGAGTCCGTAGAACTCCAGGAGCCCCCGGAGAAACGGATGTATGGGAAATCCGAGTCCCCTTATTAAATAAGGGACAAAGCATACCCGCTCTCCTTTGGAGGGCTTGGGAACGCTCTCCGCCTGCTTTACACCCTGGAAGGTGGCCAGTCCGGCTCGAACCGGAACCATGAAGGCTGGGGGAAGATATCCCTCGGTTTGGAGCGCCACTAGTTCGCTGTGTGGAACTGAGCATCTGCCCCAATCTCCTGGCTTAGGGCTGGGAGCGCGAGAGGAGGAGCCGCGTCGACTATCCATGATAGAATGGATTTTTGTCAGAGGCGCTTCGATGAGTACTTGCGGAAGGAGGATGGTGTGAGTTGGATCTAGATCCTCGCCTCTCTTATAGGCGGCTTGTTCGCACGGCTAGGGGAAAAAATGTAAAAATACCCTAGCTTTTCGCATTCATACGACACGTGGAAGAAGGCCATTATTGGGCGTAGAAGCCAAGGAGCGCAATATTTATAAGGAAGACGGACATTATTCGACAGGGACATGAAGTTTGAAGGAGAACCCGCCTTGCAACGCCGAAGACAACATGCGCACCGGACTCGTCGTCATTGAAGCCTGGTTCGGGGGCTACTGAGGGAGTCCTGGACTAGGGGGTGTCTGGATAGCCGAACTATCATCATCGGCCGGACTCCAAGACTATGAAGATACAAGATTGAAGACTTCGTCCCGTGTCCAGATGGGACTTTCCTTGGCGTGGAAGGCAAGCTTGGCAATACGGATATGTAGATCTCCTACCATTGTAACCGACTCTATGTAACCCTAGGCCTCTCCGGTGTCTATATAAACCGGATGGCTTTAGTCCGTAGGACGAACAACAATCATACCATAGGCTAGCTTCTAGGGTTTAGCCCCCTTGATCTCGGGTAGATCTACTCTTGTAACACACATCATCAATATTAATCAAGCAGGACGTAGGGTTTTAACTCCATCAAGAGGGCCCAAACCTGGGTAAAACATCGTGTCCCTTGTCTCCTGTTACCATCCGCCTAGACGCACAGTTCGGGACCCCCTACCCGAGATCCGCCGGTTTTGACATCGATAGTTGGCCCCTCACGAGGGTCTTGGGCTTGGGTTGATGCAGACAGGTCGTACTGGGCCACCCCTTGAGCCACGCCGCAGGCCGAAGGCAGGCAAGTCTGGGGACCACCGTTCCCAGAACACCAATAGTAGCCCTTGGGCCCAAGGCTCCCTCGGACTTGGCTTAGCAGCGAAGCAAAAGGGCAAGTGTGGAGCGCCGCGGGCCCCAACAGCCTGCAACCTTGGTCGCCGCATGGCGGTTGATTGGACGTGGGTGTCTCCACTTCCCCATGCTGCCTCAGCAACTGCTCGATTGATAAAAGGCTAGCCTGGGTTAGGCTTACCTTCATTTCTCTCATTCGCCTTGCTCCAGATCCCCTTTCTTGCTCTTGCTCTCTTGCTTCCGAAATCTCCAGATCCGCCTCATCCTTCCTCCTCCGGCGTGCAATGGCGCCCCACAAGGCCGCGCCCGAGGCTCCACCGGCCTGGTACTCGCCGGCTCTAGATCTCCCCAACATGATGGAGAAGAACCTTGCCCTCACGCGCCTGATGACGGTGGCGCAAGGCAGCGAGATGGGGGAGACTATGCTCCGAGCTGGCCCCGCCCAGCCGGAGGCCAAGGGGAGTACCTTCTACCCCTTCTTCATGAGCGCCGTCATCGCCAGCCTGGTGCCTCCTTTTTCTGAGTTCTTCTATGCTGCCCTCCGCCATTACAAGCTGCAGGCTCTGCATCTCCATCCCAACTCTATTCTCCTTCTGTTGATTTTTGCCTACTACTGCGAGGCGCACGTCGGGCTGATGCCTTCCGTGGCCTTGCTGCGCCACTTCTTCTCCCTCCAAGTTACCGGCGCCCATACCTCGGTGTGAGTTGGTTCTGTTGCATACTCCAAAGCCAACGCGATCTCGAAGGCCAGGAAGAGGGCCGATGGCTTCCAGAGCAAGTGGGTCATGCTGGATGCCGGATGCATCAACTCTCGGCTGGCGCTGCCCACGAAGCAGCCCCAGGCTGATGAGGCATGGACCCGCACGAAGCTTGACGACCGATGGGCGAAGCTGGTGCTGGAGAAGATGAACACCGACCTGAGGCCGAGCAACCTGAAGGCCGCGAAGCTGACCGGGGCCACGTTGTTGAGGGAGTTTCTGGCGCATCGGGTGGCTCCACTTCAGGCGCACTCGCGCCCGTTGTGGAGGCTTGGAGATGCGGACGGCGATCTCCGCCTGAAATCGGAGGCCCTGGCTGATGAAGATCTGGCCGCAACTCTCCGCTTCCTGGTTGGAGAGGACATGGAAGGCCTGGAGGGCACTCCTGTCCCCTTGTTCCTTTGTGACGACTGGCAACAGGTGGTGGACGCCATGCCCATCTTTGATGGGAGCGGCCTGGTACCAGAGGTGCCTCCTGAGGGCCAGGAGGCGGCGGCGCCGGTGGAATTGTCTTCCGATGATTCCCACGGAGGAGAGGAGGAAGACAAGGAAGAAGAGGAGTGCGACTCGGAGGCGACCACTGAGGAGACGGGGGAGACTTCCCCCTGGCGCAGGGCCAACATCCTCCTGTATGATTGGAAGTATGTCTAGAGGGGGGGGGTGATTAGACTACTTGACCAAATAAAAACTTAACCTTTTCCCAATTTTAGTCTTTGGCAGATTTTAGCAAACTTAGTACAAGTCAAGCAATCTTAACACAATTCAAGCAAGCATGCAAAGAGTATATGAGCAGCGGAAAATAAAGCATGCAACTTGCAAGAATGTAAAGGGAAGGGTTTGGAGAATTCAAATGCAATTTGGAGACACGGTGATTTTTGAGCCGTGGTTCCGATAGGTGGTGCTATCGTACATCCACGTTGATGGAGACTTCAACCCACGAAGGGTAGCGGCTAGCGAGTCCACGGAGGGCTCCACCCAAGAAGGGTCCATGAAGAAGCAACCTTGTCTATCCCACCATGGTCGTCGCCCACGAAGGACTTGCCTCACTAGCGGTAGATCTTCACGAAGTAGGCGATCTCCTTGCCCTTACAAACTCCTTGGTTCAACTCCACAATCTTGTCGGAGGCTCCCAAGTGACACCTAGCCAATCTAGGAGACACCACTCTACAAAAAGTAACAAATGGTGTGTTTATGATGAACTCCTTGCTCTTGTGCTTCAAATGATAGTCTCCCCAACACTCAACTCTCTCTCACAGGATTTGGATTTGGTGGAAAGAGGATTTGAGTGAAAAACAACTTGGGGAAGGCTAGAGATCAAGATTCATATGGTAGGAATGGAATATCTTGGTCTCAACACATGAGTAGGTGGTTCTCTCTCAGAAAATGTAAGTTGGAAGTGTAGGTTTGTTCTTATGGCTCTCTTCACGAATGAAGAGGGGGTGGAGGGGTATATGTAGCCTCCACACAAAATCTAACCGTTACACACAATTTACCAATCTCAGTGGGACCGAATTGAGAAACTTGGTCTGACCGATTCAGTAAACCTAGTGACCGTTAGGATTTTTGGTGGGACCGACATGCAACTCGGTAGAACCGATATGGTTAGGGTTAGGGCATAATGTAATGTTGGTGAGACCGATTACACAAACTCGGTTAGATCGATTTTGGTAATAAGCTAACCAGAGAGTTGGTCAGGTAAACTCGGTGGGACCGGTTCGCTCATTTCGGTGGGACCGAAATGTTACGAAAGGGAAACAAAGAGTTTACATTGCAATCTCGGTGGGACCGATCGCTCATCTCGGTGGTACCGAAACGTTACGAAGGGAAACCGAGAGATTACAATCCCATCTCGATGAGACTAAGATCCCTATCAGTGAGACCGATTTGCCTAGGGTTTGTGGCAGTGGATATGACATCTGAACTCGGTGGCACCGGATGGAAAGAATCGGTGGGGCCGAGTTAGACTTTAGGTTTAGGTCATATGTGGATATGAGAAAGTAGTTGAGGGTTTTGGAGCATATCACGAAGAACTATGAAGCAAGAACCTCATTAAGCAACACCTCATCCCTCCTTGATAGTATTGGCTTTTCCTATAGACTCAATGTGATCTTGGATCACTAAAATATAAAATGTACAGTCTTGACCTTTGAGCTTGAGCCAATCCTTTTATCCTTAGTATTTTGAGGGGTCCACTTTTCTCATCCATGCCATGCCATTCATTGAGCTTTTCCTGAAATATTTATCTTGAAATAATGTTAGCTCAATGCGCTATATGTTGTTAGGAATTACCAAAACCACCTAGGGATAGTTGCACTTTCAATCTCCCCCTTTTTGGTAATTGATGAAAACATATAGATCAAAGCTTCGACAAATGATAATAAGATTGAAAAATATTGTCGCTTTGAGAAGTATGTGAAATGTGAGAGCTCCCCCTAAATTTGTGCATGGTTTAAGATTTGCTTTGGACTGCAAATGCACATAGAGTTAGGATCATGAGTTACTCTTCCATGTCACATACATCTTGGTGGAGCGGTCAAAATGATAATAATCAAAATACATGCACTCATCACCAAGCAAAGTGAATGATCATATAGGGATAAAAGGATAATGTCATCCAACAAGCATTAATGTAGCATATGATCAAACACATGATCATCCAAGTATCACACAAACATAAAGTACCTCAAACAAGAGAAAGCAAACAAAGTTCAACCACCAAAACAAGAGAGAATAAAAGCAAACACTCTCTCTCGAAGCCTATGATCTATACATTTTTCTCCCCCTTTGGCAACAAGTTACCAAAAAGTTCCTAGAAAATGCATAGTACTAAATTGACTCTCAGGCTTGGTCTTGATGTGGTGGTGTAGAAATGACTGCAAGAACGAAGGCATCAGTTGATGAAGTTGGAGCTGGTGGAGTAGATGCTGGAGTTGGTGGCACTGAAGTTGTAGCTGGTGCAGATGAAGTTGCTCTTGTGTTTGTCACTGGCACTGCAGCTGATCTCTGAGCTCTAGG
Source organism: Triticum aestivum (assembly GCF_018294505.1). Taxonomy (NCBI): domain Eukaryota; kingdom Viridiplantae; phylum Streptophyta; class Magnoliopsida; order Poales; family Poaceae; genus Triticum; species Triticum aestivum. The sequence continues at coordinate 105,360,403 of NC_057798.1, read as the reverse complement.
CACTCTTGCAAATGCCTCAGTGGTTGTCTTGCCCTTCCTCTCTTGCATGTCATCTTGGAGTTGCTTAACAACGGACTGGATCTCAATGACCTTCACATCCAAGTCATAGAACTTCTGCTCCATGATCCTCTCCAGGCTCTCCTGGTTTTGAGTCAGGGTGGCCAACCCCTTCTCAATCCTTAGAGTGGATGCAATCAAGTAGCCAAGCTGATCTTGCTTGCTCTTCAGGAAGTACTCAGATGCATCATCAATCTTTGGCATCTTGGCAGCCTTCTCAGTCCTTGCCTTCTCCTTCTTTGCTTGTGCTTGCACAAAACATGGTTCATCTTCATCCATAACCACTTGGTTGTCCTCAAAATCTGGATAGATAGGCATGTGATCCTTGTCCAACAAGTATGTGCCAGTGCCCATCTTGGAGTTAACCAGCTCCTGGATCTGTGGGGCATACCCAAAACTTCTCTTCTGGTCAGCAGCTGTTGTCTTGATAGTTTCAACTATGAGGCTCATGACCTTGGACTTTTGTGGCACATCAAATAAGTGTAGCAGATTTATTGCATGGCCTCTGATCATATTGTGATCACCCGACTTGGGCAAAAGAGTGTGCCTGAGGATCCAGTTGATGGTTGGCAGTCCAGACAGAAGGTAATGTACTGATCCAAACTTGTGTGTTTCAATAGCAGCATCTGGGATCTCCTTGTACATATGTTCCATAGTGTTGTGATCCATCTTCTTCTTGGCATAGACATCAAAGTCATCCTCTTTATCCTTAGGTGCATTGATCAGATTGGCCCATTCTTCAATTGATGATTGGTACCTAGTACCTTCAGACATCCATACTATCCTGCCATCTGGATAAAACTGTGATGTGGAGTAGAATTGCATTATTAGCTCATCATTCCACTTTGTGAGCTTCTGCCCAACAAAGTCATCCACTCCACAACCCTTGAAACTGTCATGCACACCAGGATAGTGTTCTTCATTCTCCTTGATGTATTTCCAGTCCACCCATCTCATGTCATAGACTATTGGCTTCTTGTCCAGGAACACTGTCTCATAGAAATCCCGTTGTTCCTTTGTATAGAACCTGTAGTCCACATCAGTTCTCCTCCTGACTGCATAAGGATCAGTCAACCTCCACTATCTAAGTCCTGCATCCTTTCTCAACTCATGTTCTCAGCTACTGGATGAGCATCGTTATGATCTAGAATTTTAGGCTTCAACTTTCTCAAGACATGCTCTTCATCATCTTCCTCTTCAGCAACAACTTCAGGCACTGGGGCCTTGTTCTTCTCAGCAGCCCGTATGTTCCTGGTGTTCCTCTTAGGTGCAGTCTTGGGCTTGGAAGCAGCCTTGGGTGCTTCTTTGGGCTTTGATGAAGCAGCCCCTAACCTGATGGCATCACCCATAAGCTTCTGTGCTTTAGGTGCTAGTGCATCAACCTCTTCTTCTTCCTCTTCCATCATGGAAGGCTTTCCAACAACCCTGGCCATGGTCTTCTTGACCCTTTCCTTCCTCTTCTTCTCAGTCACTTCTGGTTCTTTGGGATCAGATTTCTCAGTTTCTTTAGTGGATCCTCTGACCTTCAACATAGGAGTCCTTTTGGCTGGGATTTTCCTGTTCAGTCCAGGGTTAGTGGTTGCAGGTGTGCCATATTCCTTCTTGAGCACTTTTCTGGAAGTGGCTTCATCCTCTTCTGCCACATAATCTTCACCCTCAGAGTCTGAGGTTCTCTTCTTTCTGGCCCTGGTGGCAGCTTTGGGTAAGTTGCTTGAGGTGCTCCTGCTGCCTTCATCTGAGGAACTGGAGGGACTAGTGCCCTCACTCATGTGAACCTGCTCCTCTTCCCTGTTCTGGCTGTCACTTTGATCAGACATATTGCAAACACTGACAGCTGACCCTGTGAATAGATATAGATGAGATGGAAGGGATGGGCATCACAAAATACAGAGGTTTTTGCAAAAGAATGGGTTAAAAACTCAGTTTTAGTTTTCCACAGAAAGCATTTCGGATCTACCAATTTGTAAACTCGGTGATACCGAAGCAGCTTTAGGAACCTAAACTAGTGAACTCGGTCAGACCGAATCACAGTTTGGTGGCACCGAGACTGCTAGGGTTTCACAAAGTCCTGAACTCGGTCACACCGACTTGCAATTCTCGGTCAGACCAAGAATCACATGTGCAATGGCCTTGGCCAAATCAGTGGAACTGATTTCTACAACTTGGTGGGTTCGAGATGGTTTTGGCGGAAACCTAACCCTAAATTTCCAATCCAAACCAAATCTACAGAGTGTTTTGACTAGATAAGATAGTTTCAATCGTGGCAAGATTCATGGCGAACACAATGTGCTAGGAATCAGATAGGGATAGCACAGTGATCAAGTCCATACCCTAGTTCGGTGATGGACTCGCTACGGCGGCAACGGCGGAGTTGATTCCCGTTGACGGTGGTGGAGACCAGCGGCGGGAGGTAGCTAGTGACGAGGAGGACGATCCGGAGACCTTGGAGGTAGAGCGGCCTGAGCGCGGGCGAAAGAGTTCGGAGAAAATTTCCAAAATTTTTCCCGTGGGTATATATAGCCCGACCCTGTCGGTGTGACTGAGTGGAACAACTCGGTGGCACCGAGATGCATTACTGTAAGCAGTTACTGCAATTCGGTGTGACCAAAAAGTTCAAATCGGTTGCACTGAGATTGAAAACCTAGATCGACTTAGTGATCTGGGTATGACCGAAATGGAAGAATCGGTCAGACCAAAACACACAAAGAAGTTTTGGAAGTTTAAGTCCATGATGAATCGGGGACTCCGAGTGCTCCTCACATAGAGTGGTTCGAATCTGACTTGATCAAATTTTGTGATGTAGCATGAATATAGTTTGAGACAAGAAAAGCATAGATAGCTAGAGAAGGTTCTTAGGCATTCTTGTCCATCCACTTGGCAAAAGAAAAAGAAGCCAAACAAGCAAAACTACAAGTGGATGTCCTTGAATGAGTAAAATATGCAACCAACATGCTCACACAATAAAATGACCAATGAAATATGTGGCAAAGCATGCACAACCAATTCTAGCATCTATCAAGCAATTGGCGATGACTAGGTCATCTATATATGAGTATATTGACATAGGAGTCAAATGAGAACATTTGATCATAAGTCATACTCATCGTTTAAGCTCAAGTGGGGTTACCACTTTTACATAATGCATTGATGTGTTCACACCATTAGAGTTGCTTTAACTCAATTCTTAGAGTAAAGCTCCCGCTAGATGTGAGATCCCCCCTTAGTGGGATGAACTAACCTTGGGTTTTGTCGATGATGACTTCATGTAGGTGTTGAAGATGTGGATGCTCAATGTTGATGTAGATCTTTTGGAGTAATCCTTTGGAGTGAGTTGCACTTTGAATACCTACATGGGTTAGTCCCACAAGGAACAAACAAGGATATCTATAGACATAGAGTGATGCACACACAAAATGATGTCTATGAAAGCATTAGGTTACCTTGTCCCTTGTCTTACCAACAAGAGGGTTTGTGACTCCATGGACTAGTGCAATATGTGGAAGTTGATTGCACTTGTCCTTGCCAAAATGATATGAGTGAAGTATGTTGGCGGAGTCACCCTCAAGAACTCTCTAGTTCTTCTTCTTCGGGATCCACACCATGTTGATGGGAATCCTCGGAGTTGTAGTCGTACTTGATGAAGTAGAACTTGACGTAGTCTTGGGAACCCACTTGACCAAGGCCTTGGGAGCTTCTTCAAATGCATCAATCTCGTCTTGAAGCTCATCCTTGCCTTTTTTCTTGTCGTCTTGTGGTAGAAGATCATCTTGAGCTTGCATCCCTTTGAAGGAAGTAGGATCATACTTCTCTTGTTGAGGTACAAACTTCGTCTTGGGGTATTGATCTTCTTCCCACTCAACTCCATTGGCATTGAACTTTCGTTCAAAACCAACACTTGGTTCTTCTGGTGCCTTCCTTGCTTGCGTACAATTTCTTCGAATTGCTTACTTCCGGCAAGGCTCTTGTAAACACCTTTCTCTATAATTCCCTTCAATAAGCTATTTTCTTGCTCAAATGTAACTTGGCTAAGAGAATCATTAGTGGAATCAAGAGAACTACTAGAAGCAACAACATTGGATTTAACATGATTATCATTACTACTAGAGGAAGAATCCTTCTTGTTGTTGTTACTAGACTTGACTTGACGCATGTAAGTAGATAAGAGTAAACGCTTGGCAATGTAAAAAGAACTTTTCTTGCGAAGATCATCATTGATTGCTTTCAAGAACTCATGCTCTTGCTCAAGGTTGAGCTTTTCAAAGCGTAACTTCTCATGAGTCCTCAAAACTTCTCAATGATCGCCTAAGATAGTTTCATGAGCTAACATAAGAGTGTTTAGTTCTTTAGTTAGGAGCTCAATCTTATCCTTATCATCGTCATTTGTTTTATCTTGATTAGCATGATTAATTGGCGTTTCATCATAGTATTCATCACTAGAGTTGTCAATAAGTAAATCATCATCACTTAGCAAGTGATACGTCTCCAACGTATCTACAATTTATGAAGCATTCATGCTATTTTATTATCTATTTTGAATGATTATGGGCTTTATTATACACTTTTATATTACTTTTGGGACTAACCTATTAACCGGAGGCCCAGCCCATATCGCTGTTTTATTGCCTGTTTCAGTATTTTGAAGAAAAGGAATATTAAACGGAGTCCAAACGGAATGAAACCTTTGGCAGCGTTATTTTTGGGAAGAATATCATCCTGGAGACTTGGAGTTTATGTCAGAAGATCCTCGAGGAGGCCAGGAGATAGGGGGCGCCCCCCCTACTGGGCGCACCCCCTATCTCGTGGGCCCCTCGAGCACCCCCGACTGACTTATTTTGCCTATATAAGCCTATGTACCCTAAAAAACATCAAATATCAAGATAGACTGGGAGTTCCGCCGCCGCAAGCCTCTGTAGCCACCAGAAACCTCTCGGTAGCCCTTCCCAGCACCCTGCCGGAGGGGGGATCCTTCACCGGTGGCCATCTTCATCATCCCGGCGCTATCCATGATGAGGAGGGAGTAGTTCACCCTCGAGGTTGAGGGTATGTACCAGTAGCTATGTGTTTGATCTCTCTCTCTCGTGTGCTCTCTCGTGTTCCCTCTATGGCACGATCTTGATGTATCCCGAGCTTTGCTATTATAGTTGGATCTTATGATGTTTCTCCCCCTCTACTCTCTTGTGATGAATTGAGTTTTCCCTTTGAACTTATCTTATCGGATTGAGTCTTTTATGAGAACACTTGATGTATGTCTTGCCGTGCTTATCTGTGGTGACAATGGGATATCATGTGCCACTTGATGTATGTTTTGGTGACCAACTTGCGGGTTCCTCCCATGAACCTATGCATAGGGGTTGGCACACGTTCTTGACTCTCCGGTAGAAACTTTGGGGCACTCTTTGAAGTACTTTGTGTTGGTTGAATAGATGAATCTGAGATTGTGTGATGCATATCGTATAATCAAGCCCACGGATACTTGAGGTGACAATGGAGTATCTAGGTGACATTAGGGTTTTGGTTGATTTGTGTCTTAAGGTGTTATTCTAGTACGAACTCTTTAATAGATTGATCCAAAAGAATAACTTTGAGGTGGTTTCGTACCCTACCATAATCTCTTTGTTTGCTCTCCGCTATTAGTGGCTTTGGAGTGACTCTTTGTTGCATGTTGAGGGATTGTTATATGATCTATCTATGTTATTATTGTTGAGAGAACTTGCACTAGTGAAAGTATGAACCCTAGGCCTTGTTTTCTATCGCAATACCGTTTACGCTCACTTTTATCGCTTGCTACCTTGCTGTTTTTATAATTTCAGATTACAAATACCTTTATCTACCATCCATATTGCACTTGTATCACCATCTCTTTGCCGAACTAGTGCACCTATACAATTTGCCATTGTATTGGGTGTGTTGGGGACACAAGAGACTCTTTGTTATTTGGTTGCAGGGTTGTTTGAGAGAGACCATCTTCATCCTACGCCTCCTACAGATTGATAAACCTTAGGTCATCCACTTGAGGGAAATTTGCTACTGTCCTACAAACCTGTGCACTTGCAGGCCCAACAACGTCTACAAGAAGAAGGCTATGTAGTAGACATCAAGCTCTTTTCTGGCGCCGTTACCGGGGAGGCTAGGTAAACGGCACTCACACTTCGTCAACTAAGCTCTTTTCTGGCACCGTTGCCGGGGAGGCTAGGTAAGCGGTACTCACACCCCGTCAACTAAGCTCTTTTCTGGCGCCGTTGCCGGGGAGGTGAGTGCTTGAAGGTATATCTTTAGATCATGCAACCGAGTCTTTTAATTTGTTGTTTTATCATTAGTTTAGTCTATAAAAGAAAACTACAAAAAAAATGGAATTCAGTTTGCCTCATACGCTTCGTCTTTTTATTATTTTTCATGAGTATGATGGTAAGGAAAATTGTGCTCAAGTGCTAGAAGAAGAAATCTATAGAATGTTTGATACTAAATCTTTGAATGATGAGCATGATTGCAATGTTATTAGTATGAATTCTTTGAATATCCATGATGCTAATGATATGCAAAGCCACAAGCTTGGGGAAGCTATGTTTGATGAATATGATATTTTTTGTCCCCCAAGTTTTGATGAGCAAATTTATTATGATTAAATCATGCCTCCTATTTATGATGATTATATTCATGAAAGTGGGTTTGGAAGAGTGTCAACTTTAGGAAGTAGTGATCCCACTATTTTGGAGGATATTTAATCTTATTGTGATGAACATGAAAGTGGATTTGGAAGAGTGTCAACTTTATTTAGTGATGATTCCACTATTTCGGAAGAGGTTCCAATTGATTTTGAGAACAAAGTTTCTATCTATGATGATTATTGTGATGACTTGTATGCTATTAAAAATAATGATAACCATGAACATTTTCATCTTGATTTTAGTTTTCAATTGGATTTTGTTGAGTTTGCTCCCACTACCATTCCGAATGAGAAGAATTTTGCTTATGTGGAGAGTAGTAAATTTTCTATGCTTATAGATCATGAAAATAATGCTTTAGGTGCTGGTTATATTGTTGAATTCATTCATGATGCTACTGAAAATTATTATGAGAGAGGAACATATGCTTGTAGGAATTGCAATAATATCAAGTTTCCTCTCTATGTGTTAATTTTTTTGAAGTTATGCTTGTTTTACTTTCCTATGCTAGTTGATTATTGTTCCCATAAGTTGTTTTATCACAAAATCCCTATCCATAGGAAGTGGGTTAGGCTTAAATATGCTAGTCATATGCTTCATGATGCTCCTGTTATGTTTTAATTCTTATCTTTTATGTGAGCATCATTGTCATCATCATGCCTAGCTAGAAAGGCATTAAAGAAAAGCGCTTGTTGGGAGACAACCCAATATTTACCCTTACTGTTTTTGTGTTTACACATGATTATTCTACTGAAGTAATCATGTTTTATAGCTTTTTTTTCAATAAAGTGCCAAGTAGAACCTTTGGGAAGACTTGGGTGAAGTCTATATGATCTTGCTGTAAAAAACAGAAACTTTTGCGCTCACGAGAATAGCTGCCATTTTTTACTGGAGAGTGCTTTTAGGTTTATTATTTTTTCAGATGATTAATAGACAAATTCCTCAGGTCTAGAAATTTATTTCAGAATTTTTTGCGTTCCATAAGTATATGTTTGATACAGATTACTACAGACTGTTCTGTTTTTGACAGATTCAGTTTTCATTGTGTTGTTTGCTTATTTTGATGAATCTGTGGCTAGTATGTAAGGGTATGAACCATAGATAAGTTGGAATACAGTAGGTTTTACACCAATATGAATTTAGAATGAGTTCATTACAGTACCTAAGTGGTGGGTTTTTTTCTTATACTAACGGAGCTTACGAGTTTTGTTTTGAGTTTTGTGTGGTTGAAGTTTTCAAGTTTTGGGTAAAAGATTTGATGGACTATGGAATAAGGAGTGGCAAGAGCCTAAGCTTGGGGATGCCCAAGGCTCCCCAAGGTAATATCCAAGGACAACCAAGAGCCTAAGCTTGGGGATGCCCCGGAAGGCATCCCCTCTTTCGTCTTTGTTCATCGGTAACTTTACTTGGAGCTATATTTTTATTCGCCACATGATATGTGTTTTGCTTGGAGCATCATTTTATTTTGTTAGTATTTGCTTTCTGTTATTTAGAATAATGTTTTGCATCTTTAGTTTCAATAAAAATGTCAAGGATAGCCTTTGCCATGCTTATTTTGCTAGTATACATGTTGCTGTTTGAAAACAGAAAGTTTACCGCTGTTGCAAAAATTCCCTAGAAAAGTCAGAGAGTGATATAATGTTGAATCTTTTTGCATAATGAGATATGATAAATCTTTTACAGCGTATTTGTTTTCTTATAATTTTTGGAGTTATGGAAGTATGATGAATCTTGCATTCTTTACATACTATACTGTTTTCGCAGATTGCTGTTATGTTTGCATTGTTTGCATATGCTTGCTTGTTTAATGATTCTATTTTAGGATAGAAGTATTAAATATGAAGAGACATTTAGTATTAAATGTTGAATAATAATCTTAGTGATTTGTTACAGTAGAAAATGATAAGGTTTTTGCATTGTTTTATACTAACTTATCTCACGAGTTCTTGTTGAGTTTGGTGTGAATGAAGCTTTTGATAAGAAATAGAGAAACCATGATATGAGAGGAATTAAGGAGACATAAAAGCTCAAGCTTGGGGATGCCCAAGGCACCCCAAGATAATATTTCAAGAATTCTCAAGCATCTAAGCTTGGGGATGCCCCGGTAGGCATCCCACCTTTCTTCTTCAACAACTATCGGTTCGTATCGGTTGAGCTTAAGTTTTTGCTTCTTCACATGAGTCGTGCTATCCTTGCAATGTCATTTTGTTTTGCTTTGCTTGCTGTTTGAATAAAATACCAAGATCTGAAATTCTTAAATGGGAGAGAGTCTTCACATAGTCGCATGATTATTTAGCTACTCATTGATCTTTACTTATATCTTGTTGGAGTAGTTTGTCATTTACTCGTGTGCTTCACTTATATCCTATGAGTAAATGGTTGAATGAGTTGATTGTAATAAATCTGAAATTATATTTGTCTCATTTTCTTATCCCATGGGTAGAAATGACTTCACATCTAAGAAGTAGAGGTTGTAAGTTTATTGACGGTTAGCAAGCATTTTATTAGTCATTTGAACAATTCATGAAAGAATATTGAAGGAAGAGAGATTTCACATATAAATATATTATCATAGACATCTTTTATAATTGTGAGCACTCATTATGTATGACATGCTAAAGAGTTGATGTTGGACAAGGAAGACAACGTAATGGGTTATGTTTTCTCGCATCTCAGTTAAAGTATATTGTCATGGATCATTCAAACATGTTGAGCTTGCCTTTCCCCCTCATGCTAGCCAAAATTCCTTGCACCAAGTATAGATACTACTTGTGCTTCCAAAATATCCTTAAACCCAGTTTTTGCCATGAGAGTCCACCATACCTACCTATGGATTGAGTAAGATCCTTCAAGTAAGTTGTCATCGGTGCAAGCAATAAAAATTGCTCTCTAAATATGCATGACTTATTAGTGTGGAGAAAATAAGCTTTGTACGATCTTGTTATGGAAGCAATAAAAGCGACGGACTGCATAATAAAGGTCCATATACAAGGGGCAATATAAAGTGACGTTCTTTCGCATTAAGATTTTGTGTATCCAACCCTAAAAGGGCATGACAACCTCTGTTTCCCTCTGCGAAGGGCCTATCTTTTACTTTATGTCTTTTACTTTATGCAAGAGTCAAGGTGATCTTCACCTTTCCCTTTTTCATTTTATCCTTTGGCAAGCACTTTGTGGTGGGGTGATCCTGATATATATACCCAATTGGATGTACGTTAGCACGAACTATTATTGTTGACATCACCCAAAGGTGAATACGTTTGGAGGCAACATTATAAGCCCCTATCTTTCTCTGTGTCTGATTAAAACTTCATAACCACAAGTATTGCGTGAGTGTTAGCAATTGTAGAAGACTATATGATAGTTGAGTATGTGAAGTTTGCTAAATCAAAGCTCTGACATAGACTATTCCTGAAAGTAAGATGAATTGCAATTGTTTGATGACTAAGAATGAAGTTTGCTAGTTTCCAAGAAAGTTTACGGTCTATGTTTTAACATGTGAATTGCTTGTTACTTGATTATGAAAAGTTTTATGAGATGAACTACTGTTATGACATATAATGATGCTAGTAAAGGTGATTGAAATTATCATTGATCAAACTTGTGCACCTCTAGCATTCACACTTCATAAATTCTTTCTTTTATCATTTACCTACTCGAGGACGAGTAGGAATTAAGCTTGGGGATGCTGATACGTCTCCAACGTATCTATAACTTATGAAGCATTCATGCTATTTTATTATCTGTTTTGAATGATTACGGGCTTTATTATACACTTTTATATTACTTTTGGAACTAACTTATTAACCGGAGGCCCAACCCATATTGCTGTTTTATTGCCTGTTTCAGTATTTCGAAGAAAAGGAATGTTAAACAGAGTCCAAATGGAATGAAACCTTCGGCAGCGTTATTTTTGGGAAGAATATCATCCTGGAGACTTGGAGTTTACGGTAGAAGATCCTCGAGGAGGCCAGGAGATAGGGAGGCGCGCCCCCCTACTGGGTGCGCCCCTGTCTCGTGGGCCCCTCGAGCACCCCCCGACCGACTTCTTTTGCCTATATAAGCCTACGTACCCTAAAAAACATCAAATATCAAGATAGATCGGGAGTTCCGCCGCCGCAAGCCTCTGTAGCCACCAGAAACCTCTCGGGAGCCCTTCCCGGCACACTGCCGGAGGGGGGATCCTTCACCGGTGGCCATCTTCATCATCCAGGCGCTATCCACTGCCGGAGGAGGGAGTAGTTCACCCTCGAGGCTGAGGGTATGTACCAGTAGCTATGTGTTTGATCTCTCTCTCTCTCTCTCTCTCTCTCTCTCTCTCTCGTGTTCTCTCTCGTGTTCCCTCTATGGCACGATCTTGATGTATCCCGAGCTTTGCTATTATAGTTGGATCTTATGATGTTTCTCCCCCTCTACTCTCTTGAGATGAATTGAGTTTTCCCTTTGAAGTTATCTTATCGGATTGAGTCTTTTCTGAGAACACTTGATGTATGTCTTGCCGTGCTTATCTGTGGTGACAATGGGATATCATGTTCCACTTGATGTATGTTTTGGTGACCAACTTGCGAGTTCCGCCCATGAACCTATGCATAGGGGTTGGCACACGTTCTTGACTCTCTGGTAGAAACTTTGGGGCACTCTTTGAAGTACTTTGTGTTGGTTGAATAGATGAATCTGAGATTGTGTGATGCATATCGTATAATCATGCCCACGGATACTTGAGGTGACAATGGAGTATCTAGGTGACATTAATGTTTTGGTTGATTTGTGTCTTATGGTGTTATTCTAGTACGAACTCTTTAATAGATTGATCCAAAAGAATAACTTTGAGGTGGTTTCGTACCCTACCATAATCTCTTTGTTTGCTCTCCGCTATTAGTGGCTTTGGAGTGACTCTTTGTTGCATGTTGAGGGATTGTTATATGATCTATCTATGTTATTATTGTTGAGAGAACTTGCACTAGTGAAAGTATGAACCCTAGGCCTTGTTTTCTATCATTGCAATACCGTTTAACCTCACTTTTATCGCGTGCTACCTTGCTGTTTTTATAATTTCAGATTACAAATATCTTTATCTACCATCCTTATTGTACTTGTATCACCATCTCTTCGCCGAACTAGTGCACCTATAAAATTTTCCATTGTACTGGGTGTGTTGGGGACACAAGAGAATCTTTGTTATTTGGTTGCACGGTTGTTTGAGAGAGACCATCTTCATCCTACGCCTCCTACAGATTGATAAACCTTAGGTCATCCACTTCAGGGAAATTTGCTACTGTCCTACAAACCTGTGCACTTGCAGGCCCAACAACGTCTACAAGAAGAAGGTTGTGTAGTAGACATCAGCAAGTCATCTTCATCACTATTGAAATCAACATACTCGGGGTGTGTTACCTTCGGGACTTTAGCCATGAAGCATCTTCCAAGTCCCTCATTTGGTGAATCAAATATGTCATAGGAGTTGGTTGACACAAGTGCTAGATCGGCAACACCTTCATCTTGAGTATGTTTGGAGTATGAGTGATAGCTTCTCTCAGAGTGATGTTCGGAGTCGGAACCGGATACCCATTCACCAACATGAGCTTGATGTCTTCGTTTTGTGTAGCTCCTTGATGACTTGTCCTTCCTTTCCGAATCCTTGCTTCTCCGGGATGTTCTTAGTTCATAGCGATCATCTCTACTCCTTCTCTCTCTTGGCGGTGATTCTTCTCTTTTACTTCTCCTTTTAGGTGATTCTTCTCTTCTTTTGTAGGAAGCCGTACACTCATTGGAGTAGTGTCCGGGTCTTCCACAGTTGTAGCAATTGCGCTTTTGACTAGAAGATCTTTTATCATTGTAGGACCTTGACTTGGAACTTCTTTCCTTGATTCTACTCTTGTAGAACTTGTTGAATTTCTTCACCATTAGGCTCAATTCTTCATTGAAGGTTTGTTTCTCACTTGATGATGTGGGAGCTTCACATGAGGCTTTGTAAGCACCACTTGACTTGTTGTGCAGCTCCTCCTTATCCTTGAGTGACATCTCATGAGCAACAATTCTTCAAATGACCTCCGTTGTCTTGAGATTCTTGTAATTGGGCATCATTTGGATCAGTGTGCACACAGTATCATATTTTCCATCCAAGGCTCTTAGGATCTTCTTGATGATGAATTTGTTGGTCATCTCTTCACTTCCTAAGCCAACAATCTCATTAGTAATGAGAGCAAGCCTAGAGTACATTTTAGCGACGCCTTCACCATCCTTCATCTTGAACTTGTCAAGTTGACTTTGAAGCACATCCAACTTGGATTCCTTGATGGAGTCGGTACCTTCATGCATATCAATAAAAGTATCCCAAATTTCCTTTGCATTCTCAAGACGGCTGATTTTGTTGAATTCTTCGGGGCACAATCCGTTGTAGAGGATATCACAAGCTTGAGCGTTGTATTGCAGCATCTTCAACTCATCCGCGCTAGCTTCACGGTTCGTTGTAACACCCCAAAAATTTAACCAAGTTTTTGATATTAAAATTTTGCCAGGAGTTTTAAATTTTTTGCATTCTGGACCTTACTGTGGATTTCAGAAAGAAAACTCTTCTTTTTATGTTAATGAGTTTTATCTTTTCCAAGTGGAGCTTTCCAAAATATTGGACTTCTATGCCATCTCATTAAAACAATTTCCAAATCAGTAGATTTATATATTCAATTATTTCACCCTGAGCTTTAATCATTAAAATGACTTGTTTTAAGTTTTGGAACTCTTTTTGTACTACAACCAGTTGATAAATTTAACTAAAAATCCAACCAAAATTTGGAGATGTCATGTGATGTCTCTAGATCACTTGTGTGCAATAATATATTTCATTCTTTTCATATTTTGAGTGCTACACCTGTTTTCCTTCTCTGGTCCAGTGGACAACTTTGCACTACAACCCTTTCAAATATTTGTTTCTAGCTTCCACCAAAATTATGGGATGTCAGTAGGGGCATGTGATTCCATTATATGCAAAAACCCAGGGATGTTCTTTGAAATTTTTGAGTGAATCAACCTCATCTCCATTCTGGTCCAACATGATGGTTTGTACATCAACCATATTATTGCTTGCTCTTTGACCCTTGATTCTTTCTCCTACTTATAGTCCTCCATGCTAAACCCCTAAGTCCAGGAGCATGCAACCATTGGCATATTTTTGGTTCATGAAATAATGCCATTCACATCCTGTCCAGATTTGGAGTTCTGCAAAACTTGCACTAGCAAGTTTGTGTTTTTCACCAACAAACCTCACCACCCTCTTGTGCATCCAAAGAGGCTTCAATCTGGAAGATTTGGCCCCTCCAAGAAAAGCCTAAGTGCCTGTGGCATTTTGTCAAACACCTGGAGTGCATGATCAGATTCGACATGAATTGTTGTTGGCATTGTGAACTTGGTCTCCTGACCAAACCACCATGTCCCCTGAGCTTCACTCTATCAACAACCTAGCTCTGTTGCTTACCAACCTCACCTGTGACCTGTAGCATGCCAGGGCATTGTATCGAACACCTTCCGTGCATGCACTGGACGCGCCCAAAGCACGCGTATTGCACGAACCGCGCCCGAGCCGACATGCTGGCCCCCTGGTTTTGGCCCGCTCTGCAGCACCACGCCACGCACTAACCTCCTCTCAGTAACGCACCAAGCCGCCCTGACAGCCAACAGCGCCGCCGACAGAGCTTTTGGCGGCACACCGGCGTCCGCAGCGTGCCTCTGCCACGGTCGGCGCCGCCAAAGCCACCCCAGCTTGCCACCTGCCCCTTGGAACAGTACGAGCTCATCCGTAGCCTCGTCCTCTAGCGCTCGTCGCCGCCACGTCGCCCAAGCTACAGGGAGGCGGTTCTCCGTCGTCCTTATCGCTGGCCGCCTCGGAACCAACCTCCACCGCATATATAAGGGCCCCGGAGCTCAATCGAGTCCTCGAGCAACCTCATATGATCCTCCTAGTGTTGCCTTGGCCAGCAGTCGAGCAAGGGAAGGCCTTCTTCCCCGAGTCCGGCCGGTTCGGTCGCTGCCAAGCCCCGGCCGATTCCATCGCCACCAGTGCCTCTCCCTCTTGACTCTCTCCACCAAGAACTCCCCCTTCCTCTCGCGAGCACAACCCCTCGCTCAATTTTGGCCAGAGACCACCGCAGCCCCAAACTCACTATCCACCCGAATGCATTCTCCGCCGCGGAGCTTGTTGCCGGCGACTCCATTCACGTCGGTGACCATGGCGGGTACCCACGGATTCGTCTCGACCCCCTGAGCACACCCATGTCCTCAGATCTCCAAGGGACGCCCCCGTTTGCCGGCAAATCCTCGCCGGAGCTCCACCTTGGTTCAGTCGGGGGGGGGGGGGGGAACGACGCGCGCGTGGCTGGTCAAACCTGACCAGTGGGCCAGGCGGGCCCACTGTCAGTGACCCAGCGCCTGTCCACATAGGAGTAAGTGGAAGAGCCTCTCCCCAATACGCTTTCGACGTGTACACGTTTTATTTGAAACATTTTTCTTTTCTGTTTTATTTTAAATCTCAGATTTTAACCAAACTTTGACTGGCTTTATCTTTTAAAATATAACTCTAAATGGATTAATTCTTTTTCCTACCTCTCTCAAATAGTGTCTAGTTTATTTTAAGATTTATTTGAAAAAAAATTCAAAACAAATTTTGTGCTGTTTTTATTTTGTGTGTTAATTCATTTATATTTCTAAAATAGGATTTTTGAAGAGAGGAGAAGTATTTCAAGAGTTTGAAATGCACCCTGCCTTCTCATGACCTGAAGGCAAGCATTCTGAACCCCGGCATAATACTTTTGTGTGTTCGTTGACACGTTTACAACACTACCTCATTTTTGGAGAACTTATTATTTCATGTGAGGTGATCATGTGCATGGATGCATATTTGTGATTTCCATGCTGTTGGAAAAGATCACACTTGTGATGATAATCATCCTCATGTGCCTTGCATGCATACCGGCAGGAACCCGGGAAAACCTCTGCCTTGGGTAGGCATGAGTTTGTCGCCGGTCTCCGTCGGGACGGTTATGTCTGGTATGGCATGGTAAGGTAATATGAGCGGTGACTCTGTTGGTTGAAATATATTCGTTATGCTAATCATGCAGGGAAAATTATAAACCTCCTGAGTTGACTGTAGATCGAGTCTTGTTCCAGTAAACCCCATACTTGTTTCGTACTACCACTCGTCTCTACAACAAGTAGATTACGGTTCAGTAAGTTGTCAACCTCCTTCTAGCACACACCATACAAGAGGCCATGGTGGAAGATACCGGTTGTAGCTGGTAGGCAGGCCACCAGGTCCGGGGGCATGGGTGTTACCGGTTGAGACCGAGAGGGGAGGCCACCCCTTAGAGCGCGCGATATAAATTTGATCCCATGCTACGCGAGGTTGTAGCCTCCCCACTTAGAGTTTGCTTGACAGGTGTCGTGGGTGATTCCAGACACGTGTGAGATAAGCTGGTGTGTGCAAGTTAGGTGTGTTTTCAACAAAAAGACCGTAGACGGAATTAGTCCCGATGGACTAAAGAAATCCGTTACTCGTGGGTAAAGAGTACACCCTCTGCAGAGATCAAACCTATTCGAATAGCCGTGGCCATGGTTAAGGATTACAGTCTAGGATGGATCATGTGTCGGTCTTAGTGTCGGTCTTTGGAGGTGAAACTGTTAAACCAGAATGGGAATTACTACTTGTGACTTGTGATAATTATGATTATTATTATTGTTGACTAACCCGTGATATTATTGTTATCATCGAGTATCTCTGGGATGGTTCTACATCCGGGATATTCACTATGATTGTTGCTTTTAAAGCCCTTTATGTGGTGTCGCTCAGATGCCCGACTGTGGCATTTCT
This sequence comes from Triticum aestivum, assembly GCF_018294505.1. NCBI lineage: Eukaryota > Viridiplantae > Streptophyta > Magnoliopsida > Poales > Poaceae > Triticum > Triticum aestivum. The sequence continues at coordinate 105,343,825 of NC_057798.1, read as the reverse complement.
TTTAAAGCCCTTTATGTGTTGTCGCTTAGACGCCCGACTGTGACATTTCTTTTAAAGCCCTTTATGTGGTGTCGCTTAGACGCCCGACTGTGGCATTTCTTTTAAAGCCCTTTATGTGGTGTCGCTTAGACGCCCGACTGTGGCATTTCTTTTAAAGCCCTTTTTGTGGTGTCGCTTAGACGCCCGACTGTGGCATTTCTTTTAAAGCCCTTTATGTGGTGTCTCTCAGACGCCCGACTGTGTCATGCTTGTTATTTATTTCATAATATTTTTTATACTTCTATGATATTGCATATTCATATATAACATACTTACACGCATCAGAGTTATATTTATCTTTTGTGACTGACGTCATGAGTATAAAATATTTTCAGCACATCGTTATTATATTATACCCGTATTCAAAATGTGTGCGAGTACATTCAAAGTACTCACTGGCTTGTCCCTGGCTATTGTCTTGGCCAGATTTCTTGCACGGAGAGAAGCAACGTGATAACAGCCCCGGAACCTAAGCTATGGTGATAGTAGCCTTGCGAAGATAGGAGTTAACCTGGTCAGCTGTTCCCTGGGAAATGGAGTCCCATAGACACTGATGATTCACAACCCGCTTCCGCCATCAACCACTAGAAACCATTTGTTGTACTCACAGGCCAGAATGGTCTTGTACTACATAATTTGTATTTTGTTTGGAGTTTCTGTATCAAGTTGGTGCCTCATCAGCTAACAGTTATCCTGGGGCTGATGAGCACAATGGGCCATTTTCTGGGAATTAGTACCCGGAGAACCGGTCCCCACAGACTTCGTACCAGAGCCAGGCTGACCATTGGCTAATCCTATCTTAGCCAGGTCGGATAACTTAGGTAGACCAACCTACCAGACCCTAACCAAAACCCCAGCCAAGCTTCCCATGCAAGATAGCCACACAGTGATCCCGACACTTTTGGCAGTCGGTGCCCAACCTATCAGCCTGGCCTATCAATCACGCGCCAGTGACAGATGGCAAAAATGTCTCATTCGCAAGCGTGCGAAGGAAGACTCCGTTCCCTTTTCTATAAAAAAGGCATGCTAACCTCAACCCGGCCCATCACAGCCTCTTCCCCAACCTAGCCACAATGCCTGGTCCCATAGTGCACAATGAGACCACAACAACCAATCTTGGAGGTTTCGTGACCATACTCGCAAACCTCACCCGTCGTGCCTACGCGTTAGAAGAGCCCCCAGAATATGTTGTGTACCAAGGACCCATGAGCGGTGAAGACCGCTAATTCTGGGCCACTGTGCACATCTACGGTAGGGGTTTGTCGCCAGAACGCCCCTACAGGTTCACCGAAAGAACAACTTCCTTCGAGCCACAAGCCATCCAGCTAGCCGCTCGCGAAGCTATAGTTCAACTCCGGCAGTTGTCGCCCAGGGTTAACTGTCGCTCGTTCTACTACTACCCTAGGCGTGAAGGGTATGGTAGACCACCCCAAGTTGCCAACGGAGATCACGAGACGGATCCCGCATTGTTGCACCTAGTGCGCTATGTAAGTGCACTAGAGGCATTGTTCGATCAAATCACTATTGATCTGATCGCAGCTCGAGGAGAGCTGGTTCGCCTAGCCCCGGCAAGCAGGGAAGCCGAGTCCGACGCCGACAACCCAGTCGTGCTGTTTGGACACCCTACCGAGACCCTGAGGTCGGCTCCAACCAGCAGCCAAGGCGTCTTGATGACCCCAGAAGTGCTTCGTCACCTTTTGGGAACACACTCCAACGGGATTGTGGCCAACAATCCCCACGACGGTCATCATCGCTACCACGACCCTGTAGTTCCTCCGCCATCTCCGACTAATCCCAGCAGTGAGATACGTGGAGAAGCCTCAACATCCACCAGACACGCCCGTTTAGACGTAAACGAGGTAGACTAAGCTGTACGAGTAGTGCCGAGTCACAGTGTATCCCCGTTTTGTAATCATGTAATCTTGTGTATTAACGCAGCCTATCGTTGTGCCTCTGTTTTAATGGTAGCCTTGCGTATTTCTGTCCGCGCATAGTTGCACATTTTCCGGGCACAGCTACCAAAACCAACCCCGATGACACCCACAGTAACACGTCTCTTTATGAGATATGTATATCTCTGACACTGACCCCGACCTTTGGAGCTAATCTGGCAGATTTATTACCTTTCACCACGGTAAATAAACCAGCGAGATGCTATATAAGAAGGCCACCTTGTGACCTTACCCAGCAACCTTCACCTCGCACACCACTCCCACGACCATTTCTTGCCATGCCGAGCCCTAGTATTTATCGGAGAACCCCCGATGCAACCCCAGGTAGCTTTGTCAAAATATTGTGGGACTTTACCTGCAGTACCATGGGTTCTACCCAGCCACCCCAGTACGAGCTGTTCAAATTGAGAATCACCCCTTCCACCTCGGAATATTGGGCAGCAGTACACATTCCTCCCGTAGACCCCAACCAAGATCCAACGGAGGTTTCCTTCATGGGGAAATCTATGCCAACCCCACATTTGGCCATAGAGGTTGCTGCGAACAAAGCGATTGCTCGTCTTCGATCCGCAGTGCCCTATGCCCGCGAGCGAGGATATTATGACTTTCCGAGCCGTGCAACGCCCGGGGGAGTAACATCTTTTCCTGGTGGGCGAATTGAGAGAGATCCAGTACTGGCCAACCTCATCCAGTACATCATCGCACAAGAGCATTTGAACCAGCGAGTGATGGATTATCTCCAGAATCTCACTGATCTGAATCCTTAGATTGCAATCGGCAGACCATTGAGGCCCGATCCGGAGAGACTCATACATTGGCTGGTCAACCCACTCCCTCTGATAGAAGAAGAGTGTGTTCCACTACCAGAGACTTTTCCTCGAGACCCTGTCCAGTTACCATTCTCATTTTAGACGTCACTGCTGTATTTGTTATTTCAGCATTTATTATTATGTTGTAACTTATGCATGGTACCTCGAATTTGTGCGACGAGTCGAGTATTTAGTTTCTACGTTTGTGAGTGGTTTTCTTCGTGAGCAACATGTGTAACCGCGAAAAAAATCCTGGAATAAGATTATCTTCTTCCAGAATTGCTGCATCTTTTATCCTCTCGATACATGGTTTATTTGTTTTATTTTGCGCAGCACCACGACAGCGGACCCACAACCACTCAAACTCTTACACTACTTGCAATACACGCAACCATGTTGCATCTCACCAACCACCCTTCTAAGCACTCCACATGCCGCCAAGGGAGAGATTAGCAGATAATCATCCGGACACTATCCACCTCCAACACACCGATAACGGTTAACACTAGGGATTACGCCTAATCCTCGTGATCACCGCCACCGCGGAGAGCCAGCACCCGAGCGGCAGCGTCACAACGATCATCATAGATCATCGCGCACAGGAGCACAAAGAGCCCCAGCACTACCGCTAGCCCTCCACACACCAGGATCACGTACCAGTCCGGCACCGTCTCCACCATTGGAGCCTCGTCTCGAGCTCCGGTGAGCAGAAATGGAGAAGAAGAAGGAGGAGAAGCGAGGCCAGGTGCGAAGATGAAGAAGGCGCACCGCGGTCGTTTTATAGCTCGAGATCGGTGTACGGTGGACGAAGTCCACCAGCGCCGCTCATCGCCCGATCGCCGGTGTTCGGAGGCGAATCCACGAGCAGTGCCGACAGCGCACTGGCCCGCGACATGAGTGCGCAATGCACCGGCAGCAAGCACGCCGCACACTACCGCAGTACGGCCTAGATGCTCTACGCGCTAGACGTCGCCGGTGGAGAAAGTCGGGAAAGCATGCGGGAGAGAGGAAGAAGAGAGAGCCAGAGGAAGAAGGAGAGACTGACAGTGGGCCCGGTCCCACCTGTCAGCCAGAGGGAGCACTGTGCCCTCGGGTACGACCAGGGTATTGTTGAATTTAGAATTTATTCTAAATTCATTACGTCCCGCGTAGAAATCACTCGTTGTCCTGAGCATGGAATTTCTCCACACAACGCCAGTGCCCACACTGTAGTTATTCACCACTTATTGCCCTCTCACTGTAACCTCTTTGTACCGCTTGTGTAAAATGATCTTTTGATCTAGTAAAAGTATTTTTGTTTTACAAACCTTAGCAAATCTCGAGGACGAGATTTTTTTAGGGGGTTAGTAATTGTAACACCCCAAAAATTTAACCAAGTTTTTGATATTAAAATTTTGCCAGGAGTTTTAAATTTTTTGCATTCTGGACCTAAGTGTGGATTTCAGAAAGAAAACTCTTCTTTTTATGTTAATGAGTTTTATCTTTTCCAAGTGGAGCTTTCCAAAATATTGGACTTCTATGCCATCTCATTAAAACAATTTCCAAATCAGTAGATTTATATATTCAATTATTTCACCCTGAGCTTTAATCATTAAAATGACTTGTTTTAAGTTTTGGAACTCTTTTTGTACTACAACCAGTTGATAAATTTAACTAAAAATCCAACCAAAATTTGGAGATGTCATGTGATGTCTCTAGATCACTTGTGTGCAATAATATATTTCATTCTTTTCATATTTTGAGTGCTACACCTATTTTCCTTCTCTGGTCCAGTGGACAACTTTGCACTACAACCCTTTCAAATATTTGTTTCTAGCTTCCACCAAAATTATGGGATGTCAGTAGGGGCATATGATTCCATTATATGCAAAAATCCAGGGATGTTCTTTGAAATTTTTGAGTGAATAAACCTCATCTCCATTCTGCTCCAACATTATGGTTTGTACAACAACCATATTATTGCTTGCTCTTTGACCCTTGATTCTTTCTCCTACTTATAGTCCTCCATGCTAAACCCCTAAGTCCAGGAGCATGCAACCATTGGCATATTTTTGGTTCATGAAATAATGCCATTCACATCCTGTCCAGATTTGGAGTTCTGCAAAACTTGCACTAGCAAGTTTGTGTTTTTCACCAACAAACCTCACCACCCTCTTATGCATCCAAAGAGACTTCAATCTGGAAGATTTGGCCCCTCCAAGAAAAGCCTAAGTGCCTGTGGCATTTTGTCAAACACCTGGAGTGCATGATCAGATTCGACATGAATTGTTGTTGGCATTGTGAACTTGGTCTCCTGACCAAACCACCATGTCCCCTGAGCTTCACTCTATCAACAACCTAGCTCTGTTGCTTGCCAACCTCACCTGTGACCTGTAGCATGCCACGACATTGTATCAAACACCTTCCGTGCATGCACTGAACGCGCCCAGAGCACGCGTATTGCACGAACCGCGCCCGAGCCGACACGCTGGCCCCCCTGGTTTTGGCCCGCTCTACAGCACCACGCCATGCACTAACCTCCTCTCAGCAACGCGCCAAGCCGCCCTGGCAGCCGATAGCACCGCCGACAGAGCTTTTGGCGGCACGCCGGCGTCCGCAGCGCGCCTCTACCACGGTCGGCGCCGCCAAAGCCACCCCAGCTTGCCACCTGCCCCCTGGAATAGTACGAGCTCATCCGCAGCCTCGTCCTCTAGCGCTCGTCGCCGCCATGTCGCCCAAGCTACAGGGAGGCGGTTCGCCGTCGTCCTTATCGCCGGCCGCCTCGGAACCGACCTCCACCGCATATATAAGGGCCCCGGATCTCAATCGATTCCTCGAGCAACCTCATATGATCCTCCTAGTGTTGCCTTGGCCAGCAGTCGAGCGAGGGAAGGCCTTCTTCCCCGAGTCCGGCCGGTTCGGTCGCCGCCAAGCCCCGGCCGATTCCATCGCCACCAGTGCCTCTCCCTCTCGACTCTCTCCACCAAGAACTCCCCCTTCCTCTCGCGAGCACAACCCCTCGCTCAATTTTGGCCAGAGACCACCGCAGCCCCAAACTCACTATCCACCTGAATGCATTCTCCGCCGCGGAGCTCGTCGCCGGCGACTCCGTTCATGTCGGTGACCATGGCGGGTACCCACGGATTCGTCTCGACCCCCTGAGCACACCCATGTCCTTAGATCTCCAAGGGACACCCCCATTTGCCGGCAAATCCTCGCCGGAGCTCCGCCTCGGTTCAGTCGGGGGGGGGGGGGACGGCGCGCGCGTGGCCGGTCAAACCTTACCAGTGGGCCAGGCAGGCCCACCGTCAGTGACCCTGCGCCTGTCCACACAGGAGTAAGTGGAAGCGCCTCTCCCGAATATGCTTGCGACGTGTACACGTTTTATTTGAAACATTTTTCTTTTCTGTTTTATTTTAAATATCAGATTTTGACCAAACTTTGACCGGCTTTATCTTTTAAAATATAACTCCAAATGGATTAATTCTTTTTCCTCCCTCTCTCAAATAGTGTCTAGTTTATTTTAAGATTTATTTGAAAAAAATTCAAAACAACTTTTTGTGCTGTTTTTATTTTGTGTGTTAATTCATTTATATTTCTAAAATAGGATTTTTGAAGAGAGGAGAAGTATTTCAAGAGTTTGAAATGCACCCTGCCTTCTCATGACCTGAAGGCAAGCATTCTGAACCCCGGCATAATACTTTTGTGTGTTCGTTGACATGTTTACAACACTACCTCATTTTTGGAGAACTTATTATTTCATGTGAGGTGATCATGTGCATGGATGCATATTTGTGATTTCCATGCTGTTGGAAATGATCACACTTGTGATGATAATCATCCTCATGTGCCTTGCATGCATACCGGCAGGAACCCGGGAAAACCTCTGCCTTGGGTAGGCATGAGTTTGTCGCCGGTCTCCGTCGGGATAGTTATGTCTGGTATGGCATGGTAAGGTAATATGAGCGGTGACTCTGTTGGTTGAAATATATTCGTTATGCTAATAATGCAGGGAAGATTATAAACCTCCTGAGTCGACCGTAGATTGAGTCTTGTTCCAGTAAACCCCATACTTGTTTCGTACTACCACTCGTCTCTACAACAAGTAGAGTACGCTTCAGTAAGTTGTCAACCTCCTTCTAGCACACACCATACAGAGAGGCCATGGTGGAAGATACCGGTTGTAGCTGGTAGGCAGGCCACCTGGTCCGGGGGCATGGGTGTTACCGGTTGAGACCGAGAGGGGAGGCCACCCCTTAGAGCGCGCGATATAAATTTGATCCCATGCTACGCGAGGTTGTAGCCTCCCCACTTAGAGTTTGCTTGACATGTGTCGTGGGTGATTCCAGACACGTGCGAGATAAGCTGGTGTGTGCAAGTTAGGTGTGTTTTCAACAAAAAGACCGTAGATGGAATTAGTCCCGATGGACTAAAGAAATCCGTTACTCGTGGGTAAAGAGTACACCCTCTGCAGAGATCAAACCTATTCAAATAGCCGTGTCCATGGTTAAGGATTATAGTGTGGGATGGATCATGTGTCGGTCTTAGTGTCGGTCTTCGGAGGTGAAACTGTTAAACCAGAACGGGAATTACTACTTGTGACTTGTGATAATTATGATTATTATTATTGTTGACTAACCCGTGATATTATTGTTATCATCGAGTATCTCTGGGATGGTTCTACCTCCGGGATATTCACTATGATTGTTGCTTTTAAAGCCCTTTATGTGGTGTCGCTCAGACGCCCGACTGTGGCATTTCTTTCAAAGCCCTTTATGTCGTGTCGCTCAGACGCCCGACTGTGGCATTTCTTTTAAAGCCCTTTATGTGGTGTCGCTTAGACGCCCGACTTTGGCATTTCTTTTAAAGCCCTTTTTGTGGTGTCGCTTAGACGCCCGACTGTGGCATTTCTTTTAAAGACCTTTATGTGGTGTCGCTCAGACGCCCGACTGTGGCATGCTTGTTATTTATTTCATAATATTTTTTATACTTCTATGATATTACATATTCATATATAACATACTTACACGCATCAGAGTTATATTTATCTTTTGTGACTGACGTCATGAGTATAAAATATTTTCAGCACATCATTATTATATTATACCCGTATTCAAAATGTTTGCGAGTACATTCAAAGTACTCACTGGCTTGTCCCTAGCTATTGTCTTGGCCAGATTTCTTGCGCGGAGAGAAGCAACGTGATGACAGCCCCAGAACCTAACCTATGGTGATAGCAGCCTCGCGAAGATAGGAGTTAACCTGGTCAGCTGTTCCGTGGGAAATGGAGTCCCATAGACACTGATGATTCACAACCCGCTTCCGCCATCAACCACTAGAAACCATTTGTTGTACTCACAGGCCAGAATGGTCTTGTACTACATATTTTGTATTTTGCTTGGAATTTCTGTATCAAGTTGGTGCCTCATCAGCTAACAGTTATCCTGGGGCTGATGAGCACAAGGGCCTTTTTCTGGGAATTAGTACCCGGAGAACTGGTCCCCACAGGTTCTCTCCCATCAAAGAATTCACCTTGCAAGCCAATACACACAATAGCCCAAACGACGGGGTTATGTCCAAAAATATGCACTTTTATCTTATGCTTCCAACTAGCAAAATTAGTACCATCAAAGTAAGGACCTCTATGGTTTCCCTTGCTAGACGCCATACTCTCCTAGGTTGTGAAACCAAGGCTATGACCACCAAAAGCTATGGAAATCAAAGCAAATGGATACCAAAGCTCTGATACCACTTGTAGGGTCGAAAGTATGTCTAGAGGGGGGGTGATTAGACTACTTGACCAAATAAAACTTAACCTTTTCCCAATTTTAGTCTTTGGCATATTTTAGCAAACTTAGCACAAGTCAAGCAATCTTAACACAATTCAAGCAAGCATGCAAAGAGTATATGAGGAGCAGAAAATAAAGCATGCAACTTGCAAGAATGTAAAGGGAAGGGTTTGGAGAATTCAAACGCAATTTGGAGACACGGTGATTTTTGAGCCGTGGTTCCGATAGGTGGTGCTATCGTACATCCACGTTGATGGAGACTTCAACCACGAAGGGTAACGGCTACGCGAGTCCATGGAGGGCTCCACCCAAGAAGGGTCCACGAAGAAGCAACCTTGTCTATCCCACCATGGCCGTTTGTCACGCCCAATATGCGACCCTATCCAAAAGGAACTCGAAGGTCCCACCAAGGATAGACCCGCATATTGAAACGCTTTTGCAAGGTGGATATCATTACATCAACATTACATAATAGATGTGGATACATACAAGAGGCATACAATGCCACACGAATACAACATCACAATACATAAGAGCAACATTCGACTACGGATGAACACAAACAGAAACTCAAACGACATCCACCCTGCTAGCCCAGGCTGCCGACCTGGAACCTATCCCCTGATCGAAGAAGAAGCAGAAGACGAACTCCAAAGTAAGCAAACATCGCTCTCGCGTCATGATCATCGCAAAACCTGTACCTACAGTTGTTGTTGTAGTAATCTGTGAGCCACGAGGACTCAGCAATCCCATTACCATGGGTATCAAGACTAGCAAAGCTTAATGGGAAAGGAAGGGGTAAAGTGGTGAGGTTGCAGCAGCGACTAAGCATATATGGTTGCTAACATACGCAAATCAGAGCAAGAATAGAGCAAAAGGAACGGTCGTGAAACTAGCAATGATCAAGAAGTGATCCTGAACTCCTACTTACGTCAAACATAGCCCAGAAACTGTGTTCACTTCCCGGACTCCGCCGAGAAGAGACCATCTCGGCTACACATGCGGTTGATGCGTTTTAATTCGGATCTGGTGTCAAGTTTTCTACAACCGGACATTAACAAATTCCCATCTGCCTATAACCGCATGCACGGCTTTCGAAAGATTATACCCTGCAAGGGTGTCCCAACTTAGCCCATGATAAGCTCTCGCGATCAACGAAGGATATACCTTCTCCCAGGAAGACCCGATCAGACTCGGAATCCCGGTTTACAAGACATTTCGACAATGGTAAAACAAGTCCAGCAAAGCCGCCCGATGCGCCGACAATCCCGATAGGAGATGCACATATCTCGTTCTCAAGGCAACACCGAATGAGCAATCCGTACAACTAAAACCAGACCTCAAGTTTCCCTGAGGGGGCGCTGCAAAGGGCTCTAGTTCGGACCAACACTTAGACAAGCACTGGCCAGGGGGGGGGGGGCTAAAATAAAGATGACCCTCGGGCTCCGGAAACCCAAGGGAAAAAGGGGTAGGTGAGGCAAATGGTAAAACAAAGGTTAGGCCTTGCTGGAGGAGTTTTATTCAAAGCGAACTGTCAAAGGGGTCCCATAAATCACCCGACCGCGTAAGGAACGCAAAATCCGGGAACATAACACCGGTATGACGGAAACTAGGGCGGCAAGAGTGGAACAAAACACCAGGCAAAAGGCCAAGTCTTCCACCCTTTACCAAGTATATAGATGCATTAATAATATAAGAGATATTGTGATATCCCAACCAAAATCCTGTTCATCATGGAGCAATCTTCAACTTCACCTGCAACTAGCAACGCTATAAGAGGGTTGAGCAAAGCGGTAACATAGCCAAACAACGGTTTGCATAGGAAAGGTGTCAAAGGTTAGAGGTTCATGGCAATTTGGGATGGCTTGATGAGTAAAAGATAGGTAACGCAGCATAGCGATAGAACGAAGCAACTAGCATAGCAATGATAGTAGTGAGATCCAGGGTAGCGGTCATCTTGCCTGAAATTCCGCAAGGAAGAAGAACGAGTCCATGAAGAAGACGAACGGATGAAGCCGAACCAAGCGTAGACGAACGAATCCTCACGATCGCAACGAAACGGGAACTATCGAGAAGTAGCACACAACATAGTAAACACACCACACATGAACAAGGCATGATGCACGAACAAGCATGATGCAAGACAAGACTACATGAAGCTACTCGTGGCAAGAGATGATGCAAACAAGAACAACACATCAAAGCAAGTTTAAATGAGGCCGGGAACAACATATAACAATTCCGGTAAGTCCTCATATGCATATTTCGAAATTGGTCCAGATCTGAATAAACCTTATGTTCAAGTTGTTAAAAAGCAAGTTAAGATGCACAAAGATGATCTACACGACATTCTAATCAAGTTACATATAAAGTTCATTTAGTTCGGAGCTACGGTCTAGAAGATATGAGCAACACAAGATAAACATGGCATTGATGCAAAATGCACTCAAACATCAAGCAAACACCTCAAAACAAGGATGCAACATGATAATATGAGGCTACATCCAATTCTAAGCAAGTTTCATATAGAGCACACTCAAAACGGAGCAACGGTTCAACACTCACGCACTATACAAGTCATAGCAACAACCTGTCCAAAACAGCAACTAGGCATATTGCAAGCATCAAAACAACATGCTACAACACCTCAACATAATAACAAAAGGCATGGGCATGATGTACAAGTAAAGCATGTCAAAATATGAACACTGAGCTATCTCCAGAAATCACTAGAACATGCTCAAACACACATGGTAAGATTGCAAGTTATAACAATTTCAGACTTTGCAGAAAATAACATCAGGATGCAATGTTTAGAGCTATCAAACAACATGTTACAGGAACTTATTATGGCAAACAAAGGCATGGCATGAATCTACTAATTGCATAGATCAAAAGTCCCTTACTGACCATAAGCCAAGAAGGAACAGAAAATATGATGGCACCCATGTAAACATAGCAAGTTATAATACAGATTCAAACATGGCAGAAACAGAATTATGAAGGCATGTAGATGAGCTTGTGCAACTCACTACAGAGCAAAACATGGCATGGAAAGGCAACCAACAGTAAGAAGACATATTTGTGAAGCTAAGCATGGCAATAGCAAGTTCATAGGGTGCATGGAACACTAGGAAAACACATGGCAACAACTAAACTTAATGTTAACAGGCTGACAGCAACATTATCAAGCAACTTTGGAGCAAGATTACAACAGGCTACAACAAGCTATAAATGCTACCAGGGGCATGGATGGATAGAGCAAGACATGTAGACCAAAACATGTTTAATGATCATCTCCAGTTTATGCATAGAATGACTAGTAGCAACATGTTTATATAGCATCACGAAATAACAGATTCAACCTAGCAAAACAGCAACATCATGTACCCTACTTAACAAGCTTGAATCACTCACCACAAGTCATTGCGTGATAATATAAGCATAGCATCATCAAGAAGACATGTTTATGAAGCTAACCAAGTCAACAACAAGTCCATAGCATGTAAGGATCAACTACAACAACCTTGGCCAAATTGAATAACATGTAAACAATCTGCCAGGAAACATTTTGAAGCAAAAGTAGAGCATGAAAATGACATGCTAGACAACTCCATAATTACAACAAAGGGCATGAATGGATAGACAATAACCATATGTTCAAAACACCCTTACTAAAGTATCTCAAAATATGCATGGATATCTCTGTAGCAACATGTTTACATGACATCAAAATAACAACAGAAGAGGGACTAAAATCAGCAACATCACGATGCCTAGTTTGCATGCTTGTGCTAGTCACCACATTGATCACAAAAATACATGGTAAGCACCTCTGTAAGGAAGACATAGCGTTGTTCAAAACACATGAAGACATCAAACTCATAGGATGCACACATCAATCATGGCAAAAATGACAAATGAGCTTGTTCTGTTAACAGACAGCAGAAAATATTATGAAGCACTCTTATAACAATGATTCAGGCATCAAGATGACCTCAAATAAACATGATGCAATGGGACGAAATGATGTACTCGTCAAGGCGAACAATTTGACATATTACACACACGAAACGGAGCTACGGATGCAGAGGTACGATGGCATAAACATGGCATGAAAATACTGGAATCTGGGGACTTAAGAGGATTTTTACCTCCGGGAAAAGTCAACCCGGGACGGAGGCGTTCCGGGACGGAGGGATCCGGGATGGGGATGGCGTTTGGACGAGATCCCGGTGGATCTCATCCACCTTCTTCTCCGGCGAGGTGGCGGCAAACTCCGGCGAGGAGGAGGTCTGAGGAGACGCGAGAGGTGGCCGGGGAGGTTGGGGACGACCGGATCCGGTCCGGCCCGACCGGATCTGCGGCGACGGCGGCGGACGGCGGCGAGGGAAGCGACGGGACGGCGCGGCCGGAGGCAGCGAGCGGCGCCGGAGGATCTACGGCCGGAGCAGGGAGGCGAGGTGGCCATGACGGAGGAGATTTTAGGGTTTCGTCTGCGAATTCATCCGCGAATTTCGGGGGAGGGGCTAGTTTTATAGGTAGAGGGAGCTAGGAGAGTCCAAATGAGGAGCGATTTTCGCCCACACGATCGTGATCGAACGACCGAGAGCATGGAGGGGACTTAGGTGGGTTTTGGGCCACTTTGGAAAGGTGTTGGGCTGCAAAGAGAAGGGGGGGTTTGCGGTTACCCGGTTAACCGTTGGAGTACCAAACGACAACCAAATGGCACGAAACATGACAAGCGGTGTACCGGTGGTATACCAAGGCCGCTTGGCAAGGCTCGGGCCATTCCGAGAAAGTTTAACACCCACTCACGAAAAGAGAGAAGAGGGGGAACGCCGGAGGGCATAGGAGTGCCGGATTGCAAAACGGACAACGGGGAAAAGGCTCGGATGCATGAGACGAACACGTATGCAAAATGAAATGCACATGATGACATGATAAAATGCAACACGCAAGCAAATGACATGGCAACAACAGTGAATAACTGGCGGACACCTGGCGCATCGGATCCGGGGCGTTACACCGTTGCCCACGAAGGACTTGCCTCACTAGCGGTAGATCTTCACGAAGTAGGAGATCTCCTTGCCCTTACAAACTCCTTGGTTCAATTCCACAATCTTGTCGGAGGCTCCCAAGTGACACCTAGCCAATCTATGACACACCACTCTCCAAGAAGTAACAAATGGTGTGTTGATAATGAACTCCTTGCTCTTGTGCTTCAAATGATAGTCTCCCCAACACTCAACTCTCTCTCATAGGATTTGGATTTGGTGGAAAGAGGATTTGAGTGAAAAGCAACTTGGGGAAGGCTAGAGATCAAGATTCATATGGTAGGAATGGAATATCTTGGTCTCAACACATGAGTAGGTGGTTCTCTCTCAGAAAATGTAAGTTGGAAGTGTAGGTTTGTTCTGATGGCTCTCTTCACGAATGAAGAGGGGGTGGAGGGGTATATGTAGCCTCCACACAAAATATAACCGTTACACATAATTTACCAATCTCGGTGAGACTGAATTGAGAAACTCGGTCTAACCGATTTAGTAAACCTAGTGACCGTTAGGATTTTCGGTGGGACTGACATGCAACTCGGTAGGACCGATATGGTTAGGGTTAGGGCATAACGTAATCTCGGTGAGATCGATTACACAAACTCGGTAAGACCGGTTTTGGTAATAAGCTAACCAGAGAGTTGGTCAGGTAAACTCGGTGGGACCGGTTCGCTCATTTCGGTGGGACCGAAATGTTATGAAAGGGAAACAGAGAGTTTACATTGCAATCTCGGTGGGACCGATCGCTCATCTCGGTGGTACCGGAACATTACGAAGGGAAACAGGGAGATTACAATCCCATCTCGGTGAGACCGAGATCCCTATCGGTGAGACCGATTTGCCTAGGGTTTGGGGCAGTGGATATGACATCTGAACTCGGTGGCACCGTATGGAAAGAATCGGTGGGGCCGAGTTAGACATTAGGTTTAGGTCATACGTGGATGTGAGAAAGTTGTTGAGGGTTTTGGAACATATCACTAAGCACTATGAAGCAAGAACCTCATTAAGCAACACCTCATCCCTCCTTGTTAGTATTGGCTTTTCCTATAGACTCAATGTGATCTTGGATCACTAAAATATAAAATGTAGAGTCTTGAGCTTTGAGCTTGAGCCAATCCTTTTATCCTTAGTATTTTGAGGGGTCCACTTTTCTCATCCATGCCATGCCATTCATTGAGCTTTTTCTGAAATATTTATCTTGAAATAATGTTAGCTCAATGAGCTATATGGTGTTAGGAATTACCAAAAACACCTAGGGATAGTTGAACTTTCACCTCCGCACCCTGCCGGACGACGACGAGGACGACACCAGGCGAGGGGGAGAGGACCCGCTTGTCAGTGTCAAAACCGGTGGATCTCGGGTAGGGGGTCCCGAACTATGCGTCTAAGGCTAATGGTAATAGGAGACTCGGGACACGATGTTTACCCAGGTTCGGGCCCTCTCGATGGAGGTAATACCCTACTTCCTGCTTGATTGATCTTGATGATATGAGTATTACAAGAGTTGATCTACCACGAGATCATAGAGGCTAAACCCTAGAAGCTAGCCTATGATTAAGATTGTCCTTGTCCTACGGACTAAACCCTCCGATTTCTATAGACACCGGAGGGGGCTAGGGTTACACAAAGTCGGTTATAGAGAAGGAGATCTAACATCCGAATCGCCAAGCTTGCCTTCCACGGAAAGGAGAGTCCCATTCGGACACGGGACGAAGTCTTCAATCTTGTATCTTCATAGTCCCACAGTCCGGCCAAAGTATATAGTCCGGCTATACGGATACCCCCTTATCCTGGACTCCCTCAATAGCCCCCGAACCAGGCTTCAATGACGATGAGTCCAGCGCGCAGATTGTCTTCGGCATTGCAAGGCGGGATCTTCTCCAAATCCAGAGTACCCGTCGTAGCGAACAGTGTCCGACCTCTCATTAATGATGTACTCCTCGGCCTCTGTGCTTTAATAATGGCCATCTCCATGTGTCGAGCAAATACAAGGAGCCGGGGCATTTTTACATTTGCCACCCTGACCCTGAGAGCGAACCATCTATTTGAAGAGACGGGGATCCTCAGATCCAAATCTCACCATCTTCTACGAAGCAAGCATTCAACAGAGTGCATCCGGAAAAATCCATTCCACCATGGCTGGTCGGCGCAGCTCCTCTTCTTGCTCCCATAGTTCTGCGCCGGGTAACTGGAAAAAGTGTTCCGTCCCTCACAGCCGTCTAGTAGAGTTGCAGACCCAAGGGTTCCTTCCACTAGCATATATGGTCCCTGTCCGAGCCGGACTAGCCACCTATAACGGCGGGGAGCAAGCGGAGAACTTTCCAAACCCATCTAGAGGGGAGCGGATATGCCTTATCCCATATTTGCTGAGAGGGCTTGGGTTTCCAATCCACCCATTCCTCCACGGGATCCTGGAGTTCTACGGTCTCCAGCTGCATAACTTCACTCCTGCCACCATATTGCACATCGCAGGGTATGTTGCCTTCTGCGAGCTATTCCTGGGCTGCGAAGCTCATTTCGAGTTATGGAAGAGGCTATTCTGCCTCGTCCCCCGCAATCAGGAGGGATCTATATATCAAGTGGGCGGAGCCAAAATATGGCGCGTCGCCCAGGCCGGATACCTATCCGGCACTCCAAAGAAGGCATCCGAAGACTGGCCTTCGGAGTGGTTTTATGTAGATGATGTTCCCCTTCCGGACCCAGTCCGGCCGGGCCTTCCCGAGTTCACCAACGCCCCGCTGAAGAAATGCTAAAACTGGCGCCCGCGGAGCCTCCAGGAGGAAGATGACAGAGAGGTCCTCTATCTGATGGGCAGGATAAAAATACTAGCCAAATTAGGATTGACAATAATATAAGTCATGTCAATATGCATAATGCGAGGGGTGCAGCCACTTCAATATTGGGGGAAACCCATGTGGCACTTCAGTAGAGAAGACAACGCCACCCGCTGCGGTCGTAAAGGTCCGGACTCCGCCACCGCACTGGCAAAAATACTGTTCGATTTGTACAAAGGGGAAGAAGAGGAGTTGCTCCGCATTAAGCCGCGGGATGGATTTTCCATGTACAACCCCCCAAGCTGGGTAAGCTGTCATTCCTCACTCGACTCTATTCATCACTGTGTCCTTTGCCACCAACCATTTATCCTGCTATTTTTAAAGCAGGAACTGAGAAGGTCCATGGAAGAGTTCAACAGCCCACCTCCGCAGCCAGAGGATCCTGGCCGGGCTCTCGACCCCGGACTTGAAGAAGATCCGGATATATCCGTGGAGCTTGTCGACAGGACATTCTATGAAGCAAGCCAAGATGGCGCCTTGGTGTCCATCCTTGCCGATTATCCCAGGCTGCTCCCGGTGTCGAATGTAAGTAAAGCCGGAGCCCTAACTTCCGAATTATGCCGTGCCTTAAGCGCACATGTTGTATTTTTACAGAAACGTCTATCAGGATGCCGCGCTGAGCCCACAGGGGCTCATCAACAAAGGGCACCCAGGCCGGGCAGGCTTAAGAGGAAGGCGGTTAGGATTGAGACATTGGGGCAGAGGTATAAATTAAGCTTGCTCCGTGATTATCTTTGCCGAAATGTGATAGTTTTCGTTATGTCCTGGCAGAAAGAACATCCACCGGACTATATCCGGAGACCCTGCCGACCACGCCTCAAGCAGCCGGATTCCTAAACCGGACTCACGGGTGGAGGCTGATGTGGGGGCAATGCCGAATTGCCCTCCCACAGAGGATGCGGACAGGCTTTTCGCCACAAACTCCAAAGTGGAGAGCGCCATGAATCACCGGCGCAGACGGGCTGTACTCCACAATGGTATTTTCTCCGAGGAGGCTCTCAATGCTTTCAACTCCAGAGACGCATATATTCGGGCTGCTCAAGATGGACTTGCCAGAGTGACGGACCAGTATGCGAAGGATATACGGGTAAGAAAATTTGATAAGTATGTGTAGTAGTAGCCCTGAGACTTGAAACAGTTGGCACAACTGATTTAAGGATCATTGTATGCATAGGTTCTTGTAGAGAAGAATACCCATTTATCTCAAGAGCTGGAGGAATGTAAGACCCAGCTGAAGGCCACTGTTGCCGAACAAGAGGAATCAAAAAGGGCCTCTTCTGGTAGGACTTGCCTTGATGACGGAATTTGTAAGGATGTATACCAGATATTTATTCAGCATGGTTTATAAATCTAACAGAAGATGCTGCAGACAATCCCAGAGAGAATCTGAAGATTGTGGAAGATAATGGGCCACATATGCGAAGTCAGCTGAAGGCGGGTGAGCGTGTGCTGACGCATGCTATTCAAGAGAAAAATAATCTCCAAGATGCTAATATCCGACTGAGCGTCAAATTAAAAGATGTTCAGGCTCAGCTCGCTGACTCCATGAAGGAGAACAAGAAGCTTCGACGTGGCATTTATAGTAAGTGCTTAAACGAACTGTAGTACAATTCGGTGAGGAAGCGTATTGACAGAATTATGTCTGTAGGTATGCTGACGGGCCGTCCTGAAGAGGATATGCCCGGATCCGCAGGCGATATGCTGCAAGATCTTTCACAACTTCACGAACAAGCGCGGCAGGTGATGCAGGGTATTGCCCAGGCCTTGTGGCCATCCGTTTCCCTGCCAGGAGGCATGAGCGAGCTTGTGGAGATGCTCAAAGGAGCACGGCGGCGCTTCCGGTTATGGAAGATATCAGCCTGCCGACAAGGTGCGAGCGAAGCCCGGGCCATGGTGAAGACGCGATACGCCAAGGCTGACCCGAACCATATGGCCGAAGTCGGACCGGTGGGGTCAGATGGGCAAGAGATACCCGTAAGTATGGTATATGACCAAGTAGCATTAGCCACAAAGTATTCCCAAAAGGATTGTAGGCTAGACAACATGTTGGATGGTATAGAGGAAGAATATAGCCAGTCCAAGTGACTATGTAATTAAATGGACCTTTGTAGTCCCTAGCTGGATTGAAAATCATTTGTCATGGCAGACCTTTTCGCTTCAGCCCCCGGACCCGACAGTCCGAAGTGTATCCGAATACCCGCACAGTTATGAAAAACCAGGGTATGCATGGAAATCAGGCGTAGGGGTCATAAGTGCTTGAACAGACAAGTACCCAACTAGTTATGTTATATTACATGGATAGTAAGAAACATCTTCCAGAGAGAATAGTTCCATTAGGGGTTCCTTTCCCTGGGTTCGCATGCATCGATGTGCATGTCCGAACTGCGAACAGAAGCGCAGGAAACAAAACATCTGGGGATTCACGTTGTAATAAATGAAAACATCTTTTGTTCACTGACCGAATATTCCCTTAAGAATGCTAGCTTTCGGCTTCACCCAGTCTGAGGTACACATCCGGCTGAACCGGCAGTAACAATCACTGAGGTGCTCCCCTTATGCCCTAGACGAATTAATGGGAACGTAGGGCATAAACACAAGAGCCACGCAACCTAGCATGGCCAAAACTTAAGTCATATCGATACATATAATGGTGAAGAAAAGGCACATATGGAACGAAAACGCATATGTGGCTGGCAGGAAGCCATTAAAGTAGGTATATCTAGCTTCCGTATAGGAAGCCCCCCGGTATAGTGTGCACACATAGTGCAGCCGGAGCGATCAAAGCATCCTTACAGTTTTTAAGGTTGTATGTGAAAAGGAAAAGAGGGCGATAAAGGAAGAAAGAGAACATAACTGAAGAAGAGGAGGTAAGGAGACGAACACTGAGTTCGGCTCTAGGCTTAGAATCTTTGGAGTCTGGCCGCGTTCCATGGGTTCGGCTCGAGTCTGTTATCAGATTCATTGCACAGATGGTACGCTCCTGTCAGGACCCCGATCCTAAGCGACACCGATCTAGCATGTAACACATCATATCACTTTGCGGCCTCACGCACGGTATTCCCACGGGTGCAACCTTACCTGGCCCGAGACCGTTTGCACCTTTTGGCTCACGTATATGATAGTGTCGCTAGCATCCATATGACAAAGAACCCGGGCTGACATGGCTAGTCGTGAACCCAAAGTGGCACTAACTTACAGGGACAGGCATCCATGACCCAGCATCGAACGTGTCGGTCATCAGCGAGTGAATCCAGGCTGTAGCACTGGGCTAGCAGGACTCCGGTGAACCGGGCTGTAGCGGGCTAACAGGACTCCGGTATTCATCGCGTGACATTTCCCCGAAGGGACAGACACAGGAACGAGGAAGGACACATGCCGGCCAGCCTAAGTGTTCCGGAGCAGTAGCAAGCTACCATGGCTCGGTGGAAACACTAGGAGACATTTCCCGGTAAGAGAGGCTACCAAGGATAAACAACTAGGTTGTCAGATCCCACACATACCAAGCATTTCAATAACAGACACACAATATGCTCGATATGTGCAAATACAACATGGCATCACAACATGACTCTACAACTCAAGTATTTTATTCAATAGGCTCCGAAGAGCGAGATAATACAAACAGGGGTCTCATGACCCAACATTCAGAGCATACAAAACAAGGCACAGGCGGAAGCTATCATGTCTGAGTACAGACATCTATAAATGAAAAAGGCTGAGAAGCCTGACTATCTACGAGATCCTGCCGAGGGCACAAGATCGTAGCTGAGGTAACAAGCTAAACATCGAAGTCCACGCGGAACTACTAGTGAGACTGAAATCTCTCTGCAAAACATAAAATAGGCAAACGTGAGTACAAATGTACCCAGCAAGACTTACATCAGATCTATCTACATATGCATCATTATCAACAAGGGGGTGGTGGGGTTTAACTGCAGCAAGCCAGCTTTGACTCGGTGGCTATCCTGAACTACGACTGCAAGTAACTCTTTTGAGGTGGCGCACACGAGTCCACATATACACCATATCAATACACCACTATGGATCCGCTCCCGTCTCCCTACGAGAACGCCATCCATAGCACTCACGCTTATCTTGCGTATTTTAGAGTATCCACTTTCACTTGTCTATGAACTGTACAAGGGGTCCAAGTTTCCATATCCGAGGAATCCGGCTATTCGAATAGATAATGATAACCCTGCAGGGGTGTACTTCTTCACACACGCTCTCGCCACTTACCGCCCTGTACACGTCATGTACCTCGGCAACCTTCAAGCGGAAGCCGGGCGAGGGAGTCGGCCACGACCTGACTAACCGAACAAGTCTCTAGTCCAGGTTTATCGCCTATTCGGGTTCCATCTGCAAGGAGATCCGGCCGGGGTGTCGCTCATGGCCCCAAACGATGTGAGCAGGGTTCCCAAGCCCACCATCCGGGTGCTACTTGGTACACCGGGCCACTGTGCCTAGTCTGTCCCAAGCCCACCTGTACCGGGTGCCACTTGGTAGACTACTAACACTACCTACAAACACCAGAAACTAGTTGCAACTCCTGGACAGAGATCATGTTGATTAATAAGTCGAGAGAGCTTGGAGCGCCCGGAGCCCAATGTGTGGTAGTAACTGATCATGGATCACAAACACAGAACTCAGTTCCTGAGGACGGCTGCAATGAGACAACCCACCATGTACTCCTACATGGCCTCTCACCGCTACCTTTACCAAGTCGTGTTCACACACTTAGCTCACACACAGTAGGAAATGTTCACACGCCTCTGATTCATCCCCGATGAATCAGACCTGACTCAACTCTAAGCAGTAGCAGGCATGACAAACAAGCATGAATGAGTAGGCACATCAGGGCTCAAACAACTCCTACTCATGCTAGTGGGTTTCATCTATTTACTGTGGCAATGACAGGTCATGCAGAGGATAAAGGGGTTCAGCTACCGCAGCAAGTAATAGTTGAATCGGTGTTGTCCTAATGCAGTAAAAGAGAGCAGGAGCGAGAGAGTGGGATTGCATCGGAATGAACAAGGGGGTTTGCTTGCCTGGCACTTCTGAAGATAATATAGCTCTTCATCGGTGTCATCGATCACATCGTCGGTATCACGTCTATCGAAAGGGGGCATTCACCGGCAACTGAGGAAAAACACAAGCAATGCAATGCACAATATGATGCATGAATGTGACATGGCAATATTCTGTGGTTTGTGCTAATGCAACTAAAACCAGATTAAATGAAGTTGGTTTGAATCCAAGATTCAAACTCAAACTCCATATGTGGATATTTAAATGCCATTAATATGATTTGTGCTAAACAGCATCTATAAGTTGTTCTAACATGCACGAAACCAGTACATATGGATAGATTGGATTTTTCTGATCATTTTTCATATATAAATTATTTAATTTGGAGTTACGGTTGAATTTCTATGAATTTTAGAAGTTTATACAATTTTCTGGAATTTCCTGAATTATAATAATTCCAGTAATTCATTATTGCGTCAGCCTGACGTCAGTGTGACGTCAGCAGGTCAACAGGTCACTGTCCAGTCAAACCTGACAGTGGGTCCCGCATGTCAGTGTAGTTAGCTTAACTAAATAAATTAATATTAGATTAATTCCTAATCTAGGTTTGACCAGGGGCGGGGCCCACATGGTCAAATGGGTCAACCCCACCGGTGACATGACGCCGGCGAGGCCCAAGACGGCAGCACGGTCCGGAAACGCAGCACGGGCCACGGTTCGGGGCGTGGATGGCACCGTTGGAACCCTGGGCCTCGTCCGCGTCGGCTGGTGCTAGAGGGTTCGTCGGAGACGACCTAAATCGACGGCGGTGTCCGCTTCCGCGGCGGCCAGAGTTCGGGCGCCGATCGATTCGACGCTATGGTACACTACGGGAGAAACTGGTGGGTGCTGCGGGCTCCTGAGGTTGCAGTGAGCACGACGGTGGGCTCGGGAGCGAGCTGCGGTGGCTGTGGCCACGGCCACGCCATGGCCGGCGGCGAGGAGCAATCGGCTCCGGTGAAAAGGGAGGCTAGAGTGCGGGAACGAGCGCGAGGAGGAGGGGGAATGGAAGAGGAGCTCACAGCGGATCCGGTAGAGGCAACGGCGAGGCCGGGGAGGGGCTGGAGCTCGCGAATCCTCGAAAGTTCGCCGGCGGCCGAAGGTTGGGGACGAGCTTGAGGGCGACGCTGCAGGGCTTCCGGAGGGCCGTGGATTGGTGGGGAGGAAGAGGGGGTCGAGGCGGAGCTTTGGGAGGCGTCGGGGAGGCGAGGCGGTGGCTGTGGCCGCGAGGGAGCTCGTCGACGGCGACGGCTGCGTTCGGGCGAGTGAGAGAGAGAAAGCAGAGGAGAGGAGGGCCACGGGGAGAGTGATAGAGAGGTCGAGGGGGTTCGGCATCTCCGTTGCGTTGCGGGAGACATCCAGGGGGAGGAGGAGGCAGCCAGGCAGGGAGGAGGTGGCCGGGGCGCGTGGCCGCGCGCGCCGGGCGCGTGCCCGTCCTCCTGGCAGGGAGGAAGACGACAGGGGAGGAGAGATGGGCTGGGCCAACAGTGTTGGGCCGTCCAGGTGGGCTTCGGTGAGCGCCAGGTAAGTTTCAGGTGAGTTTCTATCCTTTTATTGTTTTTCTGTTTCTGTTTTTATTTAATCTTTTGCCACTGCTTTGAATTTAAAACAATTCCAACAATGCCAAAAAGTCCTCTGAATATTTTTATTTTGCTAGATGGACTTTTCCAAAAGCTCATAAAATATTTCAGGGGTATTTGAAATTATATTCTAATTATATGAATATAATTCAAATTCAAATAGCTAGTGATTTAAATTCAAAGTCCCAAGATTAAGTCCTTAAAAATGTTCAATATTTTGGTTGGGACCAGAACCCTTGCCAAAAATTATTAAACATTTAAGAAGAGCATTTTGGAACAATGAATGAGATTTTAGGGTTTTTGCCCTTCTTTTATTTAAGTTTTTGAGGCTTCCAAATTTCCTCAGTTCAAGTTTCAAAAATTTAAACATGATGCAGACACTAGGCAGCACCAGAAGCTAGGGATGTGACAGCTCCTCCGGCAAGAACTTTATCAATGAAGAAGGGACCCTCCCACTTGGGTTTGAGCTTGTCCTTCTTCTTCTCGAGGAGGTGTAGAACTAGTTCGCCAATGTTATAAGTTTTGGCCCGTACTTCTCTGCTTTGATACTTTCGAGCCTGTTGCTGATAGAATACAGAACGGGCTTTTGCAACGTCCCGCTCCTCCTCCAGAGCATTTAAGTTGTCCTGCCGATCTAATTCGGCTTCCTTCTCTTCGTACATGCGCACGCGAGGTGAGTCATGGATTATGTCGTAGGGTAGCACTGCTCCCGCGTCGTACACCATAAAAATGGTGTGTATCCGATGGTACGATTCGGTGTGGTCTGCAGCCCCCAGAGTATGGAGTCGAGCTCCTCGACCCAATGCGTGTCTGATTCCTTCAAGGATCGCACTAGTCCGGGTTTGATGCCGCTCATGATGAGACCATTTGCACGTTCGACTTGACCGTTTGTTTGGGGGTGATAGACAGAGGCGTAATCGAGCTTGATGCCCATGTTGCCGCACCAAGTTTTCACCTCAGCGGCTGTGAGATTTGAGCCATTGTCAGTGATGATGCTGTGGGGGATACCGTAACGGTGTACGACCCCTGATATGAAGTCTATCACTGGTCTGGATTCGGCCGTTTTAACTGGTTTGGCTTCTATCCATTTGGTGAACTTGTCCACCATGACCAATAAGTATTTTTTCTTATGGCTTCCCCCTTTAAGAGGTCCGACCATGTCCAGCCCCCAGACCGCGACGGGCCAAGTTATGGGGATTGTTTGGAGAACGGTAGGGGGCATATGGCTCTGATTGGAGAAGAGTTGGCAACCAACACAATGTTGGACAAGGTCCTGTGCGTCTGCCCGGGCTATCGGCCAGTAAAAACCTGTACGAAAGGCCTTGCTTACAAGTGCCCGCGCTGCAACGTGGTGCCCGCCGAGTCCGGAATGGGTTTCGGCTAAGAGCTTCCGCCCTTCCTCTTCGGAGATGCATCTTTGGAGCACTCCGGTAGTGCTTTTCTTGTAGAGCTCTCCTTCATGGACTTTGTAGGCCTTAGAACGTCGCACAATACAACGTGCCTCATTATGGTCCTCAGGGTGCTCTTGCCTATTTAGGTAGGCTAAGAAGGGCTCGGTCCAGGGGGCGATGACAACCATGATTTTGTGGGCCGAAGGTGTTATTTCGGTGGCAGAGCCTCCGATTACGTCAGATGGTTCGCAATCTGGGGTTGTATTCGGAGCCGGACTAATATTGCCGGACTCCCCTTCCCATACCACGGACGGCTTGAACAACCTTTCCAAGAAGATATTAGGTGGGACGGGGTCGCGTTTAGTGCCGATGCGGGTGAGGACATCCGCCGCTTGATTATTTTCTCTAACCACATGGTGGAATTCAAGCCCCTCGAACCGAGCTGACATTTTGAGGACGGCATTACAATAAGCCGCCATTTTTGGATCCTTGGCATCAAAGTCACCATTTATCTGAGATATTGCGAGGTTCGAGTCCTTGCGTACTTCGAGGCATTGGATGCCCATGGAGACTGCCATCCGAAGACCATGCAACAGATCCTCGTATTCGGCTGCATTGTTGGAGTCTTTGTATAATATTTGGAGTACGTATTGGACCTTGTCTCCGATGGGGGATGTTAGGACAACACCCGCTCCCAATCCGGCTAGCATTTTAGAGCCATCGAAGTGCATGATCCAATTGGAGTACGCGTCGTACTCTTTAGGGAGTTTGGCTTCTGTCCATTTGGCGAAAAAGTCAGCCAGTACTTGCGACTTAATGGCCCGTCGTGGCTTGTATGTTATGTCAAACGGAATGCGCTCGATAGCCCATTTAGTAATTCGGCCCGTTGCGTCGCGATTATTTATTATATCATTTAGTGGTACTTCGGAGGCCACCGTAATCGAACACTCTTGAAAGTAATGTCGTAGCTTCCGGGATGCCATGAAGACCGTGTACGCTATGTTTTGATAGTGTGGGTACCAAGATTTGCCTGGAGTGAGGACAGTGGACACGTAATATACCGGCTTTTGGAGCGGGAACTTGTGTCCGTCTGCTTCTCGTTCGACGACGAGCACTGCGCTTACAACTTGGTGTGTTGCCACTTTGTATAATAGCATGGGCTCGCCAGTATTTGGCGCGGTCAGGACTGGGTTGGTGGCCAAGAGTGCCTTTATTTCTTCCAGTCTGGCCATGGCTGCATCCGTCCACTCAAAGTGTTCGGTGCATCGAAGAAGGCGATAAAGAGGTAGTGCATTTTCTCCTAATCGGGAGATGAAGCAGCTTAAGGCAACCACACATTCAGTTAGTTTCTGAATCTGCTTGAGGTCTGTTGGGATAGCCAACTGTGACAGAGCTCGGATTTTTGCCGGATTTGCTTCAATTCCTCTATTGAAAACGATGAAGCCGAGCAATTTCCCAGAGGGTACACCAAAGACACATTTCTCCGGGTTGAGCTTGATGTCATATGTTCGGAGGTTGTCGAACATGAGCCTCAAGTCATCTATTAAAGTTTCAATGTGTCTTGTTTTAATGACCACGTCGTCTACGTAAGCCTCTACCGTTTTGCCGATTTGTTTTTCCAGGCATGTCTGAATCATGCGTTGATAGGTTGCGCCGGCGTTTTTGAGCCCGAAAGGCATGGTGTTGAAACAGAAGGGGCCGTATGGCGTAATGAAGGCCGTTGCGGCTTGGTTGGACTCCGCCATCTTGATTTGATGGTATCTGGAATATGCATCGAGGAAACACAATGAGTCGTGTCCTGCGGTGGCATCGATGATTTGATCAATGCGGGGGAGGGGGAAGGGATCCTTGGGGCAAGCCTTATTGAGGTCCTTGAAATCGACACATAGGCGCCAGGATTTGTCCTTCTTTGGTACCATTACCAGGTTTTCTAGCCAATCCGGATGTTTGATATCTCTGATGAATCCGGCCTCGAGTAGCTTGGCTACCTCTTCTCCCATGGCTTGCCGCTTAGGCTGTGAGAAGCGCCTAAGAGTCTACTTGACTGGCTTGTATCCTTTCAATATATTGAGGCTGTGTTCGGCCAGCCTGCGTGGGATGCCCGGCATGTCTGAAGGATGCCAGGAGAAAATATCCCAATTCTCATGCAGGAAATCTCGAAGTGCGGCGTCTATTGTGGGGTTCAACTATGTCCCAGTGGAAGCTGTCTTTGTAGGATCTGTTGGGTGGACCTAGAATTTGACTATCTCGTCCGCGGGTGTGAAAGAGGTGGACTTGGGTCGCTTGTCGAGTATCACATCGTCTCTGTCCACTGTGGCTTGCAGCGTTGGCAGTTCTTCGGCCGTGAGGACTTCTGATAATGCGTCCAGGGCTAGTGCGGTAGTTTTATTTTCGGCACGTAGTGCGACGTCCGGATCACTAACTAGAGTGATTATTCCATTGGGCCCGGGCATTTTGAGCTTCATGTACTCGTAATGGGGTATAGCTTGGAAGCTCGTGAATGTGTCCCGCCCTAAGAGGGCGTGGTATCTGCTGCTGAACGGGGCCACTTGGAATGTAATTTCTTTAGTCCTGTAATTCTCCGGCGTGTTGAATACCACATCCAGTGTGATTTTTCCCGCACATCGCGCCATGATTCCCCTGAAGGTCGTGTTGCTTCGCTCAATGCGGCTCTTGTCAATTTCCATCTTGTTGAGGGTTTCCTCGTAGATGAGGTTTAGTCCGCTTCCGCCGTCCATGATCACTTTAGTGAGCCGGAAGCCGTCCACGATTGGACTAAGGACCAAAGCGGCTGGTACCCGGACTGTTCGGAATTGAGGTTCGTCACTGGCATTGTAAGTTATAGCCGTGTCGTTCCACGGATTTATTGTTGCCACGTGGTAAACTTCGGCGAGACTGCGTTGAGCTTGCTTGCGCCTATTATTTGAGGCGAAAGTCTCGAAGACTGTCAATACTATATTGTTATTTCCCTTGGGATGTTGCTCTGCTGTGTGGTTTATGAGGAGATCCTCGCTGCTCTTTGCTACCTGCCGGAGTATCCAACATGCTCTAAGGCTATGTGTTGGCATGGTATCCGGTGCGCTGTGAATTTTGCATGGCCCATTGAGCCATTCCTCCAATTCGGTTCCACGCCTTGCATCGGGCTTTGATTTTTTGGTAATTGAATTGGGTAACTTACGAGAGTTTGGCCTTTTAGTTCGGACGAAGGTTTTAGTGAGAGCCGGATTATCCCAGAAGTTTGTTTGGGTTTTCCAAGCGCTTTCCATTGTGCAGTATTTCTGCACTATGGCCGCTAAGTCATCAAAGTGTACTATGTCACGGCGAACTATAGCGTTGAGGATCCCTTTGTCCGTGCAATTTTTGCAAAAGAGGGAGATTGCATTTTCCTCGCGATAGTCCTTGACCTTGTTTATCACAAGGAGGAATCTGGCCCAGTAATGATGTACTGTCTCTTAGGGCTCTTGTCTGATATGCGAAAGATTGAATAAATCTGGGTGGGTGGGTGATTTTGAATTTGAATCTTGACCCAATCTGAGACCCAGGTGCCAAGAAGCTTCCGAGTTTAACGGCTCGGGCTCCAGGATGTTGCCCAATTTCTTCGGCCCGCCGCCCGATTGTAAATTCGGGGTTTGGGTCATGTCCTCCCGCGAGCGGGTGTCCGGCTCAAAGAGCTCAGAAATCCAGACATAGTTCGTCCTCAAAAAGATGGAGAATTCGCATGATGCTCTTCCACTACCGCTATCTCATGGGTGACCGGCGGAGAGTAAATCTCCCTTTGGTCGGGTTTAAGACCAATCCGGTCATAGTCCGTAGCGACGCCCAGGGCGGTGATCCGATCCAAGAGCTCATTAAGGGAGGAGAGCTCCATTGGGTCCATCTTATCAGCGAGTTCTGAATCGACGTAGAGGCTGTTTTTGATGACCTGAGAAGTTATCGTCGGCGTGACAGCCGATCGGGCGGTCATGACGAAGCCGCCTAGCCGAAGAGTTTGGCCTAGGGCCAGGGCTCCCCCAGAGGTGATGTTGTCCTTGACAAGACGGGCCATCAAGCCTTATCGCGACGACACAGTGGAACTCTCAACGAAAGCACCAATGTCGGTGTCAAAACCGGCGGACTTGGGTAGGGGGTCCCGAACTATGCGTCTAAGGCTAATGGTAACAGGAGACTGGGGACACGATGTTTACCCAGGTTCGGGCCCTCTCGATGCAGGTAATACCCTACTTCCTGCTTGATTGATCTTGATGATATGAGTATTACAAGAGTTGATCTACCACGAGATCATAGAGGCTAAACCCTAGAAGCTAGCCTATGATTAAGATTGTCCTTGTCCTACGGACTAAACCCTCCGATTTCTATAGACACCGGAGGGGGCTAGGGTTACACAAAGTCGGTTATAGAGAAGGAGATCTAACATCCAAATCGCCAAGCTTACCTTCCACGCAAAGGAGAGTCCCATCCGAACACGAGACAAAGTCTTCAATCTTGTATCTTCATAGTCCAACAGTACGGCCAAAGTATATAGTCTGGCTGTCCGGATACCCCCTTATCGTGGACTCCCTCACCGCCCATGATCCCGGAGAAGGACAAGTCGGGGATGATCTCCCGAGGGGATACCCTGGCCCAGGCACTGTCCGAAGCCAGCTCCAGCCTTTCTGGTGCGCCCTCCTCTGCCTCTGGACCTCCCGAGGCTGCGCCCCGCAAGAGGCTCTCAGGCTTTAAGCTCGGCAGGAGGCCGCTAGAACATGCCGCGACTGACCAGTAAGTACTCAAACTCTTCTTTGCTCTTGTTTTTTGCTGTCAGGGCTTGACATCCTCTGTCGCTTGGGTAGGCTGCCACCTGCGGTGAAGAGGCTGAAAGGGGACACGGTGGCTCCACTTGGGGCAAGCTCACCCGTCGTGGCCGCGCCTTTTCCTGTGGGAAGGGGAGGCAGTGGAGCTCGCACCTCCCCTGCCCGGTCGTCCTCGTGAGGCCAGGAGGAGCGATCTGGCGGGGTGCCAGCCCTCATGGCCCCGCTGACTCTGGAGGAGCCGGCGCTTGATGTTGTCGCTGAGGTTGCCAAGGCTTAGGAGCTCCCAGCCTCCGAAGCCGTGATCACGCTGCCATCTTCTCCTCCTGCTCCACTGGTTCCTGACTCCTCTGCTTCCTCTGCCTGTCAGGCCCCCGACTCAATGCCACATCGATCTAGCATGTAACACCTCATATCACTTTGCGGCCTCACGCACGGTATTCCCACGGGTGTCGCCTTACCTTTGCCCGGGACCGTTTGCGCCTTTTGGCACACGTATATGATAGTGTCGCTAGCATCCATATGATAAGGAGCCCGGGCTAACATGGCTAGTCATAAACCCAAAGTGGCACAGACTTACAGGGACAGGCATCCTTGACCCAACATCAAACGTGCCGGTCATCAGCGAGTGAATCCAGGCTGTAGCACTGGGCTAGCAGGACTCCGGTGAACCGGGCTGTAGCGGGCTAACAGGACTCCGGTATTCATCGCGTAACATTTCCCCGAAGGGACAGACACAGGAACGAAGAAGGACACATGCCGGCCAGCCTAAGTGTTCCGGAGCAGTAGCAAGCTACCCTGGCTCAGTGGAAACACTAGGAGACATTTCCCAGTAAGAGGGGATACTGAGGATAAACAACTAGATAGTTAGATCCCACACATACCAAGCATTTCAATAACATACACACAATATGCTCGATATGTGCAAATACAACATGGCATCACAACATGACTCTACGACTCAAGTATTTATTCATTAGGTTCCAAGGAGCGAGATATTACAAACATGGGTCTCACGACCCAACATTCAGAGCATACAAGTCAAGCACAAGAGGAAACTAACATGTCTGAGTACAGACATCTACAAATGAAAAAGGCTTAGAAGCCTGACTATCTACCAGATCCTGCCGAGGGCACAAGATCGTAGCTGAGGTATCAAGCTAAACGTCGAAGTCCACGCGGAACTACTAGCGAGACCGAAGTCTCTCTGCAAAAACATAAAATAGGCACACGTGAGTATAAATGTACCCAGTAAGACTTACATCAGAACTAACTACATATGCATCATTATCAACAAAGGGGATGGTGGGGTTTAACTGTAGCAAGCCAGCTTGGACTCGGTGGCTATCCTGAACTACGACAGCAAGTAACTCTTTTGAGGTGGTGCACACGAGTCCACATATTCACCATATCAATACACCACTATGGATCCGCTCCCGTCTCCCTACGAGAACGCCATCCATAGCACTCACGCTTATCTTGCGTATTTTAGAGTATCCACTTTCACTTGTCTATGAACTATACAGGCAACCCAGAAGTCCTTTACCATGGACACGCCTATTCGAATAGATGATGTTAACCCTGCAGGGGTGTACTTCTTCACACACGCTCTCACCACTTACCGCCGTTTACACGACATGTACTCGGCACCCTTCAAGCAGAAGCCCAACGTGGGTGTCGGCCACGACCTAATTAAACACTCAAGTCTCTAGTCCAGGTTTATCGCCTATTCGGGTTCCATCCGCGAGGAGATCCGGCCGGGGTTTCACTCACATCCCCAAACGATGTGAACAGGGTTCCCGAGACACCAAACAGGCGCCCGGTACACCGTGCCATGGTGTATCTACCGCATCACAGCCCACCCCTCAGGTCAGCGCTGCCCACGGCCTCCAACACATATCCTACAAACACCAGAAACTAGTTGCAACTCCTGGACAGAGAACAAGGGTGATTAAGAAGTCGAGAGGGTCCATTGGTTTCGGGCCCAATGCGTGGTAGTAGCTGTTTCATGGATCACAAACACAGAACTCAGTTCCTGAGGACGGTTGCAATGAGACAACCCACCATGTACTCCTACATGGCCTCTCACCGCTACCTTTACCAACTCGTGTTCAGACACTTAGCTCACACACAGTAGGACATGTTCACACACCTCTGATTCATCCCTGATGAATCAGACCTGACTCAACTCTAAGCAGTAGCAGGCATGACAAACAAGCATGAATGAGTAGGCACAACAGGGCTCAAACAACTCCTACTCATGCTAGTGGGTTTCATCTATTTACTGTGGCAATGACAGGTCATGCAGACGATAAAGGGGTTCAGCTACCGCAGAAAGTACAGTTGAATCGTTATTGTCCTAATGCATTAAAAGAGAGCAGGAGCGAGAGGGTGGGATTATCGGAATGAACAAGGGGGTTTTGCTTGCCTGGGACTTCTTAAGATGATATAGCTCTTCATCGGTGTCATCGAACTCATCGTCGGAACACGTCTATCGAGAGGGGGCAAATACCGGCAACAGAGAAGAAATACAATCAATGCACTGCACAATATGATGCATGATCAGGACATGGCAATATGATGTGATTGAGCTAATGCAACTAGCAACCATATTAAATGAAGTTGGTTTGAATCCAAGATTCAAATTCAAACTCCATATGTGGATATTTAAATGCCATTTATATGATTTGTGCTAAACAGCAGCTATAAGTTGTTCTAACATGCATGAAAATGGTACAGATGGGTAGATTGGATTTTTCTGATCATTTTTCATATATAATTTATTTCATTTGGAGTTACGGTTGATTTACTATGAATTTTAGAAGTTTGCATTATTTTCTGAAATTTCCTATATAAGAATAAATCCAGAAAAGGATTTACTGCGTTAGCCTGGCATCAGTGTGACGTCAGCGGTCAACTAAGACTGTCCAGGTCAAACTGACTAGTGGGCCCTGCGTGTCAGTAATTAGTTTAACTAACTAATATCAGTTAGTGCTAACCTAAGTTAATTATCAGAGGGAGGGTCCCACTTGTCATAGACTCAGGGGAGTTAACCCGGACCCACCCACTCAAGGTCAACGGGTCAAACCCACCAGCGACTCGACGCCGGCAAGGCCCGAGACGGCGGAGGCATTCGGAATTCGTCCTCCGGCGACCAAATGGCCGGCGGAGGGCATCTACGAGACGCTGGAGATCCCGTGCGTCGAATGGTGCAGTCAGTTAAGCCGGGGGTAGCCTATATCAACGGCGGTGAGCTCAAAGGCGGCAGCCGGAGTTCGGGCGAGGTTGGGAATGGTGCTGTGGGGCACGGTGGGGCGAAGGGCTGGGTGCTACGGCCTCCTGGTGATGTTCTGAGAACGGTGACGCGCTCGGTTGTGAGCTTGCACGGCAGTCGCCACGGCTACGCCATGGCCGGCGGCGAGAAGCTCTCGGCCGCGACGGGCATCGGTGTTAGAGGGAGAAAACGAGCCAGGGGAGAGGGGGAAACGACACAGGAGCTCACAGCGAGTGCAGCAGTGGCCTCGGCGAGCTCAAGGAGGCACCGGAGCGAGCGGAGCATCGAGGGGGATCTCCGGCGGCCGGCGACGAAGATGATGAAGATGGCGTCGATGCAGGGCCTCCGGCGACGCGTGGCTAGACGGAGAGGACGAGGGAGGCGTGGCGATGCTCTTGAGCCAGTCAGGGAAGCGAGGGGGAGGCGGTGGCTATGGTGGTGGCGAAAGGCGGCGACGAACCCGTTCGGGCGTCGCGTGAGAGAGCGAGGGAGAGGAGAGGAGAGGACACGGGAGAGTGAGAGGAGGTCAGGGGGTCCAGAGCAACGCCGAGGAGGGCTTCGAGGCGCCTCGGTGAGGCAGGCAAGGAGGGAGGTGGCATGGCGAGCTCGGCGGCGTCGCGGTGTCCCTCCTCTGCCTACTGGCACGAGGAGGAAGGCGACAGGGAGCCAGGCGGTGGTGGGCTGGGCCGGAACAGGAGCTGGGCCGGCTGGGCTGCCAGGTGAGCGCCAGGTAAGTTCTCTGCTCTCTGCTTTTATTTATCGTTTTCTGTTTTCTGCAACTTTGTGACTTTATTAAAAATACTAGACCAAACCCAAAAATCTTGAAACTGATCAATGCCACTGTTTGAAATATAACCAACAGCAAACATTTTAGTTTATGATTATTTGAGCATTTAAACTATTTATTAGCATTTAAATGCCCAAATGCAAATACTTTATGATTTAATTCAAGAATCCAGGAATAACCTAGATATATGTTCATAATTTTTGGCAGAGGTTTTCACCTTTATCAGAAATCATGAACATTTTCAAAGGCATTTTGGGTTCATTGAAAATGATTTTATTTGAGCCTATTTGCATTCATTTGGTGCTAGGGTTCAAACAATCCCCATTTCAAGTTTAATTGAAATTTAAACATGATGCAACACATGACTAGCTAGCTCAGAGCAAACCAGAAGCTAGGGATGTGACAACTCACCCCTACTAAACAGGAATCTCGTCCCGAGATTCAGGCATAGGGTAAGATGAAGGGGAAAACGCAACTAACGAAATCTTCACGGCCCAGGTTGCACTTCAAATGAACGTTGATTTGATCACCATCCTTATCTTGATGTCTTGCTTCGAGAACTCCAACCGACATGACAACGAGAGGAGAAAGAAAACTCTAGAAGGATCGATCTTCTCGAAGGCCGAACAACTCAGGATTAACTCACGAAATGAGACACAGCAACATCTCTCGAGCTGAGTCACGAGGCACACATCTAGAGGGATGGAGTGAAGCAGATGACGAAGGTTCACTAGGTAGACAACAATTTCATGCTTAAGAAAGTGGTGAACGGTTGTCAACGTACCGAGGAGTTGAATTGCCATGATACCATAACGAGACATCTTAGAGGAGGTGACTCGTAGAATATATCCCCCTTAAGTGGCAAAAAGAATTACCTTTGATTCCAGGATCATTGAAACTCTTTATACCAGCTTAGGGTAAATAAAAATCGATCATTTGGAGGAGTTCGGTGGAATGACATACCCGGACCAGTATGGATGATGTGGATTACCTTGTTGAAAACAACACAAGGGATGATTTTGGTAACTGGGGAGAAGCTCAGCAGTAGAGAGTGAGTCCACTGTTTGAAAAGTTATAGCATAACCGAGGAAACTGAGAGCAATCCCAGTTAGTGCCGGCGATGAAGCCTAGAGCTTGTGCGTGCTCTCAAGAACTTGAGCATTTCCATATTCATCAGGGTTTACCAATCTCCGTGTCAAGGATCCTGGCAACACAACATACTACCATGATGAATAATGATGGATGATGCAGATGCAAAGGAAGATAACACCTTCTCAGATTTCACCTTAGCGAGGCTAAGGAAACAAAATCTGGATGACCGACCGAGAGACATTTGACACTCCGCTTCTAATGCTCTCCTTGATGTGCTAGCGTAACCCATTTTCATGGTTTGGTATCTAGAACATCAAGTAAAAGGTCGGACTTCGGAAGCACAAAAGAAAATCCATAAGGAACAACTAAGGAGTAAATCCTACGAAGTCCTTATGGGGAGGTGACCAACTTCCTCAACCAAGATACTATAATAATAGGCCTTTCGGCTAGGTGTGTTGGCCACGACATCCACTTTACCGGTTACAGTGAGACCATTATTATCGTTCTTGGGAAACGTTCCAACCATCATATCTGCCCGAGATTCAGATCTGTTTGGTGTTAGGATATTCCAGACTCATCAAGTCTAGAAGAAAAATGAAAGTTTGCAACACAAATCGACGAGATTACGTTGCGTGATTCTCGGGGAATGAACTACGGTAGCAAGCTCCAAAACATGAGCTGGTTCTGCTACAACATGTGAACACGTTGTCCGAGACAAGCATGACCACACAGTAGTCTTATAATAAAACACTACCGAGTTCAGGAGGGGAACCATCATCGAGGATATCGAAGTCCTTGCATAAGTCTTGCTCTTAAGAAGGAACTTCTTCTCCTTGAACAAATCAATCAGTGGCTTGGTGTGCTACGGAATACATATGGAGTGGAGGTAATTAATCTACCAAACCATAGTATACTTTGCACATGTGTGACTAACTTGGGATGATTCCAGAGGAAGAAAAACAAACCTTTCTCAAATTCATGGCGGCAACTTGCACCAAATGCACATGAATTCTAGGAAGTCACTTCTTCCATCCAAGCATAAGCTTCATGAACGGAACACGAAGGCATTGCTTACAAAGTTTTCAACACTAGGTTGATGTTCAACATGAATCATGGGGGAGACAAAATGCTGCTGATGGGCTCAACAACAACTCATCGGAATTTCCATATCACTGGACTTCCACCATCATGTGAACACGGTGATAGCATTGGTCAGACCCAAGAGATATAGTGGTGTATGCTCGAGGAATCAACCACGAGTAAGACAACACTACGAACATCGTTGGTTCTGATTTGATTTGACGAAAGCCCATACTCAAATCAAGTTTGATAAGACAACAGGTTCAACAACTGATCACGGGAATCAATCAACGAGGATATCATCTTTCTTCAACACACACACACACTCAAGGATATCCCTTAGTGATGAGCTAAGTCAGACAAGCTTTTATCTTCCAACTCTCCAAGTTGTTGTTTAGCCTAACCAACTCGCTCGGGGTATCCGACACAGATTCTTGGAGAAAGGGTGGTTTACAAGAAGACCAACTTGATCACGAACTCAACATAATAGTCAGGTGACAACCTGGTGATACTTCCGAGAAGATATTCGGAAAATCACGAACCACTGATATGTTACCAAGCTCGGGAACAATCTTGCTTTTCGGGGCAAGACGATATGATCAAACAAGCAAAGATTGACACTATCCTAACTCATTGATCGGAGGGTGCACGGGAAATAAGGACTAGGTAGCACGATCAATCTTAGAATGATGATTCCATAACCAACACACTAAGAATGAGATTTCCGTCCATTAACCATTAAGCAACATGGTTGCTAGGGGTATTGATTTCACACATCACAATTCACTTGTCGAGATTCCGGTTACAACAACACAAGGACCGAGGAATGAATGATGATGGTGAGGAGTGTCACTACATCAAGAATTCATAAGGGATGGTGCAATTCTCATGACAATCCCGACATAAAGTGGGTAATACTTCAGGGTAGAACAGAACAAAAGCTGGGTTGGCATTTTGATCTGCGGGATACAACTACTTTGACCCAGTCCTAGAAATGGATGAGGTACTGGAGTTTGTTTCTCCTAGTCATTCCGGGATAGAATGGCTTGATGGACCACAAGAATAATAAGCATTGATGAACACGGGTGCACGACTATTCTTGACTATCAATTGATAGACGAGGGTCAGAGGACAACTAAGAGGGACAACTCAAGAACATATAACTTTCTGAGTTGTGGATGCATAGGTTAGTATGTCGAACCAAGTTCAACAGGTTTCCTCCAGATAACCCATGCAGAAAGGTAGAACTGGCAGAATCACAATTATGAATGGAGAACTCATCGAGAGCACTCTTGTTGTGATCTTTTGATCCAACAAACTTCTGCCATAAGTGGTTCATAGTATTTGGAAGAAGGAAATACCACGGACCTCGAGGACTAATGCAAAGGTTACTAATAACCTAAAGGAACTAGCAAACACTATCAACATGAAGTAAGTAGGGTGAATCTCGGGTTCAGAAACCTCAGAAGTAGAATACCTACATACTAAGTGGCATCACGGGATGCTTTCGAGAATAATGGCCAGAATCATCACACTGGGGCACAAATCATGGCTAGATTACTAGATGATCCCCTAGGACACCTAGGGTCATAATAATAATTCCAACATATAGGTCGAGGCAATAGAGTACCTCAACACACCGATTAGTGTGCTTATTCTGACCATAAAGGACACCGGGAACGGAAGGAAAGGATTTGCAAATGCATCAGACTATTTAGAAACCTGGGATGACTCGGACAGCATAACGGCTGTAAATGCTCAAAAAAGATTTGAGACATTCACAAAAATGGTGGCATAATCACTCAGAAGTACAATATCAAGGTTCTGAGACCAGCTATGAACATACGGAAGTAGTAAAAACTGAAATGAGATTTGAAACTAACAATTCTATAAGTCTAAGGATTAGTAACACGTCCTCCTGATAGATAGATGAGAAGGCCTAGTTCTTAATCCCCGTAGGACAGAAGAGGTTGACTCAGATCAGAAGGCCATGAGGTATAAGGAGTAAAAAGATCCTTACGTTCCCTCCCACAATCAATTCCCTTACATAACTAAAGCATTTCTAGACACAACTTCGACCAGTTTGGCTTGGTAATCCTACAGGCAGTCAGGCTCTGATACCAAAGCTGTCAGCCCCCCGACTCAATGCCACATCGATCTAGCATGTAACACCTCATATCACTTTACGGCCTCACGCACGGTATTCCCACGGGTGTCGCCTTACCTTTGCCCGGGACCGTTTGCGCCTTTTGGCACATGTATATGATAGTGTCGCTAGCATCCATATGATAAGGAGCCCGGGCTGACATGGCTAGTCGTAAACCCAAAGTGGCACAGACTTACAGGGACAGGCATCCATGACCCAGCATCGAACGTGTTGGTCATCAGCGAGTGAATCCAGCCTGTAGCACTGGGCTAGCAGGACTCCGGTGAACCGGCTGTAGCGGGCTAACAAGACTCCGGTATTCATCGCGTGACATTTCCCCGAAGGGACAGACACAGGAACAAAGAAGGACACATGCCGGCCAGCCTAAGTGTTCCGGAGTAGTAGCAAGCTACCCTGGTTCGGTGGAAACACTAGGAGACATTTCCCGGTAAGAGGGGCTACTGAGGATAAACAACTAGATAGTCAGATCCCACACATACCGAGCATTTCAATAACATACAAAAAATATGCTTGATATGTGCAAATACAACATGGAATCACAACATGACTCTATGACTCAAGTATTTATACATTAGGCTCCGAGGAGCGAGATATTACAAACATGGGTCTCACGACCCAACATTCAGAGCAAACAAGTCAAGCACAAGCGGAAACTAACATGTCTGAGTACAGACATCTACAAATGAAAAAGGCTTAGAAGCCTGACTATCTACCAGATCCTGCCGAGGGCACAAGATCGCAGGTGAGGTATCAAGCTAAACGTCGAATTCCACACGGAACTACTAGCGAGACCGAAGTCTCTCTGCAAAAACATAAAATAGGCAAACGTGAGTACAAATGTACCCAATAAGACTTACATCAGAACTAACTACATATGCATCATTATCAACAAAGGGGATGGTGGGGTTTAACTGCAGCAAGCCAGCTTGGACTCGGTGGCTATCCTGAACTACGAATGCAAGTAACTCTTTTGAGGTGGCGCACACGAGTCCACATATTCACCATATCAACACACCACTATGGATCCGCTCCCGTCTCCCTACGAGAACGCCATCCATAACACTCACACTTATCTTGCATATTTTAGAGTATCCACTTTCACTTGTCTATGAACTGTACAGGCAACCCAGAAGTCCTTTACCGCGGACACGGCCATTCGAATAGATGATGTTAACCCTACAGGGGCGTACTTCTTCACACACGCTCTCACCACTTACCGCCGTTTACACGACATGTACTCGGCAACCTTGAAGCGGAAGCCCAACGTGGGTGTCGGCCACGACCTACCTAAACACTCAAGTCTCTAGTCCAGGTTTATCGCCTATTCGGGTTCCATCCACGAGGAGATCCGGTCGGGGTTTCACTCACAGCCCCAATCGATGTGAACAGGGTTCCCGAGACACCAAACGGGTGCCCGGTACACCGTGCCATGGTGTATCTACCGCATCATAGCCCACCCCTCGGGTCAGCGCTGCCCACGGCCTCCAACACATATCCTACAAACACCAGAAACTAGTTGCAACTCCTGGACAGAGAACAAGGGTGATTCAGAAGTCGAGAGGGTCCATTGGTTTCGGGCCCAATGCGTGGTAGTAGCTATTTGATGGATCACAAACACAGAACTCAATTCCTGAGGACGGTTGCAATGAGACAACCCACCATGTACTCCTACATGGCCTCTCACCGCTACCTTTACCAAATCGTGTTCACACACTTAGCTCACACACAGTAGGACATGTTCACACACCTCTGATTCATCCCTGATGAATCAGACCTGACTCAACTCTACGCAGTAGCAGGCATGACAAACAAGCATGAATGAGTAGGCACAACAGGGCTCAAACAACTCCTACTCATGCTAGTGGGTTTCATCTATTTACTATGGCAATGACAGGTCATGCAGAGGATAAAGGGGTTCAGCTACCGCAGCAAGTACAGTTGAATCGTTGTTGTCCTAATGCATTAAAAGAGAGCAGGAGCGAGAGGGTGGGATTATATCGGAATGAACAAGGGGGTTTTGCTTGCCTGGCACTTCTGAAGATGATATAGCTCTTCATCGGTGTCATCGAACTCATCGTTGGAACACGTCTATTGAGAGGGGGCAAATACCGGCAACAGAGAAGAAATACAATCAATGCAATGCACAATATGATGCATGATCATGACATGGCAATATGCTGTGATTGAGCTAATGCAACTAGCAACCATATTAAATGAAGTTGGTTTGAATCCAAGATTCAAATTCAAACTCCATATGTGGATATTTAAATGCCATTTATATGATCTGTGCTAAACAGCAGCTATAAGTTGATCTAACATGCATGAAAATGGTACAGATGGGTAGATTGGATTTTTCTGATCATTTTTCATATATAATTTATTTCATTTGGAGTTACGGTTGATTTACTATGAATTTTAGAAGTTTGCATTATTTTCTGAAATTTCCTATATAAGAATAAATCCAGAAAGGGATTTACTGCGTCAGCCTGGCGTCAGTGTGACGTCAGCGGTCAAATGAGACTGTCCAGGTCAAACTGACCAGTGGTCCCTGCGTGTCAGTAATTAGTTTAACTAACTAATATCAGTTAGTGCTAACCTAAGTTAATTATCAGAGGGAGGGTCACACTTGTCATAGACTCAGGGGAGTTAACCCGGACCCACCCAGTCAAGGTCAACGGGTCAAACCCACCGGCGACTCGACGCCGGCGAGGCCCGAGATGGCGGAGGCATTCGGAATTCCTCCTCCAGCGACCAAATGGCCGGCGGAGGGCATCTACGAGACGCTGGAGATCCCGCGCGTCGAATTGTGCAGTCAGTTAAGCCGGGGGTAGCCTATATCAACGGCGGTGAGCTCAAAGGCGGTGGCCGGAGTTCGGGCGAGGTTGGGAATGGTGCTGTGGAGCACGGTGGGGCGAAGGGCTGGGTGCTACGGCCTCCTGGTGATGTTCTGAGAACCGTGACGCGCTCGGTTGCGGGCTTGCACGGCAGTCGCCACGGCTATGCCATGGCCGGCGGCGAGAAGCTCTCGGCCGCGATGGGCATCGGTGTTAGAGGGAGAAAACAAGCCAGGGGAGAGGGGGAAACGACACAGGAGCTCACAGCGAGTGCAGCGGTGGCCTCGGCGAGCTCAAGGAGGCACCGGAGCGAGCGGAGCATCGAGGGGGATCTCCGGCGGCCGACGACGAAGATGATGAAGATGGCGTCGATGCAGGGCCTCCGGCGACGCGTGGCTAGATGGAGAGGACGAGGGAGGCGTGGCGATGCTCTTGAGCCAGTCAGGGAAGCGAGGGGGAGGCGGTGGCTACGGTGGTGGCGAACGGCGGCGACGAACCCGTTCGGGCGTCGCGTGAGAGAGCGAGGGAGAGGAGAGGATAGGACACGGGAGAGTGAGGGGGGTCAGGGGGTCCAGAGCGACGCCGAGGAGGGCTTCGAGGCGCCTCGGTGAGGCAGGCAAGGAGGGAGGTGGCGTGGCGAGCTCGGCGGCGTCGCGGTGTCCCTCCTCTGCCTACTGGCACGAGGAGGAAGGCGACAGGGAGCCAGGCGGTGGTGGGCTGGGCCGGAACAGGAGCTGGGCCGGCTGGGCTGCCAGGTGAGTGCCAGGTAAGTTCTCTGCTCTCTGCTTTTATTTATCGTTTTTTGTTTTCTGCCACTTTGTGACTTTATTAAAAATACTAGACCAAACCCAAAAATCATGAAACTGATCAATGCCACTGTTTGAAATATAACCAACAACAAACATTTTAGTTTATGATTATTTGAGCATTTAAACTATTTATTAGCATTTAAATGCCCAAATGCAAATACTTTATGATTTAATTCAAGAATCCAGGAATAACCTAGATATATGTTCATAATTTTTGGCAGAGGTTTTCATCTTTATCAGAAATCATGAACATTTTCAAAGGCATTTTGGGTTCATTGAAAATGGTTTTATTTGAGCCTATTTGCATTCATTTGGTGCTAGGGTTTAAACAATCCCCATTTCAAGTTTAACTGAAATTTAAACATGATGCAACACATGACTAGCTAGCTCAGAGCAAACCAGAAGCTAGGGATGTGACACCACCGCCCTGGACCGTGCTGCTGCTGAGTTGGGTCGGGTGCGAGAAGATCTCAAGGGCGCCAACCCCCGCCTGGTGGCCGGGCGCCTGGAGCTGATCTCTGGCTGGGCTCGCTCTTACTCCTCCGTCCGAGCGGCGCTGAGCCAGGCTGTGGCAGCTTCTGATGAGGAGAAACAAGTCGCCACCCAGGCCATAGCCGCCCGTGACGCAGCATTGAAGGATGCTTCGATTGTCAAGGAACGTTGCAAGGCGCTGGAGAATGAGCTACAGGGCCTGCGCGATGAGCTCACCAAAGAGGATCGCGACCGCCAGGCAAAGGAGGAAGATATGAAGGCTCGGGAGGTCGCCATCGGGGATCGTGATGCCGAGCTGTCCGCTGATCGCAGCTGAGAGCAGAAGCTGAAGCTGGAGAAGGCCAAGCTGGACGCCAAGGCGAAGGTCTTGGCCGAGGATCGTGTGGCCTTTGCGGATTACAAGGAGAGATCTCACAGGGCGCTGAAGTCGCTTTACGATGATGGTCTGGAGAAGCCGCTTTCCGGAGCCACGGACGGCCCTGCCAAGCTGCTTCCCTTCCTGGTCGAAGCGCTTGAGGAGGTCGTGACCGGCATCGGCCCCATGGACGAGGTTGAAGCTCGCGTCCTTTCCTCTACGACGCTAACGCAGATCCTCAGCCATGTCTACCTTCGCAACCCCGACGCCAACCTTGACGATCTGCTGGAGCCTGTGGACGCCGAGCGCTCCGCCGCTGCTGCTGAGGCCGTGAAGGGCCGAGCAGAGGCCCTGCTGGCGAAGTTCCGCGCCTTCGCCACTGCGCCCAAGGCAGGTACCGCTGGTTCCGTGGCCTCAAGAGGGGGAGCTGACAAGCGCAACTCCCCCACGGAGGCGGAGCTCCTGGCGAACGATGGCGCTACTCAAGGGTGATCTCCTCGCGGCTTCTTTTCCCGTTTCAACTCCTGCAACATGCATCGTGCCTCGTGGAGGCGTTTAAACTTGTGTTTGGTATCGTGTGGACAAGTTATGGTTTGTAATATTTGCTTCTGAATTTGTGATATTTTGCGGTTTCCTTCCTATTTGCTTTGTGTTCTACATCGGCAGGGCCCGACCCCACGCATACCTCAGCCGCCGTTAGCCCCGACCGGATCACCAGGACGGGACCAAGGAGTGAGGGGCTACGTGGCAAGTTAGGCTCCCGAATCGCGATGCTCAGGAGTCCCCCTTGACGCGCAAACAAAAAATAGGGAGGGGGTGTAGGAGTAGATCTGTCGTTCTACGTTGGCAGGGCCTGGCCCCGCACATACCTCAACCGCTGTTAGCCTTTTGGAACTAAGGAGTGAGGGTCTATGTGACCAGTTAGGCTCCCGAGTCGATGCTCAGGAGTCCCCCTTGATGCTCGAACGGTCTTCATACCTTGGCTCCACTCGGGGAGAGGCGCGCGATGACCAGGTCCGAGGGGCCTGGCTGGGTAGCGTGCGCTCGGGCGTGACCCGGGCGCAGCCACCGTGTCCAGCCCCCTCGCGTGGCGTTCCTGGGGGGACGCGTTGTGATGAGGCCAGGAACTAAGCTCCGGGCTCCCTGAGGTTGATACAGTCGTGGGCTGCCCTCAGTTGTTTATCACCAGCGCGGAGCATAGCGCTTCTGTATGTGAACGGGCATAGCCACTCCTCGGCAGTGTCATTAGCCAGCGCGGAGCATGGTGCTTCCACTGGTACGTGGGAGGGGGGGGGGCTCCGGGAGGAGCCCTCGGGGCGTGTACAGCCCCGCCCTGACACGTGGCC
Organism: Triticum aestivum; assembly: GCF_018294505.1. Classification (NCBI taxonomy): domain Eukaryota; kingdom Viridiplantae; phylum Streptophyta; class Magnoliopsida; order Poales; family Poaceae; genus Triticum; species Triticum aestivum. Next base: position 105,300,308 of record NC_057798.1, on the reverse strand, counting down.
GGCACGGTAGGGATAGACGAGGCGTATCTGGTCACTTGTGAGCCAGCGCGGGACTCACGAGGCCGTCCCTCAAGGAGGGTTGCGCCTGATCTTGAGCCCTGGGCGGCTGAGTGTTCCTGCAAGATGGTTAGATGCAAATGTTGTACGTCCTTAGGTCCCGGCCCTCGAGCAAGCTCAGCCGTTGCTGGTATGCCAGGTCGCGATGCCATGGACAAGGCCAGGGGGTGAGGGCAGAGAGCCAGTAAGAGCCCCTGAGTCGTGATGCTTAGGCGCCCCCCTTTTAACGTGCAAGCGATTTGCATGAGGGAGAAAAAGGGGGCACGGTAGGTGGGAGATGATAATTATAGGCAACTGAAGCATGAAAGGCGAATCAGCTTAGATAGATGCAAGAAGGATACATGCCACTGGGTCAGGCCCGAGCGGCTTGGGGATGATGCAGCCCGAGGGGCGCCCCCAGCAAGGTGAACTAAAGAAATAAGCAAAAGAGATACATGCCACAGGGACAGCCCACGCGACCTGGGAATAATGCAGCCCTGAGGGCGCTCCTAGCTGAAATGAAACTCGAAAGATGTCACCTGATACCATTGTAGAGCGGGTGTTGAAGTAGCTGACGGTGCGCGGTGAAGAAGTCGATCCTCACGAGCCACCGGAGATCTGAGCCTCGGGAGGCTCCGGGGGTCCAGGCGGCTCCTCGAGGACCATCTCCATCTCTACCAGGACCGTGTGGTGCCTGGCCTCCTGAGCTGCCAGAATGCTTTGTAGAAGACGCTGGTGAGCAGCAGCCGCGTTCGGCAGGCCCAAAGGCATGCAAACGTAGCTGTGTGGAGGACCCTCACAGCATCCCACGCGCGAAGGACAGAAGCACTCCTGAGATGCGACTCGACTGAGCCCTGGGTAGTCGATGCAGACGCGCAGCCCGCCATCCTCGCCTGGATGGGGAGCTACGTCGGGTAGGCGGCGATCGCCGTGTATGACTGTTGATTCCTGTAGCTCCTGAGTGACCTTGGTGATGTACTCCTGAGGGTTGGGCCCTCCTTGCCCCATGCCTTCCTAAGGGAAACGTGCCATGAAGCACGCCTCCAAGTGGTGCCCGAGCGCCTCCCTCATGATCTTGGCAAAGTCTGAGGCCCTCCAGGAGAGAGCCCCCGAGCGTTGCCCAAGGAGGGTGCCGGGAGCGCCTTCCTATGAGACGGAGGGAGGCGCCCCTTGCACGGGCGCAGATCCTGATGCGGCGCCTCCAGAGATGCCTACCTCCTGAGGCCTTGAGGTGGGTGATGTCTTCTTCTTCTTAGGGACTACCTCGGGAGGGTTCTCACCCTTACTGTCTCGGTCCTTGACTGATGCAGCTTGGAAGGCACGCTCGAGAGAGCACACCGCATCCTTCTCTTCGCAGGGGACTATGATGATCCCGCCGCTTCCCGGCATCTTGAGGACATTGTAACCATGGTGAGTTACTGCCATGAACTTGGCCAGGGTTGGATACCCAAGGATGGCATTGTACAGCAGGCGAATGTGGGCAACGTAGAAGTTGGTGAGCTTGGTACGGTAGTTCTTGCGCTGCCCAAAGGTGACAGGGAGGCGAACCTGCCCTATCGGAGTGGTGGAGCCGTTAGTGACTCCTGAGAAGGGCCTAGTTGGATGGAGTTGATCATAAGGCACTTGGAGGTTGTTGAACGTCTGGACGGACAGAATGATGACTCCTGCGCCGCCATCGATGAGGGTCCTGGTAACTTGCACATTGCTGATTACTGGGGAATAAAGCATTGGGAGGACGCCAGCTGTAGCCGCACACTTGAGCTGATCCGCTGAGCTGAACGTGATGGCGCACATGGACCACCTGAGAGGGCACGTGGCCTCGAGCTTGGGAAGGACTGCGTTCACCTCGCGAGCAAACTGCTTGAAGATGCGCTGAGAGACTGGGGCCTGGGCACCGCCCAAGATGCAAGAAATAGCATGTGGCTCCTGGAAGCCCCCAGCCCCCTCGTCCTGGTGATGGTTGTCATTCCTTCTTGGCGGTGGTGGCAGAGGAGGAAGGCCTGTGTTGCCATGCGGGCGATCCTCGCGAGGCTGATCCCTCCAAGCCCCCTCGCGAGGCTGGTATTGCCAGCGATGCTCGCGAGGGTGGTCACGCCACTCCTGGCGAGGGCCTCGGTCCTCCCATCGTCCTCCACCTCTTCCTCCTACTCGGTCGTAGCCCCAATCATTGCGCTCGGGGCATCGACCGATGCGTCCTTCTCGAACGGCCTTGAGCTCCTGGCATTTGTTGGTGTTGTGGGTGTAGAGGTCGTGGTAGGTATAGTATCGTCTACCCTTGGACGACTCCGGCTGGTCCCTGCCGTGCTTCGTGTCTGGTTCTGCTACGAGCATAGCTGCTCCTTTGCGCTTCACGTCCTTCGCCTTGGCTTTCTTCTCTTCTGGGTCAGCAGCTGGAAGCTCAAGGAGGGAGAGACGCCCCTCATCAGCTCTTTCGCACTTGGTTGCCAGGTTGAATAACTCCAGAGATGTGGACAGATCCTCGTGGATAGCTAGCTCCTCCTTCATCTTGACATCGCGGACGCCGTCAGAGAACGCCGAGATGATGGCCTCCTCGGTCACCTTGGGAATCTTGAGGCAAGCGCTGTTGAAGTGCTGGATGTACTTATGCAAGATCTCTCTAGGTTGCTGCTTGATGCGGCGCAGGTCACCCATGATTGGAGGACGGTCGTGAGTGCCCTGAAAGTTGGCGATGAAGCGGGTGCGCATCTCGTCCCAAGAGGAGATCGAGCCGGGAGGCAGGTTCAGGAGCCAGGTGCGGGCACCATCTTTGAGCGCCATGGGAAACCAGTTCTGTCGGTGTTCTGGGAACGGGGGTCCCCAGACTTGCCTGCCTGCGGCCTACGGCGTGGCTCAAGGGGCGGCCCAACGCGGCCCATCTTCATCAACACAAGCTCAAGATCCTCGCGAGGGGCCAAGCCTCGCAGGGCGGACGACAGGAGGCTTCCTCAGGCATAGCCTCGTCAGGCTGGCTCGCGAGGAGGCGGAGAGATCAAGGCGGGGCCCCTCACGAGGTGCCCATGACGCAAGCCATGATGACCAAGGGCGCCAGGCGGGCGCTAGCCCTTGCAGTTTCCTCCATTTCCTCTTTGGTGCAATGGGAGCAAGCGCAGGCGAGAGCATCAAGCAAAGGCATCCATTTCGGTGCAACAAGACCAAGACCAGCAGAACGGCAGGATGGAGGTCATCGTGGAGCCCAAGCCGGCGTCACCGCCATAGTCTTTGGCAGGCGAGGACCGACTTTAGTCAGGATAAGTGTACTAGATGTTCCGCTTCAAAATGGCCAATTGTTGGCGCCCTTCCCGCTCAATATTTGGGAAGAGCCCAAGGCCTTTGCCTAAAAATAGGACTAGCCACCCACAAGGTAGGGGCATCTAGAAATCGATCGGATTATCATTTGGAGCGACTGAACTCGCCCCAGCAGTTCATCGCACCAGCCAAGAACAGACCCTCGCGAGGCTGTTCTTCCTTGTATTATTCATCATCAGCCCAAGAGGCAATCCACCACACCACAAACTAGAGTAGGGTATTACACCACAGTGGTGGCCCGAACTAGTATAAACCCTGTGTCTCTTGTGTTGCACTTTTCATAGCTTAGATCCATAGCGAGGCGGTGAGGCGCAGGTAGGTAGAGGGAAAATCTCCGCGCGCACCCCAGTGTTCGAATCCAGAGGGTCTGCCGGAATCCGAAATACGACATTTGGCGCGCCAGGTAGGGGTGCACCGGAATTCGTCTTCCACCGCCCTGTTCTTCATCGACCATCGCATCCATGTCGGACGCTCGTCGGGCCCGCGCCGAGCGCCGTGCCGCTCTCGCTTCCTGCGTCTCCCAGACGGCCCCCGTCGGTGGGCACCCCCACTGTTCCCCGTCGCCCGCCATCAATGCCGCCACCGGCCCGGCGGGGAACGAGCAGCAAGCATCGTCCCAGCACCCGTCCATGAGGCGAGACGGCCGCACTGCTACCCGCTCGCTCGCCCCGGCTGGTTCTTCGTCCCGCGTGCCCCGCCCGGCCATGGAGGCTCGAGGTGCGCTCATCGCGGCAAACGAGCTCCTGCGCTACCGCCCAGTTGATAATGTCTACGAAGAGAGGCTCGACTGCGTCGCCGAGCTCGTCCGCGCCGCCGGGGGCTCCCCTGCGCCGTCCTTCTCGCTGCACCGCGCCCCACCCCACGCGGGCGATGAAGCTCCGGGGGCGCCTCAGCCGCCTCCCCCTCAAGAAGGCGCCCTGGACCCAAGGCGCGTGGCACCTGGGCGGAACCCGCTCCGTCCGGCGCTAGTGCACCATGAGCAGAGCTGCCAAGGGGTCCCTCGCCCCCAAGAAGCTACCCGAGTGCTCCCTGCTCCGGCCCGTCGCGACCACGCTCCTGTTCCAGCACGCCAAGACCCCGCGCTGCTCCCACCCGCAGCGCATGGGGACCCGCAATACCAAGCTCCTCGTCACCAAAGGCCTCCCGTGGCCATAACAGGCTGTCTCGCCTTCACCACCGAGCTGCGCAACCTCGCGTGGCCCTGCAAGTTCAAGCCTGACCTGCCTCCTCGCTACGACGACACGGCCGACCCTGCGGAGTTCCTCCAGCTCTACGAGCTGGGCATCGAAGCCGCCAACGGGATGAGAAGGTCATGGCGAACTGGTTTCCCATGGCACTCAAGGACGGGGCCCGCACATGGCTCCTGAACCTGGCTCCTGGCACGATCTCCTCCTGGGACGAGATGCGCACCCATTTCATCGCCAACTTCCAAGGTACTCGTGACCGGCCACCCACCGTGAGCGACATGCGCCGCAAAAAGCAGCAGCCAGGGGAGACCCTGCAGAAGTACATCCAGTGCTTCAACAACGCACGTCTCAAGATTCCCAAGGTGACTGAGGAGGCCATCATCTCAGCCTTCTTCGACGGCATGCACGACATCAAGATGAAGGAGGAGCTGGCGATGCATGAAGATCTATGCACTTCCTTGGAGCTGTTCAACTGGGCGACCAAGTGCACCAGGGCTGAGGAAGGGCGCCTTTCCCTCCTCGAGCTGCCAGCCGTAGACCCAGAAGAGAAGAAATCCAAGGCCAAGGACGTGAAGCGCAAGGGGGCTGCCGTGCTCGCGGCAGAGCCAGACACCAAGCGAGGCAGAGATCAGCCCGAGTCTTTCAAAGGCAGCCGGTACTGTGTGTACCACGACCTCCACACCCACAACACCAGAGAATATTAAGAGCTCCGAGCCGTCCAAGAGGGGAGGACCGGCCGGCGCCCCGACCGCAACGATCGAGGCTATGGTCGAGGAGGAGGAAGGAACGCAGGATGTTGGGAAGACCGCAGCCCTCGCCAAGGGTGGCGCGACCGACCTCGCGAGGATCACTGGCAAGGGCAGCCTCGCGAGGGAGACTGGAGGGATCAGCCTTGCAAGGATCGTCCGCAAGGAAACACATGCCTCCCTCCACTGCCGCCGCAGCCAAGGAGAAACAAGGACCATCATCAGGACTAGGGGGTTGGGGGCTTCTAGGAGTCGCACGCGATCGCCTGCATCCTGGGCGGAGCTCAAGCCCCAGCCTCTCAATGCATCTTCAAGCAGTTCGCCCGCGAAGTGAATGCAGTCCTGCCCAGGCTCGAAGCCACACGCCCTCTCAGGTGGTCGGCGTGCGACATCACGTTTACCTCAGCGGATCAGCTCAAGTGCACGGCCACAGCCGGAGTCCTCCCGATGCTTTGCTCCCCAGTCATTAGCCACGTGCAAGTCACCAGGACCCTCATTGACGGTGGGGCAGGACTCAATGTCCTGTCCGTAGAGACATTCAACTATCTCCAAGTGCCTTACGATCAGCTCCAGCCAACCAAGCCTTTCTCCGAGGTCACCGATGGCTCCACGGTTCCGATTGGGCAGGTCCGCCTCCCTGTCACCTTCGGGGCGCGCAACAACTACCGCACCGTGCTCATCGACTTCGATGTCGCCCACATTCGCCTGTCGTACAACGCCATCCTCGGGTACCCAGCTCTCGCCAAGTTCAAGGCCGTGACTCATCACGGCTACAACGTGCTCAAGATGCCAGGAAGCGGTGGAGTCATCACGGTGCCTTGTGAAGAAAGAGACGCAGTGTGCTCCCTGAGCGAGCTTTCCAGGCCGCATCACTTGAAGACCCAGATCGTGGGAGCGGGAGGCTCCCTGAGACCGCCCCCAAGAAGAAGAAGACATCGCCAGGCCCGACCCCTCAGGAGGCAGGCCCCTCAGGGTCTGCGCCTGCTCAGGGGGCACCTCCTTCTATCGCATAGGAAGGCGCGCTCGACGCCCTCCTCAAGCAGGGCTCGGGGGCTCCCTCCTAGAGGGTCACCGACCTTGCTAAGGTCACGAGGGAGGCACTTGGGCACCACTGGGAGGCGTATTTCAGAGCACGTTTCCCTCATGAAGGAGCAAGGCAAGGAGGGCCAAACCCTCCGGAGTTCGTCAATCAGATCACGCAGGAGTTGCAGGAGTCAAGAGTCAAGAGTGGCAGCCGCCTCTTACCTGCCGCATCTACAAATCTATGCGAGGATGGTGGGTTGCGCGTCTGCATCGACATCCCAGGGCTCAACCGAGCCGCCTCTCGGGAGCGCTTCTGGCCCTCACGTGTGGGGCGCTGTGAAGGCCCACCCCACAACTACGTTCGCATACCCTACGGCTTGCCGAACGCGGCTGCTGTGCGCCAGCGCCTTGTGAGGAGCATCCTGGAGGCTCAGGAGGCCAGGCGTTCCGCAGTCCTGGCAGAGATGGAGATGGTTCGCGAGGAGCCACTAGCGCCTCCGGAGCCTCCCGAGGCTCCTGAGCCTGGGGGGCTCGTAAAGATCGGCTTCCATAGCCCGTGACGTCCGCTACTTCAACACCCCTTCGTCTTCAATGCTATCAGGTGACATCCTTCAAGTTTCGTTGCAGCTGGCAGCGCCCCTAGGGCTGCATTATTCCCAGGCCGTGTGGGTCCGTCCCTATGGCATGTATCCCCTTTTACTTTATGTTCCTAGCTTACCTTGTTGGGGGCGCCCCTCGGGCTGCATCATCCCCATGTCACTCGGGTCAGACCCAGCGGCGTGTACTTTATTTTCGGGCCACGCATTCGACCCATCATGCTTGTTATTTGATGCCTGTCCGCGGCACCTCTTCTTCCTTCATGTCGGCTGCTTTCACATTAAAGGGGGGGTACCTGAGCATCGCGACTCAGGGCTCCTACTGGCCCTCCAGCCCTCACCCTCTGGCTTTGTCCACGGCAAACCAGTGATGGCTGAGACCCGCTCGAGGGCCGGGACCCGAGGACGTAGAGCGTCGGCATCTAGCCAAATTTGCAGGAACACATCACAAGTTAAGGCCCTGTGCCAGGCGCAACCCGCCTTGAGGTAGGGCCCCGAGGGTACCGCGCTGGCTCACGGGCGCCCGTATACACCTCGTCAGGCCTTTAGTGCCTTGTCACCTCTCCAAAGCAACCAACGACTAACCGCCGCTTGTCATAGCGGACTCTTGTTCGTTTTGTGGTGGGCCTGCAGGATCCCTTCAAGAAGCAGCACCAGGCGAGGCCCTCACGTCGTCCTCTTCACTCTCGTCCGCGCGAACTGCTTGCATGTTAAATGGGGGGTACCTGAGCATCGCGACTCAGGGTGTCACATCCCTAGCTTCTTGTGCTGCCTAGTGTTTGCATCTTGCTTGCATCATGTTTAAAATTCTGAAAATTGAACTGAGGGAATTTTGAAAGCTTCAAAATCCAATTAAAAGAAGGGAAAAGAACCCTAAAAAATTGTATTCAGTGTTTCCAAAATGTTCCTATTATTTGTTGGATATTTTTGGCAAGGCTTCTGCAGCAAACCAAAAATAATGGACATCTTTGTGGAATATTTTGGGCATGGAATTTAAATTATTATTGTATTTGAATTTGGAATTATATTCATAATATATAGAATATATTTTCAAATAACTTTGAAATGTTTTATGTGCTTTTGGAAAAGTCCATCTAGCAACATAAAATTGTTCAGAGGATTTTTGGCACTGGTTTGAAACTGTTGGAATTTCAAACAGTGGCAAGATTCAAATCAAAACAGAAAACAAAAATAGAAATGAAATAAAAGAGAGAGAAAGGAACCTACCTAACTTACCTGTGAAGCCCACCTGGCGGCCCAAGTGGCCGGCCCAGCCCACCAGGCCACCCTTCTGTCGTCTTCCTCCCCCTCGCCCCGAAGCAGCTCGGTGGCGAGCGCCGACGCCGCCCTGGCCACCTCTTGCTTGCCACCGAGGCGCCCCCGACGCGTCTGGATATGCCCCGCAGCCCCCTCTGTCTCTCCCCTCGCTCTCTGCTCTCTCTCGACCCCTTTCCCCTCCTCTGCTCTCTCTCGCGCGCAGCCGAGCGGAGCTCATCGCCGCCGCCCGCCGTTGCCGCACCCAGAGCCTCCCCCTTGACCTCTCGGCGTGCCCAGTAGCTCGGCTACCTCGCCCTCATGCTCTCCGCCGAGTCAAGTGACCTCGGACGCCCTGCATCGCCGTCATCGAGCCGTCTTCTTCACGCACGGCCGCCGGATGCCGCTCGTCGATCCGCCAACTCCGACGCTTCCCCGACCCCGCTGGGCTTCTCTGCGAGTCCTCTGTGAGATTCTACGCCTCCCCTCTCTCTCCCCGTGCTCGATTTCACCGTGTAGCCGTCACCTCTGTCGATCCCGAGAACCCGTCGCCGCCGGCCATGGTGCCGCTGCGGCCACAGTCGCTGCCGCTCGCGTCCGAGCCCATCAGCGCACTCAGCACACTCCCAGAAGCCGAGCACACCCACCAGATCCTCCTCCCGTACGTAGTAGCGCCGAACCCGACTGCTCCCGTGCTTCGGCCGTCGCCAAACCTCGACGCCGGCATAGTTCCCGGCCACACCGGCTCCAACCAGTGGCACCACTAGATGCGGCGCACTCCCAGGAGTCGAGCAAGCCTAGCCGCGCATTGAACCATCGCCGGAGGGCGATTTCCGAAGATCTCCGCCGCGGTTTGTGTCACCGGCGGCTAAACGCCAGTGGGCTGACGTGGCGTTGTCATTAGCCACTAATGACGCCCTAACTAACCCACCTAACTCACTGACATATGGGCCCCACGCCCTAAATAATCTAGGATTTATTTATGTTTAGATTAGTTTATAATCATGCGGGACCCACCAGTCAGAGTTGACTGGGCTGACGTGTCTGTTGACCGGACCCACCTGTTAGTGTCACTAACCAGCACCAGTCACTGACCAGTGGACCCCACTGGTCAGGTTTGACCTAGAGGCGCCCAGTTGACCTGCTGACATCAGGGTGATGTCATGCTGACGCATTATTTATTTCTGGATTTATTTTAGTCCAGAAAATTGCAGAATATGTCCAAAACTTCAAAAATTCATAGTAATTCAACTGTAACTCCAAATCAAACAAATTATATATGAAAAATGATCATAAAAATCCAATCTATACATATGTACCATTTTCATGCATGTTAGAACAACTTATACCTACTGATCAGCTCAAATCAATTAAATGGCATTTAAACTCTCACATATGGAGTTTGAATTTGAACCTAGTGTTCAAACCAACCCCATTTAACTTGTTGCTAGATGCATTAGCCCAAAACACATTCATATTGCCATGTCGTAGCATGCATCATACTGTGCATTGCATTGATCGTGTTTCTTTTGTGTTTGCCGGTGTTGTCCCCCCCCCCCCCGGTAGACGCTGTACCGATGATGTGATCGTTGACACTGATGAAGACTCAATGTTATCTTAAGAAGTGCCAGGCAAGCAAAACCGCCCTTGTTCATTCCGATAAAATCCCACTCTCTCGCCCCTGCTCTCTTTTACTGCATTAGGACAACACCGATTCATCTGTTATTTGCTGCGGTAGCTGAACCCCTTTATCCTCTGCATGACCTGTCATTGCCACAGTAAATAGATGAAACCCACTAGCATGATTAGGAGTTGTTCGAGCCCTGTTGTGCCTACTCATTCATGTTTGTTTGTCATGCCTGCTATTGCTTAGAGTTGAGTCAGGTCTGATTCATCGGGGATGAATCAGAGGTGTGTGAACATGTCCTACTGTGTGTGAGCTAAGTGTGTGAACACGATTTGGTAAAGGTAGCGGTGAGAGGCCATGTAGGAGTACATGGTGGGTTGTCTCATTGCAGCCATCCTCAGGAACTGAGTTCTATGTTTGTGATCCATGAAACAGCTACTACCACGCATTGGGCCCGAAACCAATGGACCCTCTCGGCTTCTTAATCACCCTTGTTCTCTGTCCAGGAGTTGCAACTAGTTTCTGGTGTTTGTAGTTATGTGTTGGAGGCCGTGGGCAGCGCTGACCCGAGGGGTGGGCTGTGATGCGGTAGATACACCATGGCACGGTGTACCGGGCGCCCGTTTGGTGTCTCGGGAACCCTGTTCACATCGTTTGGGGCTGTGAGCGAAACCCCAGCCGGATCTCCTCATGGATGGAACCCGAATAGGCGATAAACCTGGACTAGAGACTTGAGTGTTTAGGTAGGCCGTGGCCGACACCCACGTTGGGCTTCCGCTTGAAGGTTGCCGAGTACATGTCGTGTAAACGGCAGTAAGTGGTGAGAGCGTGTGTGAAGAAGTACACCCCTGCAGGGTTAATATGATCTATTCGAATAGCCGAGTCCGCGGTAAAGGACTTCTGGGTTGCCTGTACAGTTCATAGACAAGTGAAAGTGGATACTCTAAAATACGCAAGATAAGCGTGAGTGCTATGGATGGCGTTCTCGTAGGGAGACGGGAGCGGATCCATAGTGGTGTATTGATATGGTGAATATGTGGACTCGTGTGCGCCACCTCAAAAGAGTTACTTGCAGTCGTAGTTCAGGATAGCCACCGAGTCAAAGCTGGCTTGCTGCAGTTAAACCCCACCATCCCCTTTGTTGATAATGATGCATATGTAGTTAGTTCTGATGTAAGTCTTGCTGGGTACATTTGTACTCACGTTTGCCTATTTTATGTTTTTGCAGAGAGACTTCAGTCTCACTAGTAGTTCCGCGTGGACTTCGACGTTTAGCTTGTTACCTCAGCTACGATCTTGTGCCCTCGGCAGGATCTGGTAGATAGTCAGGCTTCTCAGCCTTTTTCATTTGTAGATGTCTGTACTCAGACATGTTAAGCTTCCGCTTGTGCTTTGATTTGTATGCTCTGAATGTTGGGTCATGAGACCCATGTTTGTAATATCTCGCTCCTCGGAGCCTATTGAATAAATACTTGAGTCGTAGAGTCATGTTGTGATGCCATGTTGTATTTGCACATATCGAGCATATTGTGTGTATGTTATTGAAATGCTTGGTATGTGTGGGATCTGACTATCTAGTTGTTTATCCTTAGTAGCCTCTGTTACGGGAAATGTCTCCTAGTGTTTCCATGGTAGCTTGCTACTGCTCCGGAACACTTAGGCTGGCCGGCATGTGTCCTTCTTCATTCCTGTGTCTGTCCCCTCGGGGAAATGTCACGCGATGAATACCGGAGTCCTGTTAGCCCGCTACAGCCCGGTTCACCGAAGTCCTACTAGCCCAGTGCTACAACCTGGATTCACTCGCTGATGACCGACACGTTCGATGCTGGGTCATGGATGCCTGTCCTTATAAGTCTGTGCCACTTTGGGTTTACGACTAGCCATGTCAGCTCGGGCTCTTTAACATATGGATGCTAGCGACACTATCATATACGTGTGCCAAAAGGCGCAAACGGTTCCAGGCAAAGGTAAGGCGACACCCGTGGGAATACCGTGCGTGAGGCCGCAAAGTGATATGAGGTGTTACATGCTAGATCGATGTGGCATTGAGTCGGGGTCCTGACAGCTTTGGTATCAGAGCTTGACTGCCTGTAGGATTACCAAGCCAAACTGGTCGAAGTTGAGTCTAGAAATGCTTTAGTTATATGTAGGGGAATTGATTGTGGGAGGGAACGTAAATCTCTTTTTACTCCTTATACCTCATGGCATTCTAATCTGAGTCATCCTCTTCTCTTCTACGGGGATGAAGAACTAGGCTATCTCCTCTTTCTATCAGGATCACGTGTTACTAATCTGTAGACTCGTAAGATTGTTGGATGTAAGCCTCAGTCCAGTTCCTACCACTTCTGTATGTTAACTGATGATCTCGAAACCTTGATATTGTGCTTCTGAGTGGCTATGCCACCATTTCTGTAGTATGTCTCCAAACTTTTCGAGCATTTGCAGTCGTTATGCTGTCCGAGTCATCCCAGGTTTCTAAACAATCTGATGCACTTGCAAATCCTTTCCCTCTGGTTTTTATGTGCCTTTGGGTCAGGTTAATCACACTAATTGCTGAGTTGAGGTATTCTATTGCCCCGACATATATGTTGGAATTGTCATTATGACCCTAGGTGTCCTAGGGGATCATCTAGTAATCTAGCCATGATTTGTGTCCCAGTGTGATGATTCTGGCCTTTATTCTCGAAAGCATCCCGTGATGCTACTTAGTAGTAAATATTCTATTCCTGGGTTCTTGAACCCGAGATTCACTCTACTTACTTCATGTTGATAGTGTTTGCTAGTTCCTTTAGGATATTAGTAACTTTGCGATAGTCCTCGAGGTCCGTGGTATTTCCTTCTTCCAAATACTATGAACCATTTTGGCAGAAGTTCCTCGCGGAACCAAAAGATCACAACCAGAGTGCTCTTGATGAGTCCTCCATTCATATTTGTGAATCTGCTAGTCCTTCCTCTTCAGCATGGGTTATCCATAAGAAATATGTTGAATTTGTTCGACATGCTAACCGATGCATCCACAACTCAGAAATATATATGTTCCTTTGAGTTGTCCCTCTGTAGTTGTATTTCGACCCTTGTCTATCAGTTGATAGTCAAGTTGATGTCGTGCATTCGTGTTCACCGATGCTCGTTATTCTTGTGGTCCGTCAAGCCGTTCTAGTTCAGAATGACTAGGAGAAACAAACTCCGGTACCTCATACATATCCAGGATTGGGTCAAAGTAGTTGTGCTCCGCAGATCAAATACTAATCCAGCTTTTGCTCTGCTTCACCTTGGAGTATTACCATCTTTATATCAAGAATATCATGGGAATTGCACACCATCCTATGAACTCTTCATACAGTGATACTCTCTCCATCATTATTCATTTCTCGGTTCCCGTGTTATTGCAACCGGAATGTCGACAAGTGAATAGTGATGTGTGAAATCAATACTCCTAGCAACCTTGTTTCTTGGTAGTTAAAGGACAATAGTTTCATTCTTAGTGTGTTGGCTCTTGAATCATCATTCTAAGACTGAACGTGCTACCTAGTCCTTATTTCCGGTGCACCTTTCGATCAATGAGTTTGGGCTATGCCAATCCCTTACTTATTTGATCATATCGTCTTGCCCTGAAAAGCAAGATTGTTCTCGAGCTTAGTAACATATCGGTGGTTCATAATTTTCCGAATATCTTCTTGGAAGTATCACTAGGTTGTCCCTTGACCCTTATGTTGAGTTCGTGATCAAGTTGGTTTATTTCTGTAAACCACCCTTTCTCCAAGAATCCGTGTTGGATACCCATGAGCTACTTGGTTAAGCTAAACAACAACTTGGAGGGTTGGAAGATAAAAGCTTGTCTGACTTAGTTCATGTTAAGGGATATCTTTGTGTTGTGTGTGTGTTGTAGAAAGATGATTTCTTCATCGATTGGTCCTTGTGATCAGTTGTTGAACCTATCGTCTTGCCAAACCTTGATTTGAGTGTGGGCCATTGTCAAATCAAGTTAGAACCAACGATATTCGTAATGTTGTCTTACTCGTGGTTGATTCCTCGAGCATACACCATTACATCTTTTGGTCTAACCAATACTATCACATTGTTCACATAACGGTGGAAGTCCAGTGATATGGAAATTCCGATGAGTTGCTGTTGAGCCCATCAGCAGCATTTTGTCTCCTCCATGATTCGTGTTGAACATCCAGCTAGTGTTGGAAACTTGTGTAAGCATTTTCTTCATGCCCCGTTCATGAAGTATATGTTTGGATGAAAGAAGTGACCTCCTCTCATTCGTGTGCATTTGATGCAAGTTGCCGCCATGAATTCGAGAAAGCAAGTTTTTACTTCCTTTGGAACCATCCCAAGTCAGTTATGCAGGCGCGAAGTATTCTATGGTCTGATAGACTGATCATCTTCATTCTATACGTATCCCTAGCACATCAAGCCACTGACTGATTTGTTCAAGGAAAAGGAGTTGCTGTGCTATCCTAGGTCATGCACAAGATTCCGATATCCTCAATGATGGTCCCCCACCTTAACTCGATAGTGTTTTATTATAAGACTACCACGTGGTCATGCTTGTCTGGGACAACGTGTCCACATGTTGTAGCATAACCAGCTCATGTTTTGGAGCTTGCTATTGTAGTTCATTCCCCGAGAATCTCGCAACGCCATCTCGTCGATTTGTGTTGCAAACTTTCATTTTTCTTTCTAGACTCGATGAGTCTGGAATATCCTGACACCAGCCAGATCTCAATCTCAGGCAGATATGATGGTTGGAACATTTCCCAAGAACTATAATATTGGTCTCTCGATAACCGGTAAAGTGGATGTCGTGGCCAACACACCCAGCCGGAAGACCTATTATTGTAGTATCTTGATTGAGGAAGTTGGCCACCTCCCCATAAGGACTTCGTAGGATTTACTCCTTAGATGTTCCTTATGGTTTTTTTTTTGTGTTTCCGAAGTATGACCTTTACTTGATGTTCTAGATACCAGACCATTTCAAGAAATGGGATACGCTAGTACATCAAGGAGAACATTAGAAGCGGAGTGCTAAATGTCTCTCGGTCGATCATCCAGATGTCGTTCCCTTGGCCTCGCTAAGGTGAAATCCGAGAAAGTGTTATCCTCCTTTGCATCTGCATCGTCTATCGCTATTCATCATGGTAGTATGTTGTGTTGTCAGCACCCTTGACATGGATGTTGGTAAAACCTTGATGATTATGGAAATGCTCAAGTTCTTGAGAGCATGCACAAGCGCTAGGTGTTATCATCGACACTAACTGGGATGCTCTCAGTTTCCTCGGTTATGCTATAACTTTTCAAAACAGTGGACTCACTCTCTACTGTTGAGCTTCTCCCCAGTTACTAAAATCATTCCTTGTGTTGTTTTCAACAAGGTAATCCACATCATCCATTCTAATCCGGGTATGCCATTCTATCGAACCCCTCCAAACGATCGCTCGAGAATTGCCTTAGGCTGGTATAAAGAGTCTCAATGATCTTTGAATCAAAGGTAATTCTTTTTGCCACTTAAGGGGATATTTCTACGAGTCACCCTCCTCCAAGATGTCTCGTTATGGTATCATGGCAACCCAACTCCTCGCTACGTTGACAACCGTTCACCACCTTCTTAAGCGTGAAATTGTTGTCTACCTAGTGGACCTTCGTTATCTGCTTCACTCCATTCCTCTAGATGTGTGCTTCACATCTCAGCTCGTGAGATGTTGCTATGTATCATTCTGTGAGTTAAACCTGAGTTGTTCGATCTTCGAGAAGATCGATTGTTCTAGAGTTTCCCTTTCCTCTTCTTGTCATGTTAGTTGGAGTTCTCAGAGCAAGACATCAAGACAATGATGGTGATTGAATCAACGTTCATTTGAAATGCAACCTGGATCGTGAAGATTGTGCTAGCTTTGTGTCCCCTCTGTCTTCTTACCTCACGTCTTGAATCTCGGGTCGAGATTCTTGTTTAGTGGGGGAGAGTTGTCACATCCCTAGCTTCTTGTGCTGCCTAGTGTTTGCATCTTGCTTGCATCATGTTTAAAATTCTGAAAATTGAACTGAGGGAATTTTGAAAGCCTCAAAATCCAATTAAAAGAAGGGCAAAGAACCCTGAAAAATTGCATTCAGTGTTTCCAAAATGTTTCTATTATTTGTTGGATATTTTTGGCAAGGCTTCTGCAGCAAACCAAAAATAATGGACATCTTTGTGGAATATTTTGGGTATGGAATTTAAATTATTATTGTATTTGAATTTGGAATTATATTTATAATATATAGAATATATTTTCAAATAACTTTGAAATGTTTTATGTGCTTTTGGAAAAGTCCATCTAGCAACATAAAATTGTTCAGAGGATTTTTGGCACTGGTTTGAAACTGTTGGAATTTCAAACAGTGGCAAGATTCAAATCAAAACAGAAAACAGAAATAGAAATGAAATAAAAGAGAGAGAGAAAGGAACCTACCTAACTTACCTGTGAAGCCCACCTGGCGGCCCAAGTGGCCGGCCCAGCCCACCAGGCCACCCTTCTATCGTCTTCCTCCCCCTCGCCCCGAAGCAGCTCGGTGGCGAGCGCCGACACCGCCCTGGCCACCTCCTGCTTGCCACCGAGGCGCCCCCGACGCGTCTGGATACGCCCCGCAGCCCCCTCTATCTCTCCCCTCGCTCTCTGCTCTCTCTCGACCCCTTTCCCCTCCTCTGCTCTCTCTCGCGCGTAGCCGAGCGGAGCTCATCGCCGCCGCCCGTCGTTGCCGCACCTAGAGCCTCCCCCTCGACCTCTCGGCGTGCCCAGTAGCTCGGCTACCTCGCCCTCATCCTCTCCGCTAAGTCAAGAGACCTCGGGCGCCCTGCATCGCCGTCATCGAGCCGTCTTCTTCACGCACGGCCGCCGGATGCCGCTCGTCGATCTGCCAACTCTGACGCTTCCCCGACCCCGCTAGGCTTCTCTGCGAGTCCTCTGTGAGATTCTACGCCTCCCCTCTCTCTCCTCGTGCTCGATTTCACCGCGTAGCCGTCACCTCTGTCGATCCCGAGAACCCGTCGCCGCCGGCCATGGCGCCGCCGCGGCCACAGTCGCTGCCACTCGCGTCCGAGCCCATCAGCGCACTCAGCACACTCCCAGAAGCCGAGCACACCCACCAGATCCTCCTCCCGTACGCAGTAGCGCTGAACCCGACTGCTCCCGTGCTTCGGCCACCGCCAAACCTTGACGCCGGCATAGTTCCCGGCCAAACTGGCTCCAACCAGTGGCACCACTAGATGCGGCGCACTCCCAGGAGTCGAGCAAGCCTAGCCACGCGTCGAACCATCGCCGGAGGTCGATTTCCGAAGATCTCCGCTGCGGTTTGTGTCACCGGCGGCTAAACGCCGGTGGGCTGACGTGTCGTTGTCATTAGCCACTAATGGCGCCCTAACTAACCCACCTAACTCACTGACATCTGGGCCCCACGCCCTAAATAATCTAGGATTTATTTCTGTTTAGATTAGTTTATAATCATGCGGGACCCACCAGTCAGAGTTGACTGGGCTGACGTGTCTGTTGACCGGACCCACCTGTCAGTGTCACTAACCAGCACCAGTCACTGACCAGTGGACCCACTGGTCAGGTTTGACCTAGAGGCGCCCAGTTGACCTGCTGACATCAAGGTGATGTCATGCTGACGCACTATTTATTTCTGGATTTATTTTAGTCCAAAAAATTGCAGAATATGTCCAAAATTTCAAAAATTCATAGTAATTCAACCGTAACTCCAAATCAAACAAATTATATATGAAAAATGATCAGAAAAATCCAATCTATCCATATGTACCATTTTCATGCATGTTAGAACAACTTATACCTGTTGATCAGCTCAAATCAATTAAATGGCATTTAAACTCTCACATATGGAGTTTGAATTTGAACCTAGTGTTCAAACCAACCCCATTTAACTTGTTGCTAGATGCATTAGCCCAAAACACATTCATATTGCCATGTCATAGCATGCATCATACTGTGCATTGCATTGATCGTGTTTCTTCTATGTTTGCCGGTGTTGTTCCCCCCCCCCCGGTAGACGCTGTACCGATGATGTGATCATTGACACTGATGAAGACTCAATGTTATCTTCAGAAGTGCCAGGCAAGCAAAACCCCCCTTGTTCATTCTGATAAAATCCCACTCTCTCGCCCCTGCTCTCTTTTACTGCATTAGGACAACATCGATTCATCTGTTATTTGCTGCGGTAGCTGAACCCCTTTATTCTCTGCATGACCTGTCATTGCCACAGTAAATAGATGAAACCCACTAGCATGAGTAGGAGTTGTTTGAGCCCTGTTGTGCCTACTCATTCATGTTTGTTTGTCATGCCTGCTATTGCTTAGAGTTGAGTCAGGTCTGATTCATCGGGGATGAATCAGAGGTGTGTGAACATGTCATACTGTGTGTGAGCTAAGTGTCTGAACACGATTTGGTAAAGGTAGAGGTGAGAGGCCATGTAGGAGTACATGGTGGGTTGTCTCATTGCAGCCATCCTCAGGAACTGAGTTTTGTGTTTGTAATCCATGAAACAGCTACTACCACGCATTGGGCCCGAAACCAATGGACCCTCTCGGCTTCTTAATCACCCTTGTTCTCTGTGCAGGAGTTGCAACTAGTTTCTGGTGTTTGTAGGTTATGTGTTGGAGGCCGTGGGCAGCGCTGACCCGAGGGGTGGGCGGTGATGCGGTAGATACACCGTGGCACGGTGTACCGGGCGCCCGTTTGGTGTCTCGAATAGTCAAGTGAAAGTGGATACCCTAAAATAAACAAGATAAGCGTGAGTGCTATGGATGGCGTTCTCGTAGGGAGACGGGAGCGGATCCATAGTGGTGTATTGATATGGTGAATATGTGGACTCGTGTGCGCCACCTCAAAAGAGTTACTTGTAGTCGTAGTTCAGGATAGCCACCGAGTCAAAGCTGGCTTGCTACAGTTAAACCCCACCACCCCCTTTGTTGATAATGATGCATATGTAGTTAGTTCTGATGTAAGTCTTGCTGGGTACATTTGTACTCACGTTTGCCTATTTTATGTTTTTGCAGAGAGACTTCAGTCTCACTAGTAGTTCCACGTGGACTTCGACGTTTAGCTTGTTACCTCAGCTACGATCTTGTGCCCTCGGCAGGATCTGGTAGATAGTCAGGCTTCTCAGCCTTTTTCATTTGTAGATGTCTGTACTCAGACATGTTAAGCTTCCGCTTGTGCTTTGATTTGTATGCTCTGAATGTTGGGTCATGAGACCCCTATTTTGTAATATCTTGCTCCTCGGAGCCTAATGAATACATACTTGGGTCGTAGAGTCATGTTGTGATGCCATGTTGTATTTGCACATATCGAGCATATTGTGTGTATGTTATTGAAATGCTTGGTATGTGTGGGATCTGACTATCTAGTTGTTTATCCTTAGTAGCCTCTCTTACCGGGAAATGTCTCCTAGTGTTTCCATGGTAGCTTGCTACTGCTTCGGAACACTTAGGCTGGCCGGCATTTGTCCTTCTTTGTTCCTGTGTCTGTCCCCTCGGGGAAATGTCACGCAATGAATACCGGAGTCCTGTTAGCCTCCTACAGCCCGGTTCACCGGAGTCTTGCAAGCCCAGTGCTACAGCCTGGATTCACTCGCTGATGACCGACACGTTCGATGCTGGGTCATGGATGCCTGTCCCTGTAAGTCTGTGCCACTTTGGGTTTACGACTAGCCATGTCAGCCCGGGCTCTTTACCATATGGATGCTAGCGACACTATCATATACGTGTGCCAAAAGGCGCAAACGGTTCCGGGCAAAGGTAAGGCGACACCCGTGGGAATACCGTGCGTGAGGCCGCAAAGTGATATGAGGTGTTACATGCTAGATCGATGTGGCATTGAGTTGGGGTCCTGACACAGGGCTCCTACTGGCTCTCCAGCCCTCACCCTCTGGCTTTGTCCACGGCATCGCGACCTGGCAAACCAGCGACAACTAAGGCCCGCTCGAGGGCCGGGACCCGAGGACGTAGAGCAGAAAGGGGAGCAAAGGCGAGAGGGAAGAGGCACGCGAGGACCTCGCCAGGCGACCCCTCGCCGGCCAATGCACAGACCTAGCACCGCACCAGGAAGCGGTTCCTGACTCTCGAGATAAGTCACCCTCCGGAAACACTAGCTATCGCAACACCGTCCCCGCATCCAATGCAATCCCATGTTAGCAACGTCGCACTCCTTTCTCACCAAACGATGGCTGCTTGAGCGCTAAAGGGGACCTCCTGAGCATCGCAACTCGGGGGCTCTTACTGGACCCCGGGCCGCTCACTTCCTGGCCTTGACCATGACATCGCGACCTGGCATACTAGCGACGGTTGAAGCTTGCCTTGGGACCGGGACCTGTCGGCGCAGAGCATCAAGCCCTCATGAGGTTCGAAAGGAGGAACTAAGCTAAGGTGGGACGAGCATCTCACTGCTTCACGATGAGGATCATATTAACAAAAGGAACTACAGACACCTTACATGCCCCCATGGGGTGTGTTCTTGGCTCCTCGCAGGGACAAAAGATGCGTATCCTAAGGAGTCCTACCTACAGGAACCATGGTGGCAGACGCCATCATCAACAGTGGGCCGCATGAAGCTCGGCGCCAGCCTCATCCAGATCGACCACGTCGGCTGCCGGGCGAGCTGGCCCTGCCCCGGGCATGGCGTGAGCTCGGAGGCTCGTAGCTGTCGTCGCTTGTCGCCGGAGTCAGAAGGAACTCGGAGGAGTCGCTGGATCCTTCGAGGCATCCGCCGTCATCAGAGGAGCTGCTGGAAGAGCGGATGACAGGCCTGGTCCTCGCCGCTCCGGAGCTCCGGCTGCTGCCTTTGGGGCAGCACTTCAGCAGGCGTCCTTCCTTGTCAAAGACCTTGAAGAGCATCAAGTAGGTGCCATCGTAATCCAGGTGGATCACGAGGGCCCCCTCCGATCGGCAGAACCGGGTGATCTCGCCCCAACCCCGGGTCATGTAGACCTTGTCTGGAGCGACGACCTCGGCATCCGCATTGGTCGCAGGAGTCTGGCAGTCAGCGTGCTGCAGCCAGAGCCTGAAAGGCCCCCTTGGCAGAATCTCGAAGGCGAAGGAAGGAGGAAGGCGAATCCAAGATCGAGGAGGAATGGTGGCGTGAAGCACAAACTCTCGAGAGGATCCCTCGGCGTGAACTCCAGGAGGGACAACGCGCACCGCCGTGACCCGCCGGCGCCGACGGTGGCGACTTCCATGGCGCTCGACATCAACTCCTGCAGGACCCTCAAGGTGGGCGTACAGGGGCAGCGGGAACCCTGACGGTGGCCGCTCGCACCAAGGCCTCGACACCTCCTACCGCGCACCCTCATCTCGGTGGGAGAGGACCAACCACTTCTTCGGTGGAAGCGGGTCAGGACCCCCTCGGGGGGCCTTTCCCTTCTCTTCTGCGGAGAACCAGTGGATCGGAGCCATTTTGGCAAGGCGGAGAAATGACAAAGATGAAGAAGAGGAGAAGTAGCAGAGCAAGATGAACTATAATGGCCCACGCCGTTCCATACTTATAGCCAGGGGAGGCCCACCGCCGGCCTCCACGATCACAGGTAATCATGACCCGCTTTGCATGCAGGGACTTGTCAGTTCACGCAGTTGACGAGGCATCGTGGGGAAGCGGAGCCGCCCACGACCAATCAACTGCCACGCGGAGCCCAAGGCCGCAGGTTGTTAGGGCCCGCGACGCTTCGAACTTGCCCCTTCGCTTCTCTGCTCAGCCAAGTCCGGGTGCGCCTTGGGCCCGAGGGCTACTATCGGCGTTCTGGGAACGGGGGTCCCCAGACTTGCCTGCCTGCGGCCTGCGGCGTGGCTCAAGGGGCGGCCCAGCATGGCCCATCTTCATCAGTATGAGCTCAAGACCCTTGCGAGGGGCCAAGCCTCGCGGGGCGGATGACAGGAGGCTTCCTCAGGCACAACCTCGTCAGGCTGGCTCACGAGGAAGTGGAGAGATCACGGCGGGGTGCCTCACAAGGTGCCCATGACGCAAGCCATGACGACCAAGGGCGCCAGGCAGGCGCCAGCCCTCGCAGTGTCCTCCCTTTCCTCTTTGGTGAAAGGGAGCAAGCGCAGGCGAGAGCATCAAGCAAAGGCATCCATTTCGGTGCAACAAGACCAAGACCAGCAGAACGGCAGGATGGAGGTCATCGTGGAGCCCAAGCCGGCGTCACTGCCAGAGT
Organism: Triticum aestivum; assembly: GCF_018294505.1. Classification (NCBI taxonomy): domain Eukaryota; kingdom Viridiplantae; phylum Streptophyta; class Magnoliopsida; order Poales; family Poaceae; genus Triticum; species Triticum aestivum. Next base: position 105,278,335 of record NC_057798.1, on the reverse strand, counting down.
CTTTGGCAGGCGAGGACCGACTTTAGTCAGGATAAGTGTACTAGATGTTCCCCTTCAAAATGGCCAATTGTTGGCGCCCTTCCTGCTCAATATTTGGGAAGAGGCCAAGGGCCTTTGCCTATAAATAGGACTAGCCACCCACAAGGTAGGGGCATCTACAAATCGATCGGATTATCATTTGGAGTGACTGAACTCCCCCCAGCAGTTCATCGCACCAGCCAAGAACAGACCCTCGCGAGGCTGTTCTTCCTTGTATTATTCATCATCAACCCAAGAGGCAATCCACCACACTACAAACTAGAGTAGGGTATTACACCACAATGGTGGCCCGAACTAGTATAAACCCTGTGTCTCTTGTGTTGCACTTTTCATAGCTTAGATCCATAGCGAGGCGGTGAGGCGCAGGTAGGTAGAGGGCGAAATCTCCGCGCGCACCCCAGTGTTCGAATCCAGAGGGTCTGCCGGAACCCGAAATACGACAAGTTCGACATGACCTTTTCGTCTCCGTTGGCCGCCTCGATTCCCATCTTGTAGAGCTGCAGGAACTCGCGGGGTCGGTAGTGTTGTCGTAGGGAGGAGGCAGATCCGACTTGAACTTGCCCGGCCAGGTGACACTGCGTAGCTCGAGGGTGAAGGCGTGGCAGCCTACAGTGGCCACCGGAGCCCTTTGCAAACGCGGGGCTTGCTCTTGGAGATTCCCACGCGCCGCCGCCAGGGGCAGCGCGGGGTCTTGACATGCTGGCGCAGGGATGCGGCCTTGACGTGCTGGGGCGGGGAGCACGCGAGCGCCTTCTTGTGGCTGAGGGATTTCTTGGCAGCTCCTTTCCTGCCGTGCAGGCACTGGACGCGGTGGGTCTCGTCCAGGGGCCGCGCACCATGGAGCCAGGGCGCCTTCTTGGGGACGAGGTGGCGGAGGCACCTCCTAAGCTGCATCGCCCGCGCAGGGCGAAGGGCGAGGCAGCGAGAGGGACGGTGCCAGGGATCCCCCTGCGGCACTGACGAGCTCGGTGATGCGACCGAGCCACTCCTCATAGAGGTCGTCGACGGGCGGTATTGCAGGAGATCATGTGCCAGGAGCAACGCGGCCTATGCATTCGTGGGAGCGCGACGAGCGTGAGACGACGAACCAGCTGGAGTTAGTGATGGGGTGGCGGTGCAGCCTTCCCGCTGCATTGAGGGATGTAGCGATGATGCTTGCTGCTCGTTCCCTGCCGGGCCGGTGGCAGCATTGGTGACAGGCAACGGAGAACAACGAGGAGGCCCACTGATGGGAGCCGTCTGGGCGACGCGGGCGGTGAGAGCAGCCCGACGCTCGGCGCGAGCTCGGCGAGCGTCCGCCATGGATGCGAGAAAGCGATGGAATGCAAAACCGCGGAAAGAAGATTCTAGCGCACCCCTACCTGTCATGCCAAATGTCGGATATCGGGTTCCGGCAAAACCCTTAAGGTTCGAACTCTGGGGTGCGCGCAAAGATCTACTTCCTACCGATCCACGTCCCAACGCCTCGCCGTGAATCTAAGCTACACGATGAACAACACGAGGGACACGAGGTTTATACTAGTTCGGACCACCGTTGTGGTGTAATACCGTACTCTAGTGTGTGTGGTGGTGGATTGCCTCAGGGTCTCATGATGAACAGTAAATAGGAAGAACAGCCTCGCGAGGGGTGTTCTTGAGCTGGTGTGGTGTTCTACTTGGGTGGATTCGATCGTCCCTCGATCTGATGATCACCTCGATGAGATCACCCCCCTACTATGGTGGCTATCTCTATTTATAGAGGCCTTGGTCCTCTTCCCAAATATTGAGCAGGAAGGGAGCCAACAACTGCCATTTTGAAGGGGAACAACTAGTACAAGTTATCCTGACTAAAGTTGGTCTTCGACTGCCATAGGCATTGGTGATGACACCGTCTTGGGCTCCATGGTGACCTCCATCCTGCCGCTCTGCTGGTCTTGGTCTCATTGCACTGATATGGTAACCTTTGCTTGATGCCTCGGTACTCCGCGCTTGCACTTGCCCCCTTTGCACCAAAGAGGAAACGAGGAAACTACGCAGGCTAGCGCCCGCCTGGTCTTGATTGTCATCCCTTACGTCATGAGCACCTCACGAGGTACCCCTGCCTTGATCTCTCCGCCTCCTCGCGAGCCTGCCTGGTGAGGCCTCCCCTGAGGAAGCCTTGCTTCGTCCTCCCCGCGAGGCTTGGCCCCTCGCGAGGGTCTTGAGCTTGGGTTGATGTAGATGGGCCATACTGGGCCACCCCTTGAGCCACGCCGCAAGCCGCATGCAGGCAAGTCTGGGGACCCCCGTTCCCAGAACACTGACGATATGCAATCAAAATATGTGACATGATATGGCCATCATCATCTTGTGCCTTTGATCTCCATCTCCAAAGCACCGTCATGATCTCCATTGTCACCGGCTTGACACCTTGATCTCCATCATAGCATCGATGTCGTCTTGCCAAATATTTCTTCTACGACTATCGCTACCGCTTACTGTTAAAGTAAAGCAATTACATGGCGATTGCATTTCATACAATAAAGTGACAACCATATGGCTCCTGCAAGTTGCTGATAACTTTGTTACAAAACATGATCATCTCATACAACAATTTATATCACATCATGTCTTGACCATATAACATCACAACAAGCCCTACAAAAGCAAGTTATACATCCTCTACTTTGTTGTTGCAAGTTTTACGTGGCTGCTATGGGATTCTAGCAAGAACCATTCTTACCTATGCATCAAAACCATAATGATTTTTTGTCAAGTGTGTTGTTTTAACTTTCAACAAGGACCGGCCGTAGTCAAACTCGATTCAACTAAAGTTGGAGAAATAGACACCTACCAGCCACCTGTGTGCAAAGCACGTTTGTAGAACTAGTCTCATGAACGCGGTCATATAATATCGGTCAGGGCCGCTTCATCCAACTATACTGCTGAATCAAAGTAAGAAGTTGGTGGTAAGTAGTATGACTATTATCGCCCACAACTCTTTGTGTTCTACTCGTGCATATCATCTACGCATAGACCTGGCTCGGATGCCACTGTTGCGGAACATAGCATCCAATTTCAAAAAAATTCCTATGATCATGCAAGATCTATCTAGGAGATGCATAGCAACGAGAGGGGAAGAGTGTGTCCACATACCCTCATAGACCAAAAGCGGGAGCATTATGTTAACGTGGTTGATGTAGTTGAACATCTTCACGATCCAACCGATATAGCACAGAGTGTACGACACCTCCAAGTTCAGCACAGGTTCAGCTCGATGATGTCCCTCGAACTCTTGATACAGCAGAGGGTCGAGAGAGAGTTTTGTCAGCATGATGGCGTGATGACGATGTTGATGATGTGATCCTCCCAGGGCTTCGCCTAAGCACTACAATGATACTATCGGAGGAGTAAACGGTGGAGGGGGCACCACACACGGCTAAGACAATGTTGTGCCTTAGGGGTGCCCCCTTGCCCCGTATATAAAGGAGGAGGGGAGGAGGCGTCCGACCAAGGTGCACGCCAAGTGTGGGAGTCCTACTAGGACTCCCAGTCCTAGTAGGATTCCCCTTTCCTTTTTGAAGAAGGGGGTGATACGTCTCCAACGTATCTATAATTTATGAAGTATTCATGCTATTATATTATCCATCGTAGATTTTTTATGTGCATTTATATGCTATTTTATATGATTTTTGGGACTAACCTATTAACCTAGCGCCCAGTGCCAGTTTCTGTTTTTTCCTTGTTTTTGAGTTTTACAGAAAAGGAATACCAAACGGAGTCCAATTGACGTGCCAATTTTTGATGATTTTTATGGACCAAAAGAAGCCCCTGGAGTAAAAGAGTTGGGCCAGAAGAGTCCCGGGCTGTCCACGAGGGTGGGAGGCGTGCCCACCCCCCTGGGCGTGGGCCTCTATCTCGTGGACGATTCGGAGACCCCCTCTAACATGAGACCGATGCCAAAAATTCCTATAAATACAGAAACCTCCAGAAAATAACCTAGATCGGAAGTTCCGCCGCCGGAAGCCTCTGTAGCCATGAGAAATCAATCTAGGCCTCTCTGGTACCCTACCGGAGGGGTCCATCATCACCGGAGGCCATGGAGGAGGATCCCAGAGGGGCCATCATCGCCATGAATGCCAAGGACCAGAGGGAGAACCTCTCCCCATCCAGGGGCAGGCGATGGAGGAGGAAGCACAAGGGGTGGACCTCTCCTTCTCTCTCTCGGTGGCGCCGGAGTGCCATCGGGAGGGGAATCATTCCCGCGGTGATCATCTTCACTAACATCACCATCCTCCTCTCTTTATGATCCAATGATGTGTTGCCACATATTATGATCCAATGATGTGTTGCCATCGTATGATGTTCTGAGTAGATATCTTTTGTCTTTGGGTTGATTGATGATTTAGATTGGTACGAGTTGTATGTTTTATCTTGGTGCTGTCCTATTGTGCCCTCCATGTCGCGCAAGCGTGAGGGATTCCCGCTGTAGGGTGTTGCAATAAGTTCATGATTCGCTTATAGTGGGTTGCTTGAGTGATAGAAGCATAAACCCGAGTAAGGGGGTTGTGGCGTATGGGATAAAGGGGACTTGATGCTTTAATGCTATGGTTGGGTTTTACCTTAATGATCTTTAATATTTGCGGATGCTTGATAGAGTTCCAATCATAAGTGCATATGATCCAAAGAGAAAGTATGTTAGCTTATGCCTCTCCCTCATATGAAATTGCAAAAATGACTACTGGTCTTGTTAACAATTGCGTAGGATAATTCCTCACAACGATCCATGATTATTCCACACTCACTATTTATAATATTTAGTAATATTTTCTAACTTTATGATAATAGCACCTACTTTTATATTTTAGCTCTCCGATATCATGCAAAGTTATCCTCTTCATACCCACAACGTAGTTTTATTTCTCGTATCTAGTTGGAAGCAAACATTCGGTGTACGTAGAGTCGTATCAGTGGCAGATAGGACTTGAGAGAATATTGACCTTATTTTTAGCTCCTTGTGGGTTTGACACTCCATACTTATCACTTCCACCTTTGGAAATTTCTACAATGATTCCCTGCACTTGGGGATTATCAAGCTCTTTTCTGGCGCCATTGTCGGGGAGCAATAGTGTGGGGTTGATATTCTTGTGTGTGCTTGTTTGCTTTCTTCACTAAGTATATTTTGTTTTTCCTTTTTGTTTCTGTTTAGTTGTGGGTGAAACATTCAAAAAAAAATGAAAGAATGAAAATGCAATTTTTTTACTTGCCTCTAATGCCTAAAAAGGTTTTTCAAAAAGAGAAGTGATTGGAAAGTTATGCATTGAAGAAGTGAGGGTCGACCTTGAGCACTTGTGTTCATGCTCACAGAAACAATGTAGAATTTTTCATGGAAGTTTCTCTGTAAATAATTATCCCCTTGTATATATCCATTGTATTATAAAAATAATGTGCCAAGCTTTGGTTTTAGGATGATTAAATTGCTTGTTTACTATGTGCATAACAAAAACAGACACTTTGGCTGTAGCGCATGATTTTACATTTTTTATGAGAAGGTCAAATGGATCTGAAACTTTTTGCACATTACTTCTGTACAAATTTTTAAAATTTTCATATTCATTTCATAATTGTTGGAGTTACAGAACATTACTAAATTTCCAGATTACTATAGACTGTCCTATTTTTGACAGATTCTGTTTTTCGCGTGTTGTTTACTTATTTTGATGAATCTATGGCTAGTATCGGGGGGGGGGGGGGTATGAACCATAGAGAAGCTGGAATACATTAAGTTTAACACCAATATAAATAAAGAATGAGTTCATTACAGTACCTTAAAGTGGTAGTTTGCTTTATTACACTAACGAATCTCACAAAGTTTTTGTTAAAGTTTTGTGTGGATGCAGTGTTCCAAGATCGAGGAGCTATCAATATGAGAATTATAAAGAGAGGCAAGAGTTCAAGCTTGGGGATGCCCAAGGCACCCCAAGTAAATATTTCAAAGGATACTCAAGCATCTAAGCTTGGGGATGCCCCGGTTGGCATCCCATCTTTCTTCTTCAACAAATATCGGTATACCTCGGTTTTTGTTTTGTTCACATGATTTGTGTCCTTTGTGTTTTTGTTTTTTTTATTTAAGAACCATGCGAGTATGAGTTAGCCCTTCATTTATTTATAGAATACTTCATGTGCTTCACTTATATATTTTAAGTATGATCTTATAGAATTGCTCTTTGTGCTTCACTTAAATCTTTTGAGTATGGTTTTATAGAATGCTTCGTGTGCTTCACTTACATATTTTGAGCTTGGATATTGGTTAGTATATATTAATTGTAGAATGCTCCATGAACTTCACGTATATCTTTTGGAGTATTAATAATACTATCATCTAAAGTGGGTTTGGAAGAGTGTCAACTTTAGGAATTAGTGATCCCACAACTCCGAATGAGAAGAATTTTGCTTATGTGGAGAGTAGAAAAATTTCTATGCTTGTAGATCATGAAAAGAATGCTTTATGTCATGGTTATATTGTTGAATTCATTCATGATGCTACTGAAAATTATTATGAGGGAGTAATTTATGCTTGTAGGAGTTGCAATAATACCGAGTTTCCTCTCTATGTGCTTAAAGTTTTGAAGTTATACTTGTTTTGCCTTCCTATGCTAGTTGATTCTTGTTCCAATAAATTATGTGCTCACAAAATCCCTAGGCATAGGAAGTGGGTTAGATTTAAATATGATAGTCATATTCTTCATGATGCTCTCTCTATGTTTCAATTCTTTTCTTTTATGTGTGTCGGAGTAATGGGCCACGGTTAGCCTCACCCGTGTCCCTGAACATGTCAAAACTTTTGGCCGCTTCGCCCCGCCGTGTCCCAAGCTGAAGCTCCGACCTCCGAGGGCCGGCTGGCTCAACGGTCGGCCACCGGAGGATGGCCAACCACCAGCAGACGGCACCATAAGCGGCCGACTCCAGTCAGCCGGCCTCTAGAGAGGACGGCGTCGTGCAGGCGGCCACCTAGTGCCCTTAGAGTGTATGCCCCCATCAAGAGGACGAGACAGGGCGTGGCAACAGTGAAGCCCCTCGCCCCTGAATCTTGGGCTGGGCATGGCCACAGTGCCTCGTACAGGCGGAGATCTCCGCATGACGTGGCACTGTTGCCACTCCCCCGTGACGTCATTCTAGATAGGCGGAGCCCTGTTCCCCACGACGACCTGTTGATACGGACCGCAGGATGCGGGCCCTATCGGGCAGTGACATCTTGGAAGACAGCGGATGCCGAACTAGTCAGACCTGGGGAAGGCCAGCCTCTAGCCGGTGGCCGCCCCTTCCCCCGAAGCAAGTGCACCATTAACCTGATGAGACCAGGTGTGGCTACAACGATCTCCCCCCAGGTGGTGGGACTATAGCCACACTGAGCTGACCAAGCCTGCGTCATAGGCAGCATGACCACAGTGAGCAGCCACCGACCAGACCCGCCGGCGGTGGGAGCGGCCTGTCGGCTCCGTACCAGACCAGGCGGCGGGCCCCAATAGTCGGCGGAGAAGCCGGATGCCGGAGACACTGACAGCTGGGCCTAGCACCTGGCCGGATTACCATTGTACCCCCGGGTGTAGGCCTATATAAACCCCCCAGGGCGCCCATGCAAAGGGTTTGACCCCATTAGAACCAGACACTACCCTAGAGCAGGAAGAGAGCTAGCCTTGCTTCCTTCTGCCTCTAGCACACAGCTCAAGGAGCACCTTTGTATCACTTGTGCCTTAGTGATCATGCGGAGACCCCGTAGAGCAGGACTAGGGGTGTTATCTCCTAGGAGAGCCCCGAACCTAGGTAAAGTACACCGGCGTTCGTGTCTATGCCTCATCTCGCTTCCAGGCACCGGCGACGTTCTACTCACTCCCACCATGATAAGCCATCCATTGGCATATGTCACACCAAACCCCCGACATTTGGCGCCCACCGTATGGCGAGGTGCACCGTCTCCTGGAGACATGCTCTGGACGGGAACCTTGTTCCTTCCTGGCGAGCGAAGCCAGCCCAGCACGCCTGACGGCGTCAGCCTTGACGCGCTGCACGTTGTGGAGATTGCCTGCGTGGCGAGCTGCCTCGCCGACCTTGTTGGCGAAATCCACCTCTCCGACGAGCCGACCTCCAACGCGGGCACCGGCTGCCCCGAGAGCCGCCTCGTCAGCCTCCTCGGCTAGCTCCACGTCACCAGTGAGCCTATTGTGGACCTGGAGTCTGTTGGCTCCATCGACCCAATGATCATCGACTCTGACACGACGTCGTTTGACGCGTTCCCCACCAACATGGTGGTCTATGACGAGCCACCTCTTTGCGAGCACAGCGGTGGGAGCACCGTCACGGAGGTGCTTGTCATCAATAGCAGCGAGCACTCGGACGGACGCGCTCGAGACCCAATTGACGCGGCTTTGCAAGACCTGTCGGCACCCATCCCAGAGGGCGCAGATGCTGAGATGCAGGAGGCGCGCCACGTCCAGCTCCTCGAGAGTGCTGGTCGACTGGCCAGCATGCGACGCCTCTCAGACGCCTACAGGCACGAAATGGATCGAGCCGTTGGTGGCACACCGACTCATGAGGGGCCTAGCCGTATCACCACGATCTGGTAGCATGGCGCGACCATCGCCAGCATGTTCGGGGCAGAGCGCTCCATTTACGCCACGCCTGCAGAGAACATCCGGGCCGCCCAGGCGGTGATGGATGAGCTAGAAAAATACGACGATGATGAGCGCCGCCACATGACGGAGCGAGTCCAGCAGCTCCTAGACACGGCCGCAGTGCAACACGAAGCCGGCTACCGCACTAAAGTGCCTGCCCAGCGGAATGATGAACTGCCCCCTCCCCAGGACCATGGGGCGACGTCCCGAACGCTGACTGGTGGCGCCTGCGGAAGAAGAGGCAACGAGCCGGCTGCCAGCCACAGTCGGACCCGCCTCTCCATTGAGTGAGATGAAGACGGCCGCCCTCGAGCGGTGGAGCGGCGGGGCGATCCGCCTCCTCCTCGGCCTCGTGGAGCCAGGCACCCTACTCCGCCGCCTGTCACGCACCCGACACTCGGCGACCGCCTTGGCCGCCGAGAGGGAGTCGGTGAGAATGACGCCCGCCATCGGATCGATCATCTCAACCGATTCCTGGGACTAGAAGAAGAAGACGCATTGGGCCCGCCCTACTTCAGCCCACGAATCCGAGATGAGCCCTTTCCCAAAGGGTTCACACTCCCAAGAGATACGCCCAAGTACACCGGCTCCGTGAAGCCGGAGGACTTGCTGGTCGACTATTCCATGGCTGTCAGCATAGCGAACGGCAACAAGCGCATGACCGTGAAGTACGTCCCGCTCATGCTTCAAGGCACAGCCCGGACGTGGCTTAACAGCCTGAAGCCCCGTAGCATCAACAACTGGGTTGATTTTACCGAAGCCTTCACCCGCAACTTCACCAGCACATACAAGCAGCCTCCCAAGCCCCGACAGCTCTCCTTGTGCGTCCAAGGGCCCATCAAATCGACTCGCGACCATCTCACGTGCTGGGCCGAGCTGCACAACTCCTGCGAAGGTGTGCACGAGGTGCAGGAAATCGAGTACTTCACCGCCGGGTACCGAGAAGGCACCCTCCTCAAGCATCAAATTCTCTGCGACAAGCCTGCCACTCTCGACAAACTGTTGATCATCGCCGACAAGCACACCATGGCCGACTCCTCCATGAAGGAGGAAATCCTAGTTGATGTGTCCGGCAAGGTGGCACCTCAGGCTCCTCGGACTCCGGCTAGTGATACCAGTCGGCGGCAGCATCCAAGCGACAACAAGCGGAAGGCCACCTAGTCGGCTTCCACCAGCCGGCAGGTGGCGACAGTCGAGGACCAGTAGCCGGAAGGGCAGCCAGCGCCCAATCGTCAGAAGGGTGGCAAACCCTATTGGTTGCCCGCCTTCTCTTACGAGCAGACCCTCGATGCACCGTGCAAGTTCCATAGTGGCGCGAAGCCATCCAACCACACCACTCGGAAGTGTCATTGGCTCACCAGGATCGCCATGGGAGATGGCCTCGTGCCTTCTCCACCTGCCGGCCTGCCGCCTCCTCTGCCCCAGCAGCCGGCGGCCCGGCCAGTCAGCACCATACAAGACGAGTATCCTGTGGAGAACGGAGCCTATCTTGTGCTCACAAGTGTGGCCGATGACAGACGCAGCAGAGGGCAGCAATAGCAAGAGGTGCAGGCAGTGGCCTCAAATACTCTAGAATTCATGCACTGGTCCGAGAGGCCCATCAGTTGGAGCAGGGCCGACCACCCGGTAGTGATGCCTTCCCCCGGTACCTATGCCCTGGTCCTGGATGCTACCTTTGCAACAGAGAGGCGGGCAGCTCGCTTCTCCAGAGTCCTGATAGATGGCGGCAGCAGCATCAATATCCTATACCGTGACACAATGAAGAAGTTGGGAATCAAGCAGAAGTAGCTCCTCCCCAGTCGGACTGTATTCCATGGCATAGTTCCTGGCATTTCCTCCTCACCAATTGGCAAGACCCAAATTGATGTTCTCTTTGGGGACAAGAATCATTTCTGCCGTGAGCCAATTTGGTTTGAAGTAGTGGACCTTGAGATCCCCTACTATGCGCTGCTCGGCCGACCTGCCCTGGCCAAGTTCATGGCGGTCCCCCACTATGCTTACCTCAAGATGAAGATGCCGAGTACCAAGGGGATCCTGACTGTAGTCGGAGACTACAAGAAGTCGTCCGCCTGCGTTGCAGACAGTAGTCGACTGGCCGAGTCCCTCGTGATTGCAACTAAGAAGTGGATCCTTGACCGGGTGGTGGCGATGGAAGGCAAGAAGCCGGAAATGTCACCCATCCCCAAGGAGTCGGAGGTTGAGGGCTCATTCAAGCCGGCGAAGGAAACAAAGAAGATACCCTTGGACCCGGAGCACCCGGAGAGGCACGCTATCATAGGTGCAAACCTTGACAGCAAATAGGAAAGCGAGCTCGTCGATTTCCTCCATGAGAACCGGGACATCTTCGCATGGTCTCCCAAAGACATGCCAGGTGTTCCGACGGATTTCGCCGAGCACAAGTTACAAGTCCGACCTGACGCCAAGCCGGTCAGGCAGCCCTTGCGCCGGCTATCGGAAGAGAAGAGAAGAGTTGTCGGAGAAGAGATAGCCCGGCTTTTGGCAGCCGGATTCATCATGGAAGTGTTCTTTCCAGAGTGGCTGGCCAACCCAGTCTTGGTGTTAAAGAAGAATAATCAGTGGCGCATGTGTATTGACTATACCAGCCTCAACAAAGCCTGCCCCAAAGATCCCTTTGCCCTACCAAGAATTGACCAAGTGATAGACTCCACAGCCGGATGCGAGTTGTTGACTTTTTTGGATGCATACTCAGGGTACCATCAGATAAAGCTGAATCCGGCCGACAGGCTGAAGACCGCCTTCATCACACCATTTGGAGCCTTCTGCTACCTGACCATGACGTTCGGCTTGCAAAACGCCGGTGCCACGTTTCAGCGTTGCATGTGTCGGCGTCCTGGGAACGGGGGTCCCCAGACTTGCCTGCCTGCGGCCTGCGGCATGGCTCAAGGGGCGGCCCAGCACGGCCCATCTTCATCAGCACGAGCTCAAGAGCCTCGCGAGGGGCCAAGCCTCGCAGGGTGGACGACAAGAAACTTCCTCAGGCACGGCCTCGTCAGGCTGGCTCACGAGGAGGTGGAGAGATCAAGGCGGGGTACCTCGCGAGGTGCCCATGACGCAAGCCATGACGACCAAGGGCGCCAGGAGGGCGCCAGCCCGCGCAGTGTCCTCCTTTCCTCTTTGGTGCAAAGGGAGCAAGCGCAGGCGAGAGCATCAAGCAAAGGCATCCGTTTCGGTGCAACAAGACCAAGACCGACGCAATGACAGGAAGGAGGTCATTGTGGAGCCCAAGCCGGCGTCACCACCAGAGCCTTTGAGAGGCGAGGACCAACTTTAGTCAGGATAAGTGTACTGGATGTTCCCCTTCAAAATGGCCAATTGTCGGCGCCCTTCCCGCTCAATATTTGGGAAGAGGCCCAGGGCCTTTGCCTATAAATAGGACTAGCCACCCACAAGGTAGCCAAGAGGATCATCATCTTGGAACCAGTAGAAAGAGCGACTGAACTCCCCCTAGCAGTTCATCGCACCAGCCAAGAACAGAACCTCGCGAGGCTGTTCTTCCTTGTATTGTTCATCATCAGCCCAAGAGGCAATCCATCACACCACAAACTAGAGTAGGGTGTTACACCACAATGGTGGCCCGAACTAGTATAATCCATGTGTCTCTTGTGTTGTTCCTTTCATAGCTTAGATCCATAGCGAGGCGGCGAGGTGCAGGTAGGTAGTGGGTGAAGTCTCTGTGCGCACCCCAGTGTTCAAATCTAGAGGGTCTGCCGGAACCCGAAATCCGACATATGGCGCGCTAGGTAGGGGTGCGCCAGAATTCGTCTTCCGCCGCCCTGTTCTTCACCGACCATCGCATCCATGGCAGACGCTCGTCAGGCCCGTGCCGAGCACCGAGCCGCTCTCGCTTCCCGCGTCGCCCAGACGGCCCCCATCGATGGCCGCCCCCGCCATTCCCCGTCACCTGCCGTCAACGCCGCCACCGGCCCGGCGGGGAACAAGCAGCAAGCATCGTCCTAGCATCCGTCCGTGAGGCGAGACGTCCGCACTGCTACTCCCTCACTCACCCCAGCTGGTTCTTCGTCCCACGCACTCCGCGCGCCCATGGAGGCTTGAGCTGCGCTCATCGTGGCAAACGAGCTCCTGCGCTACAGCCCAGTCGACGAGGTCTACGGAGAGTGGCTCGACCGCGTCGCCGAGCTCGTCCGCGCCGCAGGGTGTTCCCCTGCGCCGTCCATCTCGCTGCACCGCGCCCCGCCCTGCGCGGGCAATGAAGCTCCGAAGGCGCCTCAGCCGCCTCCCCCTCAAGAAGGCACCCTGGCCCCAAGGCACGTGGCCCCTAGGCGGAACCCACTCCGTCCGGCGCCAGCGTGGCAAGAGCAGAGTTGCCAAGAGGTCCCTCGCCCCCGAGAAGCTGCCCGAGTGCTCCCTGCTCCGGCCCGTCACGCTCTTGTTCTAGCACGCCAAGACCCCGCGCTGCTCCCAGCTGCAGCATATGGGGACCCGCAGGACCAAGCTCTTCGTCACCAAAGGCCTCCCGTGGCCACCGCAGGCTGCCGCGCCTTCACCGCCGAGCTATGCAGCGTCGCGTGGCCCAGCAAGTTCAAGCCAGACCTGCCTCCTCGCTACGACGGCCTGGCCGCCCCTGCGGAGTTTCTCCAGCTCTACGAGTTAGGCATCGAAGCCGCCAACGGGGACGAGAAGGTCATGGCGAACTGGTTTCCCATGGCACTCAAGGACGGGGCCCACACCTGGCTCTTGAACCTGGCTCCTGGCACGATCTCCTCGTGGGACGACATGCGCACCCGCTTCATCGCCAACTTCCAAGGTACTCGCGACCGGCCACCTGCCGTGAGCGACATGCGCCGCATCAAGCACCAACCAGGGGAGACCCTGCAGAAGTACATCCAGCGCTTCAACAACACACGCCTCAAGATTCCCAAGGTGACCGAGGAGGCCATCATCTCAGCCTTCTCCGACGGTGTGCGTGACGTCAAGATGAAGGAGGAGCTGGCGATGCATGAAGATCTGTGCACTTCCTTGGAGCTGTTCAACTTGGCGACCAAGTGCGACAGGGCTGAGGAAGGGCACCTTTCCCTCCTCGAGCTGCCAGCCGCAGACCCAGAAGAGAAGAAATCCCAAGGCCAAGGACATGAAGCGCAAGGGGGCTGCCGTGCTCGTGGTAGAACCAGACACCAAGCGGGGCAGAGATCAGCCCGAGCCTTTCGAGGGCAGCCGGTACTGTGTGTACCACGACCTCCACACCCACAACACCAACGAATGTCAAGAGCTCCGAGCCGTGCGAGAAGGGAGGATCGGCCGACGCCCCGACCGCAACGATCGAGGCTACGACCGTGGAGGAGGAGGGAACGCAGGACGCTGGGAAGACCGCGGCCCTCGCCAAAGGTGGCGCGACCGACCTCGCGAGGATCGCTGGCAGGATCAGCCTCGCGAGGGAGACTGGAGGGATCAACCTCGCGAGGATCGTCCGCAAGGAAATGCAGGCCTCCCTCCACTGCCACCGCAGCCAAGGAGAAACGAGGACCATCATCAGGACGAGGGGGCTGGGGGTTTCCAGGAGCCGCGCGTGATTGCCTGCATCCTGGTCGGAGCTCAAGCCCCAGCCTCTCAACGCATCTTCAAGCAGTTCGCCCGCGAAGTGAAAGCAGTCCTTCCCAAGCTCGAAGCCACGCGCCCCCTCAGGTGGTCGGCGTGCGCCATCATGTTCAGCTTAGTGGATCAGCTCAAGTGCGCGGCCACAGCTGGAGTCCTCCCGATGCTTTGCTCCCCAGTCATCAGCAACGTGCAAGTCACCAGGACCCTCATCGACGGCGGGGCAGGGCTCAACGTCCTGTCCGTAGAGACATTCAACAATCTCCAAGTGCCTTACAATCAGCTTCAGCCAACCAAGCCTTTCTCCGGAGTCACCGATGGCTCCATGGTTCCGATTGGGCAGGTCCGCCTCCCTGTCACCTTCGGGGCGCGCGACAACTACGGCACCGAGCTCATCGACTTCGACATCGCCCACATTCGCCTGCCATACAACGCCATCCTCGGGTAGCCAGCTCTCGCCAAGTTCATGGCCGTGACTCATCACGGCTACAGCGTCCTCAAGATGCCAGGAAGCGGCTGAGTCATCACGGTGCCTTGTGAAGAAAGAGACGCAGTGTGCTCCCTGGAGCGAGCTTCTTCAGGCTGCATCACTTGAAGACCCAGATTGCGGGAGCGGGAGGCTCCCTAAGACTGCTCCCAAGAAGAAGAAGACATCACGAGGCCCGACCCCTCAGGGTCTGCGCCTGCTCAGGGGGCACCTCCTTCTGTCGCATAGGAAGGTGCGCCCGGCGCCCTCCTCAAGCAAGGCTTGGGGGCTCCCTCCTGGAGGGCCACCGACCTTGCTAAGGTCACGAGGGAGGCGCTTGGGCACCACTTGGAGGCGTGTTTCAAAGCATGTTTCCCTCAGGAAGGAGCAAGGCAAGGAGGGCCAAACCCTCAGGAGTTCGTCAGTCAGATCACGCAGGAGTTGCAGGAGTCAAGAGTCATGAGTGGTAGCCGCCGCTTACCTGCCGCAGCTCCCCATCCAGGCAAGGATGGTGGGTTGCGCGTCTGCATCGACATCCCATGGCTCAACCGAGCCATCTCTCAGGAGCGCTTCTGGCCCTCACGCGCGGGGCGGTGGGAAGGCCCTCCGCACAGCTACGTTCGCATGCCCTACGGCTTGCTGAGCGCGGCTGCTGTGCGCCAGCGCCTCATGGGAAGCATCCTGGAGGCTCAGGAGGCCAGGCGTTCCACAGTCCTGTCGGAGATGGAGTTGGTCCGCGAGGAGCCACCAGCGCCTCCAGAACCTCCCGAGGCTCCTGGGCTTGGGGGCTCGTGAAGATCGGCTTCCGCAGCCCACGACGTCCGGTACTCCAACACCCCTTCGTCTTCAACACCATCAGGTGACATCTTTCGAGTTTCGTTTCCAGCTGGGAGCGCCCCCCAGGGCTGCATTATTCCCAGGCCGTGTGGGTCCGTCCCTGCGGCATGTATCCCATTTTTACTTTATGTTCCTATCTTACTTTGTTGGGGGCGCCCCTCGGGCTGCATCATCCCCAAGTCGCTCGGGCCAGACCCAGCGGCATGTACCCCTCTTGCGTTTATTTTTCGGGCCATGTGTTCGGACCATCATGCTTGTTATTTGATGCCTGTCCATGGCACCTCTTCTTCCTTCATGTCGGCCGCTTGCATGTTAAAGGGGGGGGTACTTGAGCATCACGACTCATGGGCTCCTACTGGCTCTCCAGCCCTCACCCTCTGGCTTTGTCCACGGCATCGCGACCTGGCATACCAGCGACGGCTGAGACCCGCTCGAGGGTCGGGACCCAAGGACGTAGAGCGTCGGCATCTAACCAAACTTGCAGGAACACATCACAAGTTAAGGCCCAGTGCCAGGCGCAACCCGCCTTGAGGTAGGGCCCCGTGAGTCCCACGCTAGCTCACGGGTGCCCAAGTGTCAGGGCGGGGCTGTACACGCCCCGGGGGCTCCTCCCGAAGGGGAGCCCCCTCCCACGCACTAGTGGAAGTAACATGCTCCGCACTGGCTGATGACACTGCCGAGGAGAGGCTATGCCCATACACATACGGAGGCGCTATGCTCCGCGCTGGTAATAAACAACTAAGAGTGGCCCCCGGCCGCATCAACCTCAGGGAGCCCAGAGCTCAGTGTCTGACCTCATCGCAACGCCTCCCCTCGGGAGTGCCGCGCGAGGGGGCAGGGCACGGGGGCTGCGCCTGGGTCACGCCCAGACGCACGCCACCCAGCCAGGACCCTCGGGCCTTGTTCGTCGCACGTCCCTCCCCGAGCGGAGCCAAGGTATGAAGGTCGTTTGAGCGTCAAGGGGGACTCCTGAGCATAGCGACTTAGGATCCTAACTGGTCACGTAGCCCCTCACTCCTTAGTTCAGAAAGGCTAACGGCGGTTGAGGTATGCGCGGGGCCGGGCTCTGCAGACATAGAATGGTAGATTCACACCCACATCTCACCTCCCTACTTGCTGTTCGTGCGCCTAGGGGGACTCCTGAGCATCGCGACTCAGGAGCCTAACTTGTCACGTAGCCCCTCACTCCTTGGTCCTGTCCTGGTTTCCGGTCCGGGCTAACGGCGGCTGAGGTATGCGCGGGGCCGGGCTCTGCCAGCGTAGAACATAAGCAAGTAGGAAGGAAAAATACAAACCTCAAGGAATTCAAAAGCAAATATTACAGTCCATAACTGTTATCACAACACCAAACACAAGTTTAAACGCCTCCCCGAGGCATGATGCATGTTGCAGGAGCTGAAAGCAGGACAGGAGCCACAACGGAGTCATTTGTTGGCGGCGGAGCTTCGCGGAGCGGGTTCGCCTCATGAAGCCGCAGGACCGGTAGCGCCTCGCTTCGGCTTGGTGTGGAAGGCCCGAAACTTTTCCAGCAGAGCCTCCGCACGACCCTTCACGGCCTCAGCAGCGGCAGCGGCAAGCTCGCCGCTCGCTGGCTCCAGCAGGCTGTCAAGGTGGACGTTGGGATCGCGAAGGTAGACGTGGGTAAGGACCTGCGTCAGCACTGCAGAAGACAAGACATGCGCCTCGGCCTCAGTCGTAGGGCCAAGGCCAAGGGTGACATCTTCAAGAGCACGGATCAGGAAAGGAGCAGCTTGGCGGGGCCATCCTCGGCGCCGGCCAGCGGGCTTTCCAGGCCGCTGTCGTAAAGCAACCTCAGCAAGGGGCAAGCCTTCACCTCCATCTCTGTGAAGGCCTCGCGGTCCTCCGCGAGGACCCGCGCCTTGCCGTCCAGCTCAACCTTCCTCGCCTCCAACTCCTGCTCCAGTGCGCCCATGCGGTCAAGGCGCTTGTTAAGGTTGGCGTCTCGGTCCTTGACGGCCGCCTCGCGAGCCTTCATGTCTTCGTCCTTCTCTTGGCGAGTGCGGACCTCCTTGGCAAGCTGGTCCCGCAGGCCCTGCAGCTCGCTCTCCAGCGCCTTGCAGCGACCTCGCGCATCGGCCACCTCCCCCAAGGCGGCGTCACGAGCAGCCTTCGCCCCAAGGACGTCCTTCTTCTCCTCGTCGCAAGCTATCGAGGCCTGGGGCAGCGCCGCTCGAATCGAAGCGTTAGAGTGAATCCAGCCAGAAGCCAGCTCCAAGCGCCCGGCCACCAAGCGAGGGTCGGCCCCCAGAAGATCTTGCCGCAGCCGGTCCAGTACAGCAGTAGCACGATCCAGGACAGTGGGAGGAGTCGGAGAGACAGCGGTTGGTGGAGTAGGAGGAGAGGACGGCAGCGTAACCACAGTATCCTGAGGCGGGACCTGCTGCGCCCCAACAGCTATGGCGGTAGCATCAGGCAAGGATACCTCAGGACTTGCTTGGGCCATGGGGCTGAGCTCGCCCCAGCCAGCTCCACCAGGCCTCGCAAGGACGACCGGGAAGGAGAGGCCCGTGCCTTGCAGTCACCTCCTTTCGCGGGTAGAGGCGCTGCCCCAGACGGAACCTCAGGAGCCCCCTTCAGCTTCTTCGTCGCAGGCGCCAGCCTAGCCAAGAGATACAGACATCAAGCCTCAGCGACAAAATAGGGAATAAAACAAGAATCAAGCACTTACTGGACATCGCTCGCGAGCTCGAGCAACCTCCGGCCATACTTGAAGCCCGAGAGCCGGCTGCAGGGATCAGCCTCGAGGGGCTCGGGAGCAGGAGGCGCATCTGCGGATCGCCTCGGAGCCGGGGTAGACCGGCGGGGGACCAGCCCGGTCCTGTCATTCTTCAGGATCGGGGGCAAGTCTCGCCGCCCCGCTCGTCGCCATCCTCGTCATTGCTCGGCAAGAGGCGGAGAGCGCGGGGCCTGTGCCAGGGGAGAGGCGCTCTCGACTCCCTGTCGGTAGCCTCGGAGTCAGGCCCTCCTTCCCGCTCCTCTTCTTCCTCCTCTTCGCTGGAGTTGCCGGAGGACACGTTCACCGCCGCCAGGGCCGCCGGGTCCTCGGGAACCTCCGTGGGCACGGGCCCGTCCCCATTGAAGATGGGCATGGAGTACACCGCCTGCTCCCAATCATCTCGAAGGAACAGGGGTACAGGGGCACCCTCCAGCCTCGCCACGTCTCCCCCGATCAAAGATTGGAGGACCGCGGCCAGATCTTCGTCGGCCAAGACTGCGGGGCTCGGGCGGGGCCTCCACAGCAAAAGCGAGTACTGACGAAGCGGGGCCACCTGGTGCTCCAGGAACTCCCTCAGGAGCGACGCACCGGTCAGCTTTCCCACTGCCATGTTGCCCGGCCTCAGATCCGCGTCCATCTTCTCCAGCACCGGCTTCGTGCAGGGGTCCACGAGTTCCGCGCGAGACCAATCATCGGAGCTCGTGGGGTGCTCCATGGGCAGAATTAGCCGAGGGTGGATGTGCCCAGCATCTACCATGACCCACTTGCTCCTGAAGCCCTCAATCGTCTTCCCAGGCTTCGAGATGGCGTTGGAGCCGCCATACGCGACAAAGCTCGCGCACGCGGAGATGGGACCACGAGAGGTCCGGAGGGAGAAGTAGTGGCGCGGCAAGGCCAGTGAGGGCTGCACCCCGACGTGAGCCTCACAATAGTAGGCAAAGATCACCAGAAGAAGAACAGAGTTGGGGTGGAGGTGCAGAGCTTGCAGTTTCTAATGACGGAGGACAGAGAAGAAAAACTCAGAAAAGGGAGGCACCAGACCGGCAGCAACGGTGCTCACGAAGAGCAGATAGAAGGTGCTCCCTTGGCCCTCAAGAAGGGCGGAGCCAGCCTTGAACACCTCTACCCCATCGATGCCTTGCGCCGCCACCATCCGGCGCACCCGGGCAAGGCTCGTCTCCGACACGTTCGGCGAGTCCAAGGCGCGCGAGTACCAAGCTTCGGTCGGGGTTTGGCGAGGCGCCATATCTTGCTAGGGCATGCGGTTGAAGTAGATCTGGAGATATCAGAGGCAGGAAGGAAGGGCGCAAGAAAGGGGATCTAGGCAATGACCGGAGGAAGCAAGGGAAGCAAAGCCTAGGCAGATGCCGCTCTTTTGTCGATTCACGCAGTTGCTAAGGCGCCCACGTCCAACCAACCGCCACGCGGCGCCCAAGGCCGCAGGCTGTTAGGGCCCGCGGCGCTTCGCACTTGCCCCTTCGCTTCTCTGCTCAGCCAAGTCCGGGCGCACCTTGGGCCCGGGGGCTACTGTCGGTGTTCTAGGAACGGGGGTCCCTAGACTTGCCTGCCTTCGTCCTGCGGCGTGGCTCAAGGGGCGGCCCAGCACGGCCCATCTTCATCAGCACGAGCTCAAGACCCTCACGAGGGGCCAAGCCTCGCGGGGTGGACGACAGGAAGCTTCCTCGGGCATGGCCTCGTCAGGCTGGCTCACGAGGAGGCGGAGAGATCAAGGCGGGGTACCTCACGAGGTGCCCATGACGCAAGCCATGACGACCAAGGGCGCCAGGCGGGTGCCAGCCCGCGCAGTGTCCTCCTTTCCTCTTTGGTCCAAAGGGAGCAAGCACAGGCGAGAGCATCAAGCAAAGGCATACATTTCGGTGCAACAAGGCCAAGACCGACGCAACGACAGGAAGGAGGTCATTGTGGAGCCCAAGCCGGCGTCACCACCAGAGCCTTTGACAGGCGAGGACCAACTTTAGTCAGGATAAGTGTACTGGATGTTCCCCTTCAAAATGGCAATTGTTGGCGCTCTTCCCGCTCAGTATTTGGGAAGAGGCCCAGGGCCTTTGCCTATAAATAGGACTAGCCACCCACAAGGTAGCCAAGAGGATCATCATCTTGGAACCCGCAGAAAGAGTGACTGAACTCCCCCTAGCAGTTCATCGCACCAGCCATGAACAGACCCTCGCGAGGCTGTTCTTCCTTGTATTGTTCATCATCAGCCCAAGAGGCAATCCACCACACCACAAACTAGAGTAGGGTATTACACCACAATGGTGGCCCGAACTAGTATAAACCTTGTGTCTGTTGTGTTGTTCCTTTCATAGCTTAGATCCTAGCGAGGCGGCGAGGTGCAGGTAGGTAGTGGGCGAAGTCTCCGCGTGCACCCTAGTGTTCGAATCTAGAGGGTCTGCCGGAACCCGAAATCTGACAGCATGTAGAAGTGTCTTCTCAAGCAACTCGGAAGAAATGCCCATGTCTATGTGGATGATGTAGTGAGGAAGATGGAGAAGCGTGGCACGCTGCTAGAAGACCTCAAGGAAACCTTTGAGAACCTGCGCCGATTCCAGATCAAACTCAACCCGGAGAAACGCGTCTTTGGAGTACCAGCCGGCCAGTTTCTTGGCTTCCTGGTCTCAGAGCACGGCATAGAGTGCAACCCTGTGAAGATCAAGGCCATTGAGAAGATGGAGGTTCCCACCCGACTGCTGGACGTGCAGAAATTCACCGGCTGTCTGGCATGAATTAGCCATTTCATCAATCGGCTGGGCGAGAAGGCTCTTCCCCTGTACTAGCTCATGAAGAAGACCACTTTTTTCGAGTGGAACGACAAGGCGGACGAAGCGTTTCTCCAACTCAGGAAGATGTTGACAACCCCGCCAATATTGGCGGCTCCGACTGAGAAGGATCCCATGCTCCTCTACATTGTAGCCACCTGTCGGGTTGTCAGCATAGTCATGGTGGTAGAACGCAAAGAGGAGGGCAGAGCATTGCCAGTGCAGAGACCGGTATATTACTTGAGCAAAGTACTGTTCGTCTCCAAGCAAAACTACCCACATTATCAGAAGATGTGCTATGGTGTGCACTTTGCCGCTAAGAAGCTGAAGCCTTACTTTCAAGAGCACCCAATAACTGTCGTCTGCACGGCTCCGCTTGCTGAGATCATTGGAAGCCGAGATGCTTCTGGCCAAGTGGCCAAGTGGGCTATTGATCTGGTCCCTTACACCATCTACTACCAGCCTCGCACCGCCATCAAGTCACAAGTGCTGGCCGACTTCCTCGTTGACTGGGCCAAGACCCAGTACTTGCCGCCAGCGCCAGACTCCACCCATTGGCGGATGCATTTTGATGGTTCAAAAATGCGCACCGGTCTAGGAGCCGGCGTCGTCCTCACCTCTCCCAAAGGCGACAAGCTCAGATATGTGTTCCAAGTCCATTTTGCCGCCTCCAACTACGTAGCCGAGTACGAGGCACTCATACACGGGCTCCAGCTTGCCAAGGAACTCAGCATTCGCCGGATCCTGTGCTATGGTGACTCCGACTTGGTGGTCCAGCAGTCGCCAGGCGACTGGGACGCCAAGGACGCGAACATGGCAAGCTACCGCTTCCTCGTGCAGCAACTCAGTGGATACTTTGACGGATGCCAGTTCCTCCACGTGCCAAGAAATGACAACGAGCAAGCAGATGCCTTGGCACAGATCGGCTCCACCCAACAGGCGATACCAGCCGGCGTCTCCTTGCAGCACCTCCTCAAGCCGTCTGTCAAGCCATCACCAAAGTCTGACTCCATCTTCGTGCCGGCCCCTCCAGAAGCAGTCGGATCTGACTTGAGGACACCAGAGGCCGGTACGGGGATTTCGGCAGGCGGCTCGGGGACTGCAGCCGTCGCACCCGGCACGGGGATTTCAGAACCCGGCCCGGCGACCGCAGCAGCCGGCTTGGGGACTTCTTCAAGGCAGCAGGTGTCGTGGTTCTATGTCTGACAGTAATGTAGGGGAGTACTAAGGAGAGGCAAGATCCTAGCTATGGAGTTCAGGCCCTTCTCGGAGGAAGTAACATCCCTATGTCTCGGTTCCCGAAGGCGGTCGACTGGATTATATGTGTGAGAGTTACAGGGGTGCGAACCCTTCTGCCTGTGGAGGGGGGTGGCTTATATAGAGTGCACCAGGACCCCAGCCAGCCCACGTAGCGGAGGGTTCAATGTGCATAAAGACCTGGCGTTACTGGTAACGTCTTACATAAAGTGCTATCATGACCATAAAGACTACTTAATAACAGACCTTTTGGGTTCAGAGTGACTCTAGATCTTCTGGCGGTCGATTGAGTGGTTTCATGGTCGAGTGTCTTCGAGTCCGTCGAGTGGAATCCTTCCAGGTCGATTGAAAGGTAGTTTCTTCTAGAGATGTTCTTGGGAAGGGTACTTTGGACAGGTCCATGACCCTACCCTAGGTACATGGCTTCATCATTAGCCCCCGAATGGATCGAGGTTTGAGTGAGGAAGGAGTTGAGAATTCTTCCGACCCCTCTTTTTGTGCTATGAGTATGTCTTGTTCTGGATCAATGACCTTAGGTGACGACACCAACTTCTTTTTCAGTCGCCTTGATCTATTCTTTATATTGGTCGAGTGACATTTCTATACTTGGAGATCTCCGAGCGATGGATCAGAGGAAATCTTCAGTCTGACAAGTTGCTCTGCTATTCGCGGATTTAGCGGGATCTGAATTTCGGGAAGCGCGCGAGGCGGAGGAAGCCGCATTACTCGAATGGGATAAGGCAGGGACACCTCGATTTCCGCGCCACCTTTTTCGCCACGTATCACGCGCGCGACTGTTGCGGGATTTGACAGGATCGCCCGGGCCTACCAGTCAGCCACTCGGACGAGACTTCATATAAGGCGCCGGACGGGGTTTTTTCAAACAGTGCGCCCTCAATCTCCTCTCTCTCTTCCTCGAACTCGCCCGCTGCGCCCGCCCCCAACTCCGCCTCGCTGCTCCTTGCATGCCTCGCCGGCGATGATGGTGAAGGAAAAGACGGCGGCTTTGGAGCGGGCGAAGAAGGCGATGGTGAAGGTGAAGGGGAGAGCGCCTAGTCGGGGCGGATCCTCGTCGTGGTCTGGCCTGCCGCAAGGCTGGATCCAGGGAGACTGGATCCGCTCGACCATCACCCAGAAGGACCTCGATGACTTGGCCAACGAAGGACTGATCCCCCATGGGTCAGCAAGGCTTCTGGGGAAGGAGTGGCAGCCGCAACCTCGGGAGGGTGAGTGCGTCCTCTTAGCCACCCATGTAGATCGCGGTTTTTCTCTGTCGCCGAATCTTTTCTTTCGGGGGTTTCTGAACTTCTTTGGTGCACAACTCCATCACTTCACACCCAACTCCATTTCCTACCTCGCTGCTTTCGTGTCTTTGTGCGAAAACTTCTTGGGTTGTCGACCGCACTGGGGCCTTTTCAAACACATTTTCACCTGTCGCTCTCAGATGGTAAAAAAGGCTAGCCCGAATGACGAGAGGACCCAAGTGATCCAGATGTGTGGGGGTCTCGGGGTTCAGATGAGGAGTAAGAGTGCCTATCCAGCCATGACCCTTCCTGAGTCGGTTCGAGGGTGGCAGTCGACCTGGTTCTACTGCCAAGACCAGTCGACACCAGGGCAGTCGACTGGCCTCCCCCCGTTCTCCATGGACCGAGTGAACAAGCCATCTTCTCTGAAGGTGCTTCCGGAGGAGAAGGCTCAGGTTAGGATGTTGATGGAGCGCGTAGTCCAGCTCATTCAAGACGGAGTGACGGGCATGGATCTTCTAGAGGTTTTCCTTCGACGGCACATTCAGCCACTTCAGTACCGGGGCCACCCGATGTGGTTGTACTCTGATACGGAAGACACCACTCGGGTCCACCCGGAGGAGGTCGACGATGTCACTCTGGAGAGGTGGATGACCGCCATCACGGGGAACAGAGATAATCCTCGTGGGGCCAGGAGGATCCCGCCACTCGACCAGTCCTAGGAACCAGACAAGGTCTGACTACATTTCTCTGATTGTGATTCTGTTTTCTTCATTCTGCTTTGCTGCAATTCGGTCGACTGACCTTTATCTTGTTTGTTGTCTTCCAGATCACTACCAAGATGTACTCGATGCCCAACGGGGCGCAAGAACAGACCAAAGAAGAAGAAGGAAGTGGAGGTGAAAGCCAGGAGGAGTGGGAGTCGGACGGCGACGAGGGTGAAGAAGATGTTGGCTCTGATGAGGAAGAGGAGGAGGAAGAGGAGGAGGTAGTCGAGCCTCCTCGTACTGAAAGACGGTCCAAGCTCGCCCATGATCCTGCGGTCGAGCGCGGCAAGGGAGCTGTGCCTGCTGGGTAGTCGACCAAACGCCCTCGGACGACTTCTCCGGCGCCAACTAAGAAAGCGTCGAAGCAACCCCGAGCGGCACCGACAAAACCAGCGAAGGCCCTACCAAAGATGAGGATGGAGATTCCGACTGTTTCTGGGTAATGGCATAACTCATGTTTTTCTCTTTCAACATGGATATATTCTTGGTCGACCCAATCGCTGACCTACTGATTTCTGAAATCGCAGTGCTGCTACTTCCAAGACCTCAGCCAGGCATGAAGATCAAGAAATGGAGGATGCTGCCACTTCTAATCTTTCTAAGATCTGTGCAGTTTCACTTTCGGTCGATTGGATCTGCATTTTTGACTTTGAACCTTTTCTGTAGCTCCACCTAGCATTATCATTGATCTCCCTGGCGATGACGATGAGGAGCCACTGAGGCAAAGGAGGAACAGGAAAGCGTCTGCTGGCAAGACTGCTCAGGTTGCGTCAGCACCTGAAACATTGGTTCCGGAGGGGGGCAACATTGCTCGGGCTACCGTGACCGTTGCGGTGCCGTTGACGAGTGCCTGCCCTCTGTCGTCGAGTGCTGAACCAACTTCCCTCTTCTCCACACACCACGTCCCAGAGGACCAAGCAGGTGCTGCCAAGGAAGCCATACGCCAGGCGGGGGTCATGATGGAGAGGGTGAAGGCGATCCGAGACGCCAGCCAAGCAGCTTATGATGCGAGTTCAACTCTTCAGAGCAATGTCGAGGTTAGTTGACCACCGCCTGTTCTGTTAGGATATGATACCTGGCAATTTTTCTTTCTGAAAATCTTAATATCTGTCATACACCCACTGGGTGTGTCGATTGAAATGTCTGGATTAGTGGGGGCACGCTGAGTGCACCCACTGGGTGTAGTCCCCAAGACTACGGTGGACTGCTGGCAGTCGACTGTAGTCTTTATGTCTTGAACTTTTTTCGCTTTTACTTTCTTCACTCGATCTGGTCGAATGGAATCATGGAACCAGTGGGGGCACGCTTAGTGCACCCACTGGGTGTAGTCCCCGAGACCGTGGTCGACTGCTGGTAGTCGGCTATGGTCTGAAGAATACTTCGCTTTCCTCTTTTTTTAGAAACTGTGTCTAACTGTTTGTAGTTAGCTACTTTCGGTTCACTGATTGATCCGAGCCGGTAGAACCAGTGGGGGCACGCTGAGTGCACCCACTGGGTGTAGTCCCCGAGACTATAGTTGAATATTTTGATTCGGCTGTAGTCTTAGAAATGCTACGATTTTTCTCTTAGTCACTCGGAAGTGACCTGTCTTTGATGTCTGTCGACTGATCTTTCGCAGAAATCTTGCGAGCTTGTGGCTCGTTATACTGAGTTGGAGAACAAGCATATCTAGCTCGAACTTGATCTGAAGCTTGTCCAGGAGAACTTCACGAAGGCGGAGGAGGGGGCAAAAGGTATGTTTGCTAAGAACCTTGACAACTACCCTTATTTTTTGTCCATTCCCGAGTCTGATCTCACTGTCATTTCACAGAGAAACTAAGGGATTCTCGGAAGAAGAAGGACCTTGACCTCGCCGTGGCGCAGAAAGCGGCATCGGACAAGACGAAACTCACAGAAGAAAAGTTGGCTTCAATCAGCAAACTTGGAGAGGAGTATACCAATCTGAAAGCTGCTCTCGACGCGGCCAATAAGGAGGTCAGCCGACTGAAGAATGACAAGATGGCCCTGAGTGACAAGGCTAGCGAACTGGTGGGAAAGAAGAACGACTTAGAGGCTTATCTGGGAGGGCTCGCCAAGCAGTTATTCCTCATGCTCGAAGGTAACCCCTTATATCCGACTGGTAGTCATTGACTTATTGTAGGAACGTTAGCTTATCCTTGGATCGTATCCACAGAATTCTGCCAAAACTTTGAAGAGGAGACTAGTCGAGTGGAGACTGGCTTGGATCCCATCAACTCTCCTGTGAAGGATGAAGCCGCCATGAACGTGCTCCATCTCGAGTCTCGCGTTGCTGTTGTGGTCGACTACCTTGCAAGACCGAAGGTTGCAACATCGCACATCGACACAGCACTCTGGCTAGGAGAAACACTTCAGAACGACCTCGAGTCTCTGATGACTCGACTAAACGAAGTTCCAAGTCGACTGCAAGAATGGAAGAAGTCTTCTGCCAGTTGTGGTGCCGACGTTGCTCTGTCTCTAGTCGTTGTTCACTGCAAGGACGCGCGAGAGGACAAGCTGGTGTCTCTCAAGGTGGCCAATACCAAGAAGTATGACTTCTGATCTTTCATGGAGACCTTCATTGCTGCTGCCACTCGGATCGCAGATGGAATCGACCTGGACGAGTTTGTTGCACCTTCCAGTCCTCCGCAGGAGGAGTAAAAAACTTCTATGCTTGATGCCTTAAATTTGCCTCGGAATGCCGAGTGGTTTTTGTAACCGATAGACTTTAACAGGCTCGATGCCTGAGCACTTCTGGATCCGTAGGATGCTATCCAAACTTGGTTTTGCCGTTGAATATGTTTGCATTTGCTTCAGAGTGAACACTGCCCTTCACTTGGTATATATTTTAGTACTGGTGATGTATTCTTGTAGGTTGGAGTACAGGTTGCAGTCGACCTGCATCCTTGCGGGTCGAGACATAGTGCACATTGTATTTGTGGTGAAGCTCAGAAGGAGAAGGTATCAGTCGACCTGCACCTCGTCGTCCTTGTGAATCGAAATGGATTTCAAACTTAGGCGAGCACTGGCTGCAGCTAAACCTCCGAGTGGGAGGTTAGCTCTCCACTTGGTAGGATTTTTAAATACTTAGGCGAGTACTGGACTGCAGCTAAGCCCCCGAGTGGGAGGTCTGCTCTCCACTCGGTGGGATTTTTAAATACTTAGGCGAGCAGTGGGCCGCAGCTAAGCCCCCGAGTGGGAGGTCTGCTCTCCACTCGGTGGGATTTTTAAATACTTAGGCGAGCACTGGGCCACAGCTAAGCCCCCGAGTGGGAGGTCTGCTCTCCACTCGGTGGGATTTTTAAATACTTAGGCGAGCACTGGGCTGCAGCTAAGTCCCCGTGTGGGGGGTTTGCTCTCTACTCGGTACGATTTTCAAAAACTTAGGCGAGCACTGGGCTGCAGCTAAGCCCCCAAGTGGGAGGTTTGCTCTCCACTCGGTAGGATTCCCGTGGCATAGCTCTGAAGGAGAAGGTAGCAGTCGACCTGCGCTTCGTCCTCCTTGCGGAGCGCATGTTGTATTTGTGCCGTAGCTCAGAAGGAGAAGATTGCAGTCGACCTGCGCTTCGTCCTCCTTGCGGAGCGCACGTTGTATTTTATACTTAGGCGAAACTAGGTTGCAGCTAAGCCCCCGAGTGGGAGGCTGGCTCACCACTCGGCAGGATTTTGTTTAAACTTAGGCGAGTACTTGGATTGCAGCTAAGCCTCCGAGTGGAAGGCTGGCTTACCACTCGGTAGGATTTTGTTTAAACTTAGGCGAAACGGATTCGCAGCTAAGCCTCCGAGTGGAAGGCTGGCATACCACTCGGTAGGATTTTGTTTAAACTTAGGCGAAACGGATTCGCAGATAAGCCTCCGAGCGGGAGGCTAGCTCACCAATAGGTAAGGATTTTTTTTTACAAACTTAGGCGAAACGGATTCGCAGCTAAGCCACCCACTGGGGGACTGATTTATGTGAACAAAAGTAACAACAATCACTGGGAAAATTATAGAACTCTTGTTTTTGATAAATAAACTACAGAAGTACTTTTATTACAACTCATCCGAGTGAATACTTAAGTATAAAAGGGGCGGAGCAGATCCGCATTCCAAGCTCGTGGCTCGTCAATCTGGCGATCGACGTTGTAAAGACGGTATGCTCCGTTGTAGAGAACTTTGGTAACAATGAAGGGGCCTTCCCAAGTAGGGGCGAGCTTGTGTGGCTTCTGTTGGTCCACTCGGAGGACCAAGTCTCCTTCTTGGAAGGCTCGGCTCTTCACATTTCTGGCGTAGAATCAGCGCAAGTCTTGCTGATAGATGGTCGATCGGATCATGGCCATCTCTCTTTCTGCTTCCAGAAGGTCGACTGTGTCCTGTCGGGCTTGTTCTGCTTCGACTTTGGAGTAGAGCTCGACTCGCGGTGCATTGTGAAGCAGGTCACTTGGCAGAACCGCTTCAGTCCCATAGACTAGAAAGAACAGAGTTCTCCCAGTCGACCGATTTGGAGTGGTCCTCAATCCCTAAAGAACTGATGGAAGTTCGTCGACCCACGCGCCTGCTGCGTGTTTGAGGTCGTGCATCAACCGGGGTTTTAGTCCTTTGAGGATTAGGCCGTTTGCTCTTTCCGCTTGTCCATTCGACAGGGGGTGGGCGACTGAAGCGTAGTCGACTCGTGTGCCTTGAGAAGCGCAGAAGGCTTTGAATTGCTCGGAATCGAAGTTTGACCCATTATCAGCGATGATGCTATGCGGAACTCCATATCTGAATATTAATTCTCTCATGAAGCTGATGGCAGTGCCAACATCAAGATTTTAAATGGGCTTGGCTTTGATCCATTTGGTGAACTTGTCGACTGCCACTAGTACATGGGTGAAGCCACTCCTGCCAGTTCTCAGTGGTCCAACCATATCTAATCCCCAAACAGCGAAAGGCCAGACGATTGGGATGGTCTTCAAAGCTGAGGAAGGTTTGTGTGACATGTTGGAGTAGAACTGACATCCTTCGCACTTGTCGACTATCTCTTTCGCCATTTCATTTGCTCTGGGCCAGTAAAAACCCGCTCGGTATGCTTTAGCCACAATGGTCCGAGAGGATGCATGATGGCCACAAGTCCCCGAGTGGATGTCGTTGAGAATCATTCGACCCTCTTCCGATGTTATGCATTTCTGGCTGACTCCAGTCGCGCTTTCTCTGAACAACTGTCCCCTCATGACAGTAAAGGCCTTGGATCGATGGACGATCTGCCAAGCCTCTTCTTCATTCTCTGGGAGCTCTTTCCTTAGGATATACGTGATGTAAGGCACTGTCCAGTCGGGAGTGATAACCAGAACTTCCATGATTAAGTCAACCACAGCTGGGACCTCAACATGAGTCGGATCTGTGGCACTTTTTGGCTACGGGGCTTCTTCAGTGAAAGGATCTTCTTGAACCGACGGTACGTGGATATGTTCCAAAAACACGCCGCTAAGAATGGCTTCTCTTTTGGAACCTATCTTCACCAAGTCATCAGCTGCTTGATTTTTTAGTCGGGGTACGTGATGAAGCTCTAACCCCTCGAATTTCTTCTCCAACATTCTTACTGCGTTGCAGTAACCAGTCATAGCTGGGCTTCTGACGTCCCACTCCTTCATCACTTGGTTAACCACCAAATCTGAGTCGCCGTAGACCATGAGGCAACGAACGCCGAGTGAAATGGCCATACGCAACCCATACAAAAGAGTTTCGTATTCTGCTTCGTTATTGGAGGAGTCAAAGTGAATCTGGAGTACATATCTGAGCTTATGTCCTCGGGGGGAAACCAACACTACCCCAACACCGGAACCATTCAGCATTTTAGAGCCATCAAAGAACATAGTCCAGTGCTCCGAGTGAACTTGAGTCGGTAACTATTGTTCAGTCCACTCGGCGAGGAAATCTGCTATTGCTTGGGACTTGATAGCTTTCTTTGCCTCAAATCTGATATCAAGGGGAAGGAGTTCAATCGCCCATTTGGTCACTCGACCAGTTGCATCTCTATTGTGCAGAATCTCTGATAAGGGGGCGTCACTGATGACTGTGATGGTATGGTCAGAGAAGTAGTGAGCAACTTTCTTCGTGGTCATATAAATCCCATATACAAGCTTCTGATAATGAGGGTATCTTTGCTTTTATGGGGTCAGGACTTCAGAAATATAGTATACTGGGTGCTGAACTTTGAAGGTTTTCCCTTCTTCTTCCCGCTCGAATGTAAGTACTGTACTGACGACTTGTCTTGTGGCTGCAATGTAAAGTAGCAAAGGCTCTTTGCTGATCAGGGTAGCAAGCACAGGCTGCCTGGAAAGCAGGGTTTTTAACTCTGCAAACGCTGCATGAGCTTCAGGAGTCCACTCGAACTTGTCTGACTTCTTCATCAGTCGTTAAAGAGGCAATGCCTTCTCACCGAGACGAGAGATGAATCGACTTAAAGCGGCCAAGCAACCAGTAAGCTTCTGAGCATCGTGCGCACGCACAGGTCGTTTCATTCGGAGCATAGTGCCCACTTTCTCTGGGTTTGCGTCGATTCCTCGTTCGGAAACGAGAAAACCGAGTAACATTCCGCCAGGAACTCCGAATGTGCACTTGGATGGATTTAGCTTGATATCATACCTCCTGAGGTTGGCAAATGTTTCAACGAGGTCAGCCAGCAGGTCGGAACCTTTCCGTGACTTGACCACAATGTCATCCATGTATGCTTCCACATTCCGACTGATTTGAGTGAGCAAACACTTCTAAATCATCCTCATGAATGTGGCTCCGGCATTCTTGAGGCCGAATGGCATGGTGACATAACAGAAGCACCCAAATGGGGTGATGAAAGCTGTTTTGATCTCATCGGGTCCATACAGACGGATCTGATGGTACCCGGAATAGGCGTCGAAGAAAGACAGTCGCTCACATCCCGCTGTTGAGTCGACTATTTGGTCGATGCGGGGAAGAGGAAAATGATCTTTCGGGCAGGCCCGATTGATATGTTTAAAGTCAATGCACATGCAAAGTGAGTTGTCCTTCTTGGGGACCATGACAACATTCGTGAGCCACTCGGAGTGGTAAATCTCTCGGATAAACTCTGCTGCTAAGAGCCGAGCCACCTCTTCGCCAATAGCCTTCCTTTTCTGGACGGCGAACCGTCGCAGATGTTCCTTGCCAGGTTTTGCCTTTGAATCGACTCACAGACGATGCTCAGCCAGCCACCTGGGTACACCTGGGATGTCCGAAGGTTTCCATGCAAAGATGTCCCAGTTCTCACAGAGGAACTGGATGAGCGCTTCTTCCTATTTGGGGTCGAGTGTTGTGGAGATATTAGTCGGAGCAGCGTTGGGGTCGGTCGGGTGGATGTGAACTGGTTTTGTCTCACCGGACGACTGAAACGCTGATTCCGTAGCAGGCTTCTTGGCTCCCAACAAATCACTCGGGTCTGCATTCCTCTAGTGTTCCTGCCACTCTCCTGCCACCATTTGAGCATCGGGGATCTTTGAGCCTTTCTGGAAGCACTCTTCCGCCTTCTTGCGATTACCAGTAACAGTGATCACACCTTTAGGGCCAGGCATCTTCAATTTGAGGTACATGTAACATGGTCGAGCCATAAAACGTGCATAAGCTGGCCTGCCCAAAATAGCATGGTAGGCACTCTGGAAATCTACAACCTCAAATGTCAGCTTTTCTTTGCGGAAGTTCATGGAATCACCAAAAACTACATCGAGACCAATCTGGCCGAGTGATGCGGCCTTCTTGCCAGGAATAACTCCATAGAAACTCATATTGCTCGTGCTGAGTCTGGACATCGGAATGCCCATCCCTTTCAGCGTCTCAGCATACAGTATATTCAAACTACTACCGCCATCCATCAACACTTTAGTCAGTCGAGTGCCCTCGACGACTGGATCGACCACCAGAGCTTGCCTCACAGGGGTGGCTATGTGCGTCGGGTGATCAGACTGGTCGAATGTGATAGCCGTCTGGGACCACTTCAGATAATTGGTTGTCACCGGAGCAACCATATTCACCTCTTGGTTTATAACTTTCAGTCGAATTTTGCTCTCAACGTCAGCAAAAATCACCAGAGTGGAATTGACCTGAGGATATTCCTCGTCATTATCCCCCTTGTCCTCAACTTTGTCCGACTCCTTTTCCTTATCCTTGGACTGTTTCCCCTGGAACTGCTGTATCAGAAGTCGACACTGTCGAGTGGTATGCTTCGGGTAAATGAAATTACCCTCTTCATCTTTCTTCGTGTGGATGTGACATGGCAAGTCCATCACGTCATTTCCCTCTTTATCCTTCACTTTCTTGGGGTTACAAGGCCCTTTGGGCTTTCTCTTGAACTTTCCTTGAGTCACGACCAAGGTTTCTCCAGGAGCAGCTGGCTCGGCTTTCCGCTTTTGCTTCCGACTGGAGTTCCCTCCTCCGATTTCCTGGGCGACTAACTTGTGCTTGCCGCTCCGGAGCCGATCCTCTTCCTCACCATTGGCATATTTGGCAGCTATCTCCATCATTCGACTCAGAGACATGTCTCCGGTTCGACCGAATTTCAGGCTTAGCTCTCTGTACTTAATGCCTTCCTTGAAGGCGCAGACTGCCTGGTGATCAGATACATTTTCTACTATGTGATGCAATGTGATCCATCTCTGGATGTAGTCTCTCAAAGTCTTATTCGACTTCTGCACACAAGATTGCAGCTCTGTCAGTCCAACAAGTCGCTTGCATGTTCCTTCAAACATTCTGACAAACACTCGGGAGAGGTCTTCCTATGTGTAAATGCTGTTGGGTGTCAACTGATTCAGCCATGCCCTGGCTGATCCCTCCAACATAAGAGGCAGGTGTTTCATGGCCACCTCTTCATTTCCGCCGCCGATCTGGACAACCACTCAGTAGTCCTCAAGCCAAGTATCGGTCTTAGACTCACCGTTGAACTTACCGACTCCAGTCGCCAACCTGAAGTTGGGAGGAATCACCGCGGCTCTGATGGCTCTGCTGAAACACTCTGGTCCGGATACATGCACTCAGCTGCTGGTGGGTACATCTCCGTCGTGACCCTCTCTGTGAGCTCTGTTCCGGTCGACCAGACCTTGAACGATGATGGATCTCGCATCAAAGCCTGGTTCCCTAGGGTCGACTCGAATTCTTCGCCCGCCACTGTGCTGGCGTCTATCATCCTGCTGTCGAGGTACATAGGATCCACCCCTACGGGGAGGGGTGGGCACTCGACGTCGATCATCGTGATCGAATCGGTGATCATATTGCTCACGGTTCCTGTACTGATCGTGCCGGTCTCCACGCCCTTCACACCTCGGGGGCGATCTGGGGCTATGAGCCGACTG
Source organism: Triticum aestivum (assembly GCF_018294505.1). Taxonomy (NCBI): domain Eukaryota; kingdom Viridiplantae; phylum Streptophyta; class Magnoliopsida; order Poales; family Poaceae; genus Triticum; species Triticum aestivum. Next base: position 105,244,699 of record NC_057798.1, on the reverse strand, counting down.
GACCATATTCGCAGCCACGGATTTGCTGTGAATCCTGTTCTACGACTGTGATATAGCTGAATTTTGATCTCCTGCTGCCCGGAGCAAATCTATGATCTGCATCAAGCCTCTGCCAGCCTCTGATTGGGAAGGCTGAATTGATTCTGCTATACAGGCTGCAGCTGCTAAATTCTGAATCGGAGTTCGATATACCTGAGTCGGAGGTGGAAAGAGCTGAAGTCGACTGGAGTTAGGGACCCGTTGTCACGCACGCTCATCGAGTGCTCGCTGAAGGTTCTCCAGTCGAGTGCGCTCAGCCAGGTTTGCCAAGCACGCGTCCTCCAAGGCGCGAGCTTTAGGGGTTTCTCCAATGATAGGAGTATGAAGGGCATCCATGTTCCGGCGGCGAAGTTCTTCCCTCTGCAGCGAATTGAGGGGCTTGGGAAGGTATTCCTCATGGGAATGCGACGGATCGCCTCCGCCATTACCTCCCTTGGCACCGGGAAAGCCGGGGGGACCGTATGGCCCGTTGACCATCAGGACCTCCACCGCTGGATCACTGAGGGAGTTCCGGACTAGGGGCTGTCCGGATAGACGAACTATCATCATCGGCCGGACTCCCAAACTATGAAGATACAAGATTGAAGACTTCGTCCCGTGTCCGGATGGGACTTTCCTTGGCGTGGAAGGCAAGCTTGGTGATACGGATATGTAGATCTCCTACCATTGTAACCGACTCTGTGTAACCCTAGCCCTCTCCGATGTCTATATAAACCGGATGGCTTTAGTCCATAGGACGAACAAAAATCATACCATAGGCTAGCTTCTAGGGTTTAGCCTCCTTGATCTCGTGGTAGACCCACTCTTGTAACACAAATCATCAATATTAATCAAGCAGGATGTAGGGTTTTACCTCCATCAAGAGGGCCCGAACCTGGGTAAAACATCGTGTCCCTTGTCTCCTGTAACCATCCGCCTAGACGCACAGTTCGGGACCCCCTACCCAAGATCCGCCGGTTTTGACACCGACATTGGTGCTTTCATTGAGAGTTCCTCTGTGTCGTCACCGATAGGCTCGATGGCTTCTTCGATCATCGTCAAGGACGCAGTCCAGGGTGAGACCTTCCTCCCCGGACAGATCTTCGTATTCGGCGGCTTTGCACTGCGGGCCAATTCGCTTGGCCGTGTGGAGCAGATCGAAAGCTACGCCCCTGGCCATTGGAAGTTTGGACTTCACGGCCGACATCCGCGGGGACTTGAGCCACAGCCGAGCATGCCGCACTGTCACGGCGAGCATGATTTAGCTCTGCAGCCGGACAGTACCCTGGAGGCCGCACTCGAACCCGCTCCGATCTTCAATTCGGAGCCGGCTGCGCAGGTCGAGGACGGATGGCTACACACCGCCTCGGGAACTGCAACCTGTATGGCGATAGAGCCGAACACTAACCTCGTCCCTCATAAAACTCGTGACTCCGAGGTGCCGGACTCCTCGCCGGACTCCGAACCCCCCGCGCCCCCTCCGATCGAATCCAATTGGGCACCGATCATGGAGTTCACTGCAGCGGACATCTTTCAACACTCACCTTTCAGCGACATTTTGAGTTTGCTAAAGTATCTCTCGTTATCGGGAGAGCCCTGGCCGGACTGCGGTCAGGACGGTTGGGATGTGGACGACGAAGAAATTCAAAGCCCACCCGCCACCCACTTGGTAGCCACTGTCGACGATCTAACCGACATGCTAGACTACGACTCCGAAGACATCGACGGTATGGACGACGATGCCAGAGACGACCAAGAACCAGCGCCAACCGGGCACTGGAAAGCCACCTCATCATATGACATATACATGGTGGATATCCCAAAGGATGGGAATGGTGAAGGAACAGAGGAGGATAACCCCTCCAAGAAACAACCCAAGCGCCGGCGTCAGCGGCGCCGCTCTAAATCCCGCCACAGCAAGAATGAAGACTCCGGCACCGGAGATAATAATACACCGGACAGTGCCGAAGATAACCCACTCCAGCAAGATGCAGCGCAGGAGGACGGAGATGCCAGCCCTCGTGAGAGAGCGGCAGAAGAAGAGGTAGAGGATTATATGCCTCCCTCCGGAGACGAGGCAAGCCTCGACGACGATGAATTCGTCGTGCCTAAGGATCCCGTCAAACAAGAGCGTTTTAAACGCAGGCTTATGGCCACGGCGAACAGCCTCAAGAAAAAGCAGCACCAGCTTAGAGCTGATCAAGATCTGCTAGCCGACAGATGGACTGAAGTCCTCGCGGCCGAAGAGCATGAGCTCGAACGCTCCTCCAAAAGCTACCCTAAACGCAAGTTGCTCCCCCGATTAGAGGAGGAAGCGTATGAACCCGCGTCACCAGGAGACAATACGGCTGACCGACCACCCTGTTGTCGCGACAGAGAGGCCTCTAGGCCCTTCACTAGACCCGTACCCCGGCATTTCTCGAAAAGCACAAGGCCACAGGGGAACGCTTCGGACTTGCGAGATATATTGGAGGATAAGGAAAGACAATCAAGATCGATCTATGGATCACATGGGCGCCCCACGGTACGTGACGACAACCGTCATGCCGGACACAGTAAGTCCGGCAGGGCCGAACAAAACAGACAAAGCTCTTTTGAGCTCCGTCGTGATATCGCCCAGTACAGAGGCGCCGCACACCCACTATGCTTCACAGATGAAGTAATGGATCATCAAATCACCGAAGGGTTTAAACCTGTGAATATCGAATCTTACGATGGCACAACAGACCCCGCGGTCTGGATCGAAGACTATTTTCTTCACGTCCACATGGCCCGCGGTGACGATCTTCACGCCATCAAATATCTCCCCCTCAAGCTTAAAGGACCAGCCCGGCATTGGCTTAACAGCTTGCCAGCAGAGTCAATTGGGAGTTGGGAAGACCTGGAAGCCGCATTCCTCGATAACTTCCAGGGCACGTATGTGCGACCACTAGACGCCGACGACCTAAGCCACATAATTCAGGAGCCAGACGAGTCGGCCAAACAATTCTGGACACGGTTCTTAACCAAGAAAAACCAAATCGTCGACTGTCCGGATGCGGAGGCCCGCGCGGCCTTCAAGCATAACATCCGCGACGAGTGGCTTGCCCGGCACCTGGGACAAGAAAAGCCGAAATCCATGGCAGCCCTCACATCACTCATGACCCGCTTCTGCGCAGGTGAGGATAGCTGGCTAGCACGCAGCAACAACCTCAGCAAAAATTCTGGCAGTCTGGATTTCAAGGACCGAAATGGCAGGTCGCGTCATAACAAAAACAAGCGCCGCATCAACGGCGACAATAGTGAGGATACGGCAGTCAATGCCGGATTCAGAGGCTCTAAACCCGGTCAGCGGAAAAAGCCATTCAAAAGAACTACTCCGGGTCCGACCAATTTGGACCGAATACTCGACCGCTCGTGCCAGATACACGGCACCCCCAAAAAACCAGCCAACCACACCAACAGAGACTGTTGGGTATTCAAGCAGGCGGGCAAGTTAATTGCCGAAAACAATGAAAAGGGGCTGCATAGCGATGACGAGGAAGAGACCTGACCGCCGAACAATAGAGGACAGAAGGGTTTCCCCCCACAGGTGCGGACGGTGAACATGATATACGCAACGCACATACCCAAAAGGGAGCGGAAGCATGCACTCAGGGATGTATACGCGATGGAGCCAGTCGCCCCGAAGTTCAATCCATGGTCCTCCTGCCCGATCACTTTTGACCGAAGGGACCACCCCACCAGCATCCGCCATGGCGGATTCGCCGCATTGGTCTTTGACCCAACCCTCGATGGATTTCACCTCACCAGAGTCCTGATGGACGGCGGCAGCAGCCTGAACCTACTCTATCAGGATACAGTGTGCAAAATGGGCATAGACCCCTCAAGGATTAAACCTACCAAGACAACCTTTAAAGGCGTCATACTAGGTGTAGAAGCCAATTGTACAGGCTCAGTTACACTGGAAGTGGTCTTAGGATGCCCGGATAACTTCCGAAGCGAGGAGTTAATCTTTGACATAGTCCCGTTCCGCAGCGGCTATCATGCCTTGCTCGGACGTACCGCGTTTGCAAAGTTCAACGCGGTGCCGCACTACGCATACCTCAAGCTCAAGATGCCAGGCCCTCGAGGAGTCATCACGGTCAACAGAAACACATAACGTTCTCTCCGAACGGAGGAACATACAGCGGCTCTCGCGGCAGAAGTACAAAGCAGCCTCTTATGGCAATTCTCGAATCCGGCCGTTAAATGGTCGGACATAGCTAAGCGCGCCCGGAGTAACCTACAACAAGACCACCTGGCACATTCCGAGCACGCGTAGCAGTGTGGCCCCAACCCCAGCACCTGCAAAACGTCAAAATAGGTCCTTCGCGTACACCATTACACTCTGAAGATACCATGGGCATGGGGAGAGGGGCACGACCACGATAAGCCCAGACTGCGGCTCAACCACACAAGGGGCTCTCAAGTGTGTCGTTCTTTTTTTTCTTTTTACCTTTTATTTTTCTACCCACATGACTCCGTTCGTCAGAGGCCCTGTCCAGCAGCAGACCTGCCGAACTCACGATGCAACAGCCAGAGAAGGATAAAGGCTACAGCGAATATCCAGGTGGTCTCCATTACGAGCATTAAATCTGTTTTACGCACCATTCGGCAGCCTACCCCTGGAGGGGGACATGTTTAACAGTCCCATCCCTTGCTTATCGCACCATTTGTATCGTTTTGCACTTACAACAGTCTTTCTTACATAAACAATGCAGCACCTTTTTGCTTATAATTGCATTTTCTTTTTATACATATGTTCATTTATGGCATGTCGCATCCGTACACTTTGGTATGGCTACAATACACCAGGGGCTTATGTTTCCCGCATCATGGTGTGATAAGTCCGAACACTTTCACAAGTGCGGCACCCCGAACTTATAGCACTATATGCATCGGCTCTGAATCATGTCTTGGGTCAATAGTTGGGTTTGCCCGGCTCCCATGTTTTGGTACCTTACGTTCTGTTGTATCGGCTAAGGTAGCACTGGGAGAACCACTGCGATTGCGCCCCAGTTGAGCTGGGTTAACGCCTCAGTGGAGAAAGCTAAAACTGACCGTCATGATGAGGCGAGAGCCGGTCGCTGTTCGTAGAGGTTTTTTGCGAGTCCTTAAAGACTTATGCCGCTTAGAGCGAAGAGCCGGATCTTGTCCGGCCCAGGCGTGGATAGCTGTAACGCACAGAGTCCGATGCGCCAGGTGTCTGCCAGTTATTCGCTGTCGTTTCCATGTCATTCGGTTGCGTGTTGCATGTTGTGATGTCATCATGTGCATTTCATTTTGCATACATGTTCGTCTCATGCGTCCGAGCCTTTTCCTCGTCGTCCATTTCGCGATCCGGCACTCCTATGCCCTCCGACATTCCCCTTTTGCCTCTCGTTGTGAGTGGGTGTTAAACGTTCTCGGAATGGACCGAGGCTTGTCAAGCGGCCTTGGTGTACCACCGGTAGACCGCCTGTCAAGTTTCGTGCCATTTGGAGGTCGTTTGGTACTCCAACGGTTAACCGGGTAACCGTAAAAGCCCTTCTCTTTGCAGCCCAACACCCCTTCCAAAGTGTCTCAAAACCCATCTAACTCCCCTCCATGCTCTCGGTTGTTCGATCACGATCGTGTGGGCGAAAACTGCTCCTCATTTGGACTCTCCTAGCTCCCTCTACCTATAAAATTAGCCCCCTCCCCCGAAATCTCGGGCAAACCCTAGATCAAATCTCCCTCCGCGCCGCCGGACATGTCCGCCCGGCGGCCAGACACGTCCGCCCGCGCCCGCGGCCAATCGGAGAGCGCCATGTGGCATCACCGCCGCCCTCCGCCGCCAGCCCGCCTGGCCCACGGGGAGCCCGCCCCGGGCTGGATCGGGCCCCAATCTCCGCCGCCCGCGGCTTCGCGTCCCCTTCGGCGCCGTCTTCGCCGCCGCCTTCGGCCGGTCTCCCGCACCTCCCGGCCGGAGCTTCCGCCGCCGCGCTGGACCCCGCGCTCGGATCCCGTTGCCCTCCGCCGCCAACCGCCGCCCCGGTGCCCGTCCGTGTCTCCCGGCCATCCCCGCCGCCCGCGCTGCCTGGATCCGGTGCCGGCCGTCCGGATCCCGCCGCCGCCGCCTCGTCCCGGCCACTTCTGGCCTCGCGCCGCCTCGTCCCGGCCACTTCTGGCCTCGCGCCGCCGCGGCCACGCTTGCCGCCGCCGCCGCCCTTGCCTGCCCCGGTCCAGGAGGGATCGGGAGGAGGACGAGCACGAGGGCGCCGCCCTCGTCGCCAGCCACATGGGCCTCCACGGCCCATCTCCCCTCCGGCCCGCCTCGCCCTCCGTCTTCCTGGGCCAGCCCAGTGGTGAGAAGCCCGCCTAAACCCCGCCCCGTGCGCTGAATAAATATATTGCGTTCATATGATTTTTTCCTGAAACGAATAAGTCCCAGATTTTTGCAATAATCATGCCATGTTCGTCATGCCGTATCTCTGCATCCGTAGCTCCGTTTTGTGCGTGTAATATGTCAAATTGTTCGCCTCGACGAGTAGATCATTTGATTCCATTGCATCATATTAATTTGAGGTCATCTAGATGCCCGAATCATCGTTGTAAGAGTGCTTCATGATGTTTTCTGCTGTCTGTTAATAGAACGAGCTCCTTTGTCATTTTTGCCATGATTGATGTGTGCATCCTATGAGGTTGATGTCTACATGTGTTTTGAACTATGCCATGTCTTCTTTAAATTGGTGTATGCCATGCATTTTTGTGATCAATGTGGTGACTAGCACAAGCATGCAAACTAGGCTTCGTGTTAATACTGATTTTAGTCCCTGTTTTGCTGTTATTTTGATGCCATGTAAACTTGATGCTACAGAGAGATCCATGCATATTTTGAGATAGTTCAGTAAGAGTGTTTTGAACATGGGGTTATTGTCTATCCATTCGTGCCCTTGGTTGAAATTATGGAGTAGTCTAGCATGTCATTTTCGTGCTCTACTTTTGCTTCAAAATGTTTCCTGGCAGATTGTTTACATGTTATACAATTTGGCCAAGGTTGCCATAGTTGATCCTTGCATGCTATGGACTTGTTCTTGACTTGGTTGGTTACACAAACATGTCTTCTTGATGATGCTATGCTTATCTTGTCATGCAATGAATTGTGGTGAGTGAATCGAGCTTGTTAAGTAGGGTTCATGATGTTGCTATTTTGCTAGGCTGAATCTGTTACTTCGTGATGCTATATAAACATGTTGCTACTAATCATTCTATGCATAATCTGGAGATGTGCTATAAATATGTTTTGATCAACATGTCATCCTCTATCCATCCATGCCCCTGGTTGTATTTATAGGTTGCTGTAGCTTGTTCATATCTTGCTCCAAAGTTGCTTTATAATGTTGCTGTCATCCTGTTTACATTAAGTTCAGTTGTTTCCATGTGTTTTCCTAGTGTTCCATGTACCCTATGACCTTTCTATTGCCATGCTTAGCTTCACAAACATGCCTTCTTACTGTTGGGTGCCTTGCCATGCCATGTATTGCTCTGTAGTGAGTGGTACAAGCTCATCTACATGCCTTCATAATTCTGTTTCTGCCATGTTTAAATCTGTATTATAACTTGCTATGTTTACGTGGGTGCCATCATATTTTCTGATCCTTTTTGGCTTATGGTCAGTAAGGGAGTTTTGATCTATGCAATTAGTAGATTCATGCCATGCCTTTGTTTGCCATGATAAGTTCCTGTAACATGTTTTTTAATAGCTCTAAACATTGCATCGTGATGTTATTTTCTGCAAAGTCTGAAATTGTTATAACTTGCAATCTTACCATGTGTGTTTGAGCATGTTCTAGTGATTTCTGGAGATAGCTCAGTGTTCATGTTTTGTAATGCTTTACCTGTACATCATGCCCATGCCTTTTGTTCTTATGTTGGGGTGCTGTAGCATGTTGTTTTGATGCTTGCAATATGCCTAGTTGCTGTTTTGGACAGATTGTTGCTATAACTTGTATGGAGTGTATGTGTTGAACCGTTGCTCCGTTTTGAGTGTGCTCTATATGAAACTTGCTTAGAATTGCATGTAGCTTCATATTATCATGTTGTATCCTTGTTTTGAGGTGTTTGCTTGATGTTTGAGTGCATTTTGCATCAATGCCATGTTTAACTTGTTTTGCTCATATCTTCTAGACCGTAGCTCCGAACTAAATGAACTTTATATGTAACTTGACTAGAATCTCGTGTAGATCATCTTTGTGCATCTTAACTTGATGTTTAACTACTTGTACATAAGGTTTATTCAGATCTGGACCAATTTCGAAATATGCATATGAGGACTTACCAGAATTGTTATATGTTGTTCCCGTCCTCATTTAAACTTGTCTTGATGTGTTGCTCTTGTTTGCATCATCTCTTGCCATGAGTAGCTTCATGTAGCTTTGTCATGCATCATGCTTGTTATGCATCATGCCTTGTTCATGTGTGGTGTGTTTACTATGTTGTGTGCTTTTTTTTGATAGTTCTTGTTTCGTTGTGATCGTGAGGATTCTTTCGTCTACGCTTGGTTCGGCTTCATCCGTTCGTCTTCTTCATGGACTCGTTCTTCTTCCTTGCGGGATTTCAGGCAAGATGACCGCTACCCTGGATCTCACTACTATCATTGCTATGCCAGTTGCTTCGTTCTATCGCTATGCTGTGCTACCTATCACCTGTTTATTCAAGCCATCCCATATTGCCATGAACCTCTAAACTTTGACACCTTTCCTATGCAAACCATTGATTGTCTATGTTACCGCTTTTGCTCAGCCCCTTTTATAGCATTGCTAGTTGCAGGTGAAGTTGAAAATTTCTCCATGGTGGACAGGATTTTGGTTGGGATATTCACAATATCTCTTATATAATTAATGCATCTATATACTTGGTAAAGGGTGGAAGGCTCGGCCTTTTGCCTGGTGTTTTGTTCCACTCTTGCCGCCCTAGTTTCCGTCATACCGGTGTTATGTTCCCGGATTTTGCGTTCCTTACGCGGTCGGGTGATTTATGGGACCCCCTTGACAGTTCGCTTTGAATAAAACTCCTCCAGCAAGGCCCAACCTTGGTTTTACCATTTGCCTCACCACCATGTATCCCTTTCCCTTGGGTCGGCCAACCCGAGAGTCATCTTTATTTTAGCCCCCCCGGGCTAGTGCTTGTCTAAGTGTTGGTCCGAACCGAGTAGACTGCGGGGCCACCTCGGGGCAACTCGAGGGCTGGTTTTACTCGTAGGATGTCTCATCCGGCGTTGCCCTGAGAACGAGATATGTGCAGCTCCTATCGGGATTGTCAGTGCATCGGGCGGCTTTGCTGGTCTTGTTTTACCATTGTCGAAATGTCTTGTAAACCGGGATTCCGAGTCTGATCGGGTCTTCCTGGGAGAAGGTCTATTCCTTCATTGATCGCGAGAGCTTGTCATGGGATAAGTTGGGACACCCCTGCAGGGTATAATCTTTCGAAAGCCGTGCCTGCGGTTATAGGCAGATGGGAATTTGTTAATGTCCGGTTGTAGATAACTTGACACCAAATCCGAATTAAAACGTATCAACCGCGTGTGTAGCCGTAATGGTCTCTTCTCGGCGGAGTCCGGGAAGTGAACACGGTTTCTGGGTTATGTTTGACGTAAGTTGGAGTTCAGGATCACTTCTTGATCATTACTAGTTGACGACCGTTCCTTTGGCTCTCTTCTCGCTCTTATTTGCGTATGTTAGCCACCATATATGCTTAGTCGCTGCTGCGGCCTCACCACTTTACCCCTTCCTTTCCCTTTAAGCTTTGCTAGTCTTGATACCCATGGTAATGGGATTGCTGAGTCCTCGTGGCACACAGATTACTACAACAACAGTTGCAGGTACAGGTTGTGTGATAATCATGACGCGAGAGCGATGCTTGCTTGCGTTGAGTCTTCTTCTGCTTCTTCTTCGATCAGGGGATAGGTTCCAGGTCGGCAGCCTGGGCTAGCAGGGTGGATGTTGTTTGAGTTGCTGTTTGTGTTTCATCCATAGTCGGATGATGCTCTGACGTATTGTGATGTTGTATTCGTGTGGCATTGTATGCCTCTTGTATGTATCCCCATCTATTATGTAATGTTGATGTAATGATATCCACCTTGCAAAAGCGTTTCAATATGCGGGTCTATCCTTGGTGGGACCTTCGAGTTCCTTTTGGATAGGGTCGCATATTGGGCGTGACAATAGCGCCCCAAATTCGGCCTTCCGAAAACTAGGGGCTTCGCCGAAATTTAAAATTATAGAATTCTATGGCTAAGTGAGAGTGTTCCAGCATTATAAGTCTGGTTGCCTTGTTCGCTGTGTTGAGCGCCTCCCTAGATGGACCCAAAAATGGGAACAAGAGTACTCAAATTTATCATGAACACCCCAGCACTCGTGGCATGGGGGCTGAAGCCGACGACTTGCCATCTCTCAGATTTGATAAACAACCGCACAAAAGGTAATATTTTAAATTAATAAGCGTTGCTTAGCGCATACGAACTAAGTTTTCAGCGCACAGGATAACAAAATGCGAGTCTACTCAAAAATTACATCTTTGGAGCATTCCCCCGCAATAGTGCGGGCGCCCTTCAGCACACTCTTATAATACATCTCGGGCGTGCGATGCTCCTTGCCCTCTGGTGGCGGGTCCGTCACAAGCTTCTGGGCATCCATCTTGCCCCAGTGCACCTTTGCGCGGGCAAGGGCCCGACGGGCACCCTCAATACAGGCGGAGTGCTTGACGACTTCAACCCACGGGCACGGATCCACCAGCCGCCGCACCAGGCCGAAGTAGCTCCCAGGCATGGCCTCCTTAGGCCACAGCCGAACTATGAGGCCCTTCAGGGCCTGTTCGGCCGCCTTGTGGAGCTCGACCAGCTGCTTCAGCTGGTCGCTAAGGGGCACCGGATGTTCGGCCTCAGCATACTGAGACCAGAAGACCTTCTCCGTCAAGCTCCCCTCCTCGGCCCGGTAGAATGCGGCAGCATCGGACACCCTGCGAGGAAGATCTGTGAACGCTCCTGGAGAGCTCCGAATTCGGGTAAGCAACAGGTAATTAACACTCACATGCTTACTTTGCATGAAAAATGCCTTACCTGCTGCTATTTTCTTCACCGCCTCAATCTCCTGGAGGGCCTTGTAGGCTTCGGCCTTAGCGGCTTTGGCACTCTCAAGAGCCGTTGCAAGCTCAGACTCTCGCGTCTTCGAGTCACGCTCCAGGCTCTCATGTTTTTTCACGAGATCCTGGAGCTCTTGCTGTACCTCCGCCACCCGCGCCTCCTGCTTCTCTCGCTCAGTGCGCTCCGCGGCTGCATTCCGCTCGACCGCGGCCACTGCCTCTTTTAGGGTCGCCACCTCATTAGTGGCCCCTGCAATACCCACGTTATCCTTGTAATTCTTTTGCAACCAAAATCCTTTTCTGTAAGGTACAATTTTCATAAGGTATTACCCACCTTCCTTGTCCTCGAGCTGCTTCTTGGCACGGCCGAGCTTGTTCTCGGACCGCTCGAGGTTCTCCTTCAAAGTAGTGACCTCCGCAGTCAGTGCGGCAGAGGTCAACAGCGCAGCCTGCAATCCCATATTGACATATTTATTATAACTCCTGCGTATATCTTTTTAGATCCTCAGTCCGGCCTTTCTTTCCGAACACCGAACCGAGCATCAGGGGCTACTGTCTATGCGGTACCATTTTATACATATTGAAATTCTTACCTCAAAGCCTGTTAGAAGGCTGCTACAGGCTTCAGTCAGCCCGCTCTTGGCGAGCTGCACCTTCTGAATCACCACACTCATAATGGTGCGGTGTTCCTCTTTGATGGATGCGCCATTGAGCGCCTCCATTAAGCTATCCGGCGCCTCCGGTTAGACAGAGGTTGCCGGCGTCACGGTCTTGCCCTTCTTGCGAAGGGGTCGCCCGCCGGACTCCGGAGCCACTATGGGTTCCGGGGCCGAGTCCGGTGCAAAGTCCGGGAGGTTGTCCTACGACACCTCCGGGGCCCTCTCCTCCTGGTGGGTCCCTTCCTGGGATCCCACCTCGGCATCGTCCGTGTCACGGGGGTTGGAGGCAGTCGGGAGAGAATCCATATCCGACGCACCTAAGGACCTGCTCGATGAAGCGGGAAGATCATCCTTAGGCGGACTGCAGGGTTGTATGCGGCATTAGAAAGACATTATGTGGCGAAAAATATAAACCTTGAAGTTATTCGGGAATCCGGATACTTACGATCTCGCCAGGTGCTTGGCCCTTGGAGGCTAGTCCTCGTCGTCATCACTGGCGTTGGCGGAGCGGTCTGGGGGAAGAGTTTTACCCTTCTTGGACCCTTCGGCCTCCCTTGTTGGAGAGGCCTTCCTTTTCTTCCCTCCCCCCGCTGGGGGAGAGGCTTTCTTCTCCTCCTCGCCTTGGTGGGAGGAGTCGGCCACGGATTCATCATCCGATAGCACCTAAAAACGGGAACTCTTCCGAGTCCCCGTGGCCTTCTTCTTGGCCTTCTTCTCCGGCACCACATGGGGCGCCGGAGCCAGCAGCCCCGTTAAGCGGGCGTCCGCTGGGTCCTCTGGCAAGGGGGCCGGACAGATAGTCTGCTCGGCCTTCGCCAGCCAGTCCTGTCAGAGGAAAGGGAGTTTAGATCCCGCATAGAGTCAAACTATGGATAATAAGCATCCCGTAAAGGACAAAATCACTTACCTCGTCAGCTGGACGCTGCGAGCTGAATCCGCGATCTTCGGTAGCGGATGCGGGAGCCTCGGCGCCCTTGAACAGCACCTTCCAGACATCTTCGTACGTAGTGTCGAAGAGCCCACTCAAAGTCTGGTGCTGCGCCGGATCGAACTCCCACATGTTGAAGCCCCGTCGTTGGCACGGGAGAATCCGGCGGATGAGCATGACCTGGACTACGTTGACAAGCTTGAGCTTCTTGTCCACCAGCTTCTGGATACAGGCTTGGAGTCCGGTCAGCTCCTCCGAATCCCACCAGATCCGGCCACTCTCTTTCCAAGAGGTGAGCCGTGTAGGGATGCCGGATCTAAATTCGGGGGCTGCCGCCCAATCAGGGTCACGCGGCTCGGTGATGTAGAACCACCCCGATTGCCATCCCTTAATGGTTTCCACGAAAGTACCCTCCAGCCACGTAACATGGGACATCCTGCCCACCATGGCACCTCCGCACTCCGCTTGGCTGCCCTTCACAACCTTCGGCTTGACACTGAAGGTCTTGAGCCACAAGCCGAAGTGGGGCTGGATGCAGAGGAAGGCCTCGCACACGACGATAAACACCGAGATGTTGAGGATAAAATTCGGGGCCAGATCATGGAAATCTAGGCCGTAGTAGAACATGAGCCCCCGGACAAAGGGATGAAGTGGGAAGCCCAGTCCATGGAGGAAATGGGGAAGGAACACTACCCTCTCATGGAGCCTGCGGGTGGGGATAAGCTCTCCCTCGTCGGGGAGCCGGTGCGCGATGTCGCTGGACAAGTATCCGGCACTGCGCAGCTTCTGGATATGCCCCTCCGTGACGGAGGAGGCCATCCACTTGCCTCCTGCTCCGGACATATCTGGAGAAGGTTGAGGTGAGATGTGTGGACCTGGGCGCTGGAGCTCGAGTTCGCGGAGATGGATAAGCCAAGGAGGAAGAAGGCGCAGGTAAAAGGATTGGATCTTTATCCCCTTATATGCGCGGACGGAAACATGCGTCCCCACCGGCCTGATAAAACTCGCTTATCTCCCAAACGCCGCAATCAATGGCGTGGTTGGGTTACCCACGTCCGTATTGATGGGAATCACGGAATAAGGGGGAACACGATCTCTGCTTTGACAGGACGTGCCAAGGAAACCGCTTCGCTGAACGCGCTGAGGTGGTACAGTAAAAACAATTCGAGTAAAGGCTTGGTAATGGTGTGATGTCACGCCACAAAATACGTCAGCAGGTTGAACTTGTGTAATATTATTCTCTCTACGGTGGTACGTGGAATTCATTTTTGCAGAGCCGGACACTATCCTGGTGTTCACAATCTTCTACAAATTATTCGGAGGAAGAACCCGCCTTGCAATGCCAAAGACAACATGCGCGCCGGACTCATCGTCATTGAAGCCTGGTTCAGGGGCTACTGAGGGAGTTCCGGACTAGGGGGTGTCCGAATAGCCGAACTATCATCTTTGGCCGGACTCCCAGACTATGAAGATACAAGATTGAAGACTTCGTCCCGTGTCCGGATGGGACTTTCCTTGGCGTGGAAGGCAAGCTTGGCGATACGGATATGTAGATCTCCTACCATTGTAACCGACTCTGTGTAACCCTAGCCCTCTCCGGTGTCTATATAAACCGGATGGCTTTAGTCCATAGGACGAACAACAATCATACCATAGGCTAGCTTCTAGGGTTTAGCCTCCTTGATCTCGTGGTAGATCCACTCTTGTAACACACGTCATCAATATTAATCAAGTAGCACGTAGGGTTTTACCTCCATCAAGAGGGCGCGAACCTGGGTAAAACATCGTGTCCCTTGTCTCCTGTTACCATCCGCCTAGACGCACAGTTCGGGACCCCCTACCCGAGATCCGCCGGTTTTGACACCGACAATATTGCTCACGGTTCGTGTACTGATCGTGTCGTTCTTCGGGCCCTTCACGCCTCGGGGGCGATCTGGGGCTATGAGCCGACTGGACCGTATTCACAGCCACGGATTTGCTGTGAATCCTGTTCTACGACTGTGATATAGCTGAATTTTGATCTCCTGCTGCCCGGAGCAAATCTCTGATCTGCATCAAGCCTCTGCCACCCTCTGACTGGGTAGGCTGAATTGATTCTGCTATACAGGCTGCAGCTGCTAAATTCTGAATCGGAGATCGATATACCTGAGTCGGAGGTGGAAAGAGCTGACGTCGACTGGAGTCAGGGACCCGTTGTCGCGCACGCTCTTCGAGTGCTTGCTGAAGGTTCTCCAGCCGAGTGCGCTCAGCCAGGTTTGCCAAGCGCGCGTCCTTCAAGGCGTGAGCCTTAGGGGTTTCTCCAACGATAGGAGGATGAAGGGCATCCATGTTCCGGCGGCGAAGTTCTTCCCTCTGCAGCGAATTGAGGAGCTCGGGAAGGTATTCCTCATGGGAATGCGATGGATCGCCTCCGCCGTTACCTCCCTCGGCATCTGGAAAGCTGGGGGTACCATATGGTCCGTTGACCATCAGGACCTCCACCGCTAGATCACTGCTGTCGCACTCGGATGCAGTCTCTGCGGAGCCAGTCGACATGTCGAATAGGCCGTAGAGAGATTCGTCGCGCTTGATTGCCGCGACTTGGGCGGTGGTCGACTGGCGAGCCACCGCGTGCCTCACCCACCGCTGAAGCCTCGACTGACCGGAGCGCTTGCGCCGGCGGGAAGTTGGGAGGGAGGATGACACAAAAACCGGTCGATACTGAGTTGACGGTTGCCGCAGGAGGACACCACGGACGCACGCGCGAAAGTGCGTTTGCCCCGCGGACTGGGAGCGCGTCAACATCGAGCAGAGCCTCCTGAAGCCAGGCAGAGTCGTTGGCAATGAACGTGAGCGTGCCGAGACGGATCTCGTGACCCTCGACCAAATATTCGCCTGAAACCATGATGAAGGCGATCAGAAAATATTGCAACTTCTGCAATAAGTCGCTAAGACACCTGCCCCACGGTGGGCGCCAACTGTCGTGGTTCTAAGTCTGACAGTAATGTAGGGGGGTACTAAGGAGAGGCAAGATCCTAGCTATGGAGTAGTTGTACACACAAGAGTTCTACGAGTTTAGGCCCTTCTCGGAGGAAGTAACAGCCCTACGTCTCAGTGCCCGGAGGCGGTCGACTGGATTATATGTGTGAGAGTTACAGGGGTGCGAACCCTTCTGCCTGTGGACGGGGGTGGCTTATATAGAGTACGCTAGGACCCCAGCCATCCCACATAGCGGAGGGTTCAATGTGCATAAAGACCTGGCATTACTGGTAACGTCTTACATAAAGTGCTATCATGACCATAAAGACTACTTAATAACAGACCGTTTGGGTGCAGAGTGACTCTAGATCTTCTGGCGGTCGATTGAGTGGTTTCATGGTCGAGTGTCTTCGAGTCCGTCGAGTGGAATCCTTCCAGGTCGACTGAAAGGTAGTTTCTTCTAGAGATGTCCTTGGGAAGGGTACTTTGGACATGTCTATGACCCTACCCTAGGTACATGGCTTCATCAGCAGGCGGCAGTCGCCTCCAACCCGCCGCCTCCCGGCCCAATCTCCCATGTACAAATTGCAGTCGTGGCAATGGAGAGATAGCAGCACCATCATGGGCTCAACCCATCCTCAACTTTCTGGTGAACAAAGAACTGCCAACTGATCAGATCTCAGCCTGACAAGTGCAACGACGAGCAGCAGCATACACCACCATCAACAGAGAGCTGGTGCGGCGCGATGTCACTAATGTGTAGCAGTGCTGCGTGGAGCCAGACAAGGGCCAAGAAATCCTCAAGGATATCCACCAAGGTGAATGCAGTCACCACGCGGCCTCAAGATCACTTGTTGCCAAGGCTTTCCGCCATGGTTTTTTCTGGTCGACTGCTCTAGAAGAGGCCAAAAAATTAGTCCATAAGTGTCAAGGGTGCCAAAAGTTCTGCTCTAAGCAACATCTGTCGGCTTCTGCACTCAAGACCATCCCCATTGCCTGGCCTTTTGCTATTTGGGGGCTGGATATGATGGGACCATTCAAGACGGCCCGTGGTGGCATGACTCATCTACTTGTCATTGTGGACAAGTTCACCAAATGGATAGAAGCAAAGCCAATCAAGAAGCTGAACGGACCGACTGTCGTGACTTTCATCGCCGACATCACCACTCGGTACGGCATACCACATAGCATCATCACCGACAATGGTACAAACTTTGCCAAAGGAGCCTTGGCTCGTTTCTACGCGACGCAGGGCATCCAACTGGACTTAGCGTCCGTTGCCCACCCGCAGTCAAACGGCCAAGTTGAGCGAGCAAACGGCCTCATTCTATCCGGCATCAAGCCCCGACTAGTCGAGCCTCTAGAGCATTCGGCCGGCTGCTGGCTCGACGAGATGCCGGCCGTCCTCTGGAGCCTGCGCATGACTCCGAACAAGTCGACTGGCTTCACGCCCTTCTTCCTCGTCTATGGCGCTAAAGTCGTCATCCCAACGGACATAGAGTTCGACTCCCCACGAGTCACCATGTACACCGAGGCGGATGTCGGTGTCAAAACCGGTGGATCTCGAGTAGGGGCTACCAAACTATGCGTCTAAGGCTAATGGTAACAGGAGACTGGGGACACGATGTTTACCCAGGTTCGGGCCCTCTCGATGGAGGTAATACCCTAGTTCCTGCTTGATTGATCTTGATGATAAGAGTATTACAAGAGTTGATCTACCACGAGATCGTAGAGGCTAAACCCTAGAAGCTAGCCTATGATTAAGATTGTCCTTGTCCTACGGACTAAACCCTCCGGTTTATATAGACACCGGAGGGGGCTAGGGTTACACAGAGTCAGTTATAGAGAAGGAGATCTAACATCCGAATCGCCAAGCTTGCCTTCCACACAAAGGAGAGTCCCATCCGGACACGGGACGAAGTCTTCAATCTTGTATCTTCATAGTCCAACAGTCCGGCCAAAGTATATAGTCCGGCTGTCCGGATACCCCCTTATCCTGGACTCCCTCAGTAGCCCCCGAACCAGGCTTCAATGATGATGAGTCCGGAGCCAAGATTGTCTTCAGCATTGCAAGGCGGGTTCTTCTCCAAGTCTAGAGTACCTGTTATAGCGAACAGTGTCCCGGCCTCTCATTAATGCTGTACTCCTCGGCCTTTGTGCTTTAATAATGGCCATCTCCATGTGTCGAGCGAATACGAGGAGCCGGGGCATTTTTACATTTGCCACCTTGACCCTGTGAGTGAAACGTCTATTTGAAGAGCCGGGGATCCTAACATCCAAATCTCACCATCTTCTCCCAAGCAAGCATTCAACAGAGTGCATCCGGAAAAATCCATTCCACCATGGCCGGTTGCCGCAGCTCCTCTTCTTGCTCCCGTAGTTCTGCGCCGGGTAACTAGAAAAAGTGTTCCGTCCCTCATAGCCGTCTAGTAGAGTTGCAGACCCAAGGGTTCCTTCCACCTGCATATATGGTCCCTGTCCGAGCTGGACTAGCCACCTATAACGGCGGGGAGCAAGCGGAGAGCTTTCCAAACCCATCTAGAGGGGAACGGATATGCCTTGTCCCATATTTGCTGAGAGGGCTTGGGTTTCCAATCCACCCATTCCTCTGCCGGCTCCTGGAGTTCTACGGTCTGCAGCTGCATAACTTCTCTCCTGCCTCCATACTGCACATCGCAGGGTATGTTGCCTTCTGCGAGCTATTCCTGGGCTGCGAAGCTCATTTCGAGTTATGGAAGAGGTTATGCTGCCTCGTCCCCCGCAATCAGGAGGGATCTATATATCAAGTGGGCGGAGCCGAAATATGGCGCGTCGCCCTGGTCGGATACCTGTCCGGCGCTCCAAAGAAGGCATCCGAAGACTGGCCTTCGGAGTGGTTTTATGTAGATGATGTTCCCCTTCTGGACCCAGTCCGTCCGGGCCTTCCCGAGTTCACCAACGCGCCGCTGAAGAAACACCGAAACTGGCACCCGCGAAGCCCCCAGGAGGAAGATGACAGAGAGGTCCTCTATCTGATGGGCAGGATAAAAATACTGGCCAAATCAGGATTGACAATAATAGAAGTCATGTCAATATGCATAATGTGGGGGGTGCATCCACTTCAATATCGGGGAAACCCATGTGGCACTTCAACGGAGAAGATGACGCCACCCGCTGTGGTCGTAAAGGTCCGGACTCCGCCACCGCACTGACGAAAATATTGCCGATTTGTACAAAGGGGAAGAAGAGGAGTTGGTCCGCATTAAGCCGCGGGATGGATTTTCCATGTACAACCCCCAAGCTGGGTAAGCTGTCATTCCTCACTCGACTCTATTCATCCCTGTGTCCTTTGTCACCAACCATTTATCCTGCTATTTTCAAAGCAGGAACTTAGAAGGGCCGTGGAAGAGTTCAACAGCCCACCTCTGCAGCCAGAGGATCCTGGCTGGGCTCTCGACCCCAGACTTGAATAAGATCCGGATATATCCGTGGAGCTTGTCGAGGGGACATTCTATCAAGCAAGCCGCGACGGCGCCTTGGTGGCCATCCTTGCCGATTATCTCGAGCTGCTCCCGGTGTCGAATGTAAGTAAAGCCGGAGCCCTAACTTCCGAGTTATGCCGTGCCTTAAGCGCACATGTTGTATTTTTACAGAAATGGCCATCAGGACGCCGTGCCAAGCCCACGGGCGCTCATCAGCAAACGGCACCCGGGCCGGGCAGGCTTAAGAGGAAGGCGGTTAGGATTGAGACACCGGGGCAGAGGTACAAATTAAGCTTGCTCCGTGATTATCTTTTCCGAAATGTGACAGTTTTCATTATGTCCTGGCAGAAAGAACATCCGCCGGACTATATCCGGAGACCCTACCGACCACACCTCAAGCAGCCGGATTCCTGAACCGGACTCACGGGTGGAGGCTGATGTGGGGGCAACGCTGAATTGCCCTCCCACTGAGGATGCGGACATGGTTTCCCCTACAAACTCCGAAGTGGAGAGTGCCATGAATCACCGGCGCAGACGGCCGTACTCCACAATGGTATTTTCTCTGAAGAGGCTTTCAATGCTTTCAACTCTGGAGATGCATATATTCGTGCCGCTCAGGATGGACTTGCCAGAGCGACGGACCAGTATGCGAAGGATATACGGGTAAGATAATTTGATAAGTATGTGTAGTAGTAGCCCATGAGACTTGAAACAGTTGGCACACCTGATTTAAGGATCATTATATGCATAGGTTCTTGTAGAGAAGAATACCCATTTATCTCAAGAGCTGGAGGAATGTAAGACCCAGCTGAAGGCCGCTGCTGCCGAACAAGAGGAATCAAAAAGGGCCTCTTCTGGTAGGACTTGCCTTGATAACGGAATTTCTAAGGATGTATACCAGATATTTATTCGGTATGGTTTATAAATCTAGCAAAAGATGCTGTAGACAATCCCGGAGAGAATCCGAAGATTTTGGAAGAAAATGGGCCACATCTGCGAAGTCAGCTGAAGGCGGGAGAGCGTGTGCTGACGCAGGCTATTCAAGAGAAAAATAATCTCCAAGATGCTAATATCCGACTGAGCGTCAAATTAAAAGATGTTCGGGCTCAACTCATTAACTCCGTGAAGGAGAACAGGAAGCTTCGATGCAGCATTTATAGTAAGTGCTTAAACTAATTGTAGTACAGTTCAGGGAGGAAGCGTGTTGACAGTGTTATGTCTGTAGGTATGCGGACGGTCCGTCCTGAAGAGGAGATGCCCGGATCCTCAGGCGATATGCTGCAAGATCTTTCACAACTGCACGAACGAGGGAGGCAGGTGATGCAGGGTATTGTGCAGGCCTTGTGGCCATTCGCTTCCCTGCCAGGAGGCATGACTGAGCTTGTGGAGATGCTCAAAGGAGCACGGCGGCGCTTCCGGTTATGGAAGATATGAGCCTGCCAACAAGGTGCGAGGGAAGCCTGGGCCATGGTGAAGACGCGATACGCCAAGCCTGACCCGAACCATATGGCCGAAGTCGGACCGATGGGGTCAGATGGGCAAGAGATACCCGTAAGTCTTGTATATGACCAAGTAGCATTAGCCGCAAAGTATTCCCAATAGGATTGTATGCTAGACAGCCTTTTGGATGGTATAGAGGAAGAATATAGCCAGTCCAAGTGACTATGTAATTAAATGGACCTGTGTAGTCCCTAGCTCGATTGAAAATCATTTGTCATGGCGGACCTTTTCGCTTCAGCCCCCGGACCCGACAGTCCGAAGTGTATCTGAATACCCGCACAGTTACGAAAAACCGGGGTATGCATGGAAACCAGGCGTAGGCGTCATAAGTGCTTGAACAGACAAGTACCCAACTAGTTATGTTATATTACATGGATAGTAAGAAACATCTTCCAGAGAGAATAGTTCCGTTAGGGGTTCCTTTCCCTGGGTGCGCATGCATCGATGTGCATGTCCGAACTATGAACAGAAGCGCAGGAAACAAAACATCTGGGGATTAACGTTATAATAAACGAAAACATCTTTTGTTCACCGACTAAATATTGCCTTAAGAACGCTAGCTTTCGGCTTCACCCAGTCTGAGGTACACATCCAGCTAAACCGGCAGTAACAATCGCAGAGGTGCTCCCCTTATGCCCTAGCCGAATTAACGGGAACGTAGGGCATAAACACAAGAGCAGGCAACCCAGCATGGCCAAAACTTAAGTCATATCGATGCATATAATGCTGAAGAAAAGCCACATATGGAAATAAAATGCATATGTGGCTGGTAGGGAGCCACTAAAGTAGTTATATCCATCTTCCGTATAGGAAGCCCGCAGGTATAGTGTGCACGCATAGTGCGGCCGGAGCGATCAAAGCATCCGTACAATTTTTTAAGGCTGTATGTGAAAAGGAAAAGAGGGTGAGAAAGGAAGAAATAGAACATAACTGAAGAAGAAGAGGTAAGGAGACGAACACTGAGTTCGGCACTAGGCGTAGAATCTTCGGATTCTGGCCGCGTTCCATGGGTTCGGCTCGAGTCTGTTATTAGATGCATTGCACAGACGGTACGCTCCTCCGGCGAGAACTTTATCAATGATGAAAGGACCCTCCCACTTGGGTTTGAGCTTGTCCTTCTTCTTCTCGGGGAAGCGTAGAACTGGTTCGCCAATGTTATAAGGTTTGGCCCATACTTCTCTGCTTTGATACCTTCGAGCCTGTTGCTCATAGAATGCGGAACGGGCTTTTGCGACATCCCGCTCCTCCTCCAGAGCATCTAAGTTGTCCTGCCGATCTAATTTGGCTTCCTTCTCTTCGTACATGCGCACGCGAGGTGAGTCATGTATTATGTCGCAGGGTAGCACTGCTTCTGCGCCGTACACCATAAAAATGGTGTGTATCCGGTGGTATGATTCCGCGTGGTCCGCAGCCCCCAGAGTGCGGAGTCGAGCTCCTCGACCCAATGCGTGTCTGATTCCTTCAAGGATCTCACTAGTCTGGGTTTGATGCCGCTCATGATGAGACCATTTGCACGTTCGACTTGACTGTTTGTTTTGGGGTGATAGACAGAGGCGTAATCGAGCTTGATGCCCATGTTGCCGTACTAAGTTTTCACCTCATCGGCTATGAAATTTGAGCCATTGTCAGTGATGATGCTGTGGGGGACACCGTAATGGTGTATGACCCCTGATATGAAGTCTATCACTAGTCTGGATTCGGCTGTTTTAACTGGTTTGGCTTCTATCCATTTGGTGAACTTGTCCACCATGACCAATAAGTATTTTTTCTTATGGCTCCCCCCTTTAAGAGGTCTGACCATGTCCAAACTCGCAGACCGTGAAGGGCATGTCGACGTTCTGGGAACGGGGGTACCCAGACTTGCCTGCCTGCGGCCTGCGGCGTGGCTTAAGGAGTGGCCCAATATGGCCCATCTTCGTCAACACAAGCTCAAGACCCTCGCAAGGGGCCAAGCCTCGCGGGGCGGACGATAGGAAGCTTCCTCAGGCGCAGCCTCGTCAGGCTGGCTCGCGAGGAGGTGGAGAGTTCAAGGCGGGGTACCTCACGAGGTGTCCATGACGCAAGCCATGACGACCGAAGCCACGCGGGCGCCAGGTGGGCGCCGTCCTGCGTAGAGTCCTTGTTTCCTCTTTGGTGCAAAGGGGGCAAGCACAGGCGAGGGTATCAAGCAAAGGCAACCATTTCGGTGCAACAAGACCAAGACCAGCAGAACGGCAGGACGGAGGTCATCGTGGAGCCCAGGAAGGCGTCATCGTCAGAGTCTTTGGCAGGCGAGGACGAACTTTAGTCAGGATAAGTGTACTAGATGTTCCCCTTCAAAATGGCCAATCGTTGACGCCCTTCCCGCTCAATATTTGGGAAGAGGACCAGGGCCTTGCCCTATAAATAGGACTAGCCACCATAGCATGGGGGATCGGATCCTAATCTGAAGGGCTTTAGCCAGAACCACCAACACAAGAACTCCTCCCTTCGCGAGGCAGTTCTTCCCTTGTATTGTTCATCATCAGCCCCTGAGGAAATCCACCACACCACAAACTAGAGTAGGGTATTACACCACAATGGTGGCCCGAACTAGTATAAACCTTGCGTCCCTTGTGTTGTTCTTCGGGTAGCCTACATCCTATGCGAGGCAACGAGACGTGAGTTGGTAGGGGGAGTGATCTCCGTGCGCACCCCAGAGTTCGAACCTTAAGGGTTTGCCGGAACCCGAAATCCGACATTTGGCGCGCCAGGTAGGGGTGCGCTGGAGCTTTCCCTTCCGTCGACCCGCTCTCTAACAGCATCGTGCTTTGCCATCATGACGGGCAACGCGCCGCCCGCTCCGGCTGCCGCCGCCAGCACTGGGGCCAGGGGGCTCCGAGCCCTGGCCCCCGCCTTGCGGCAGGTGCAGTGGCCGCACAAGTTCAAGCCAGAGATGCCACCGTGCTACAACGGCATGGCAGATCTGTTGGCTTTCTTGCTGGCGTACGAGGAGGCCGTCCTCAAGGCTGGGGGCGACGACAGGGTCATGGCTAACTGGTTTCCCATGGCCCTCACCGACGTTTCGCGCATGTGGCTGCTCCACCTGCCAACGGCTTCTGTGGCCTCTTGGGAGGAGCTGAGCGGCCTCTTCCTCGCCCATTATGCTGCACCGGCGCCCCCGATCGTCGCAGCTCTCCTGGGTGGCTCACAGGCGCCACCCTCGGACCGCCATATCAAGCCATTCGTCCACCAGATCGGCGCCGCCTTCACACACCGTGGGAGTCCTCCGTGTTGAGCGGCGCCCAAGGCCGATCTGACCTTCAGCTCGTCCGATCGCCCCTCCAACTCAGCCTGCTCGGGTGCGCTCCCAATGCTGTGCACCCCCACCATCTGCCAGGTGGCCGTCACCAGGAACCTCATCGATGGCGGTGCTGGCCTCAGCGTGCTCTCGGTGGAAGCCTTCATCCTCCTCCACGTGCCGCCAGAGTGGCTCCAGCCCAGCAGGCCCTTCTTGGGCGTCGGAGGCGGTTCCACCAGCTCCCTGGGACAGATCCGCCTCCCGGTGACCTTCGGCACCTACGACAACTTCCGCACGGAGCTGATCGACTTCGACATTGCCCCCATCGGCCTCCCGTACAACGCCATCCTTGGCTACCCGGCCCTGGCCCGTTTCATGGCCATAACTCACCCAACATACAACCTCATGAAGATGCCCAGGAGCAACGGCATCCTTACCCTGTCCGGAGACACCGGGGATGCATTGCAAGTGCTCAGGCTTGCCTTCAAGACTGCGGCGGTGGTGCAGCCCACCGACTCAGTCGCCCCCGAGCCCAAGAGGGCTACGTCGGCCAAGAAAAAGAAGCTATTCAGCCAAGACAAGGCGGAGACCAAGCAGGTACCGATCGACGAGGACGAGCCCACCGGTGCTACCTTCACGATAGGCACCAACCTCGAGCCTGAGCAGGAGAAGGCCCTGGTCAGTTTCCTGCAGGCGAACAGGAAGGTGTTTGCATGGGAGCCTAATCAGCTGGCGTGAGTCCCGAGGGATGTGATTGAGCATCATCTCAATGTGTGCCCCATCGTGCGCCCTGTGAAGCAGAAGGCAAGGCGGGAGTCCACTGAAAAGCAGGCCTTCATCGTCCAAGAGACCCGCAAGTTAGAAGCAGCAGGGGTCATTCACGAGGTCCGCTACTGTAGGACCTTGAACTATGTCTAGAGGGGGGGTGATTAGACTACTTGACCAATTAAAAACTTAACCTTTTCCCAATTTTAGAGTTTGGCAAATTTTAGGAATCTTTGAACAAGTCAAGCAATCTTCACGCAATTCAAGCAAGCATGCAAAGAGTATATAGGCAGCGGAAATTAAAGCATGCAACTTGCAAGAAAGTAAAGGGAAGGGTTTTGAGGATTCAAACGCAGTTGGAGACATGGATGTTTTTGTCGTGGTTCCGATAGGTGGTGCTATCGTACATCCACGTTGATGGAGACTTCAACCCACGAAGGGTAACGGTTACAAGAGTCCATGGAGGGCTCCACCCACGAAGGATCCACGAAGAAGCAACCTTGTCTATCCCACCATGGTCGTCGCCCACGAAGGAATTGCCTCACTAGCGGTAGATCTTCATGAAGTAGGTGATCTCCTTGCCCTTACAAACTCCTTGGTTCAACTCCACAATCTTGTCGGAGGCTCCCAAGTGACACCTAGCTAATCTAGGAGACACCACTCTCCAAGAAGTAACAAATGGTGCATTGATGATGAACTCCTTGCTCTTGTGCTTCAAATGATAGTCTCCCCAACACTCAACTCTCTCTCTCATAGGATTTGGATCTGGTGGAAAGAAGATTTGAGTGGAGAGCAACTTGGGGAAGGCTAGAGATCAAGATTCATATGGTAGGAATGGAATATCTTGGTCTCAACACATGAGTAGGTGGTTCTCTCTCAAAACTGGTAAGTTGGAAGTGTAGGTTTGTTCTGATGGCTCTCTCCACGAATGAAGAGGAGGTGGAGGGGTATATATAGCCTCCACACAAAATCTAACCGTTACACACAATTTACCAATCTCAGTGGGACCGAATCAACAAACCCGGTCAGACCGATTTAGTAAACCTAGTGACCGTTAGGATTTTCGGTGGGACTAACATGCTACTCGGTGGGACCGATATGGTTAGGGTTACGGCATAACGCAATCTCGGTGAGATCGATTACACAAACTCGGTGAGACCGATTTTGGTAATTAGCTAACCAGAGAGTTGGTCAGGTAAACTCGGTGGGACCGAATTGCTCTTTTTGGTGAGACCGAAATGTTACGAAAAGGAAACAGAGAGTTTACATTGCAATCTCAGTGGGACCAATCACTCACTTCGGTTAGACCGAAACGTTACGAAGGGAAACAGAGAGATTACAATCCCATCTCGGTGAGACCGAGATCCCTATCGGTGAGACCGATTTGCCTAGGGTTTGTGGCAGTGGCTATGACGACATTTGAACTCGGTGGCGCTTGATAGAAAGGATCTGAGAAAGTAGTTGAGGGTATTTGGAGCATATCACTAAGCACATGAAGCAAGAGGCTCATTAAGCAACACCTCATCCCTCCTTGATAGTATTGGCTTTTCCTATAGACTCAATGTGATCTTGGATCACTAAAATGTAAAATGAAGAGTCTTGAGCTTTTGAGCTTGAACCAATCCTTTGTCCTTGATATTTTGAGGGATCCACTTTCATCATCCATGCCATGCCATTCATTGAGCTTTCCTGAAATATTTGACTTGAAATAGCATTAGCTCAATGAGCTATATGTTGTTATGAATTACCAAAACCACCTAGGGATAGTTGCACTTTCAATCTCCCCATTTTTGGTAATTGATGACAACATATAGATCAAAGCTTCGACAAATGATAATAGATTGAAAAAACCATCGTCGCTTTGAGAAGTATGTGATAAGCAAGAGCTCCCCCTAAATTTGTGCATATTTTAAGATTTTCTTTGGACTGCAAATACACAAGGAATTAGGCTCATGGGTTACTCTTCCATGTCACATACATCTTGGTGGAGCGCTCAAAATAATAAAGATTGAATACATGCACTCATCACCAAGCAAAGTGAATGATCATATAAGGATAGGTAAGATAATATCATCAAACAGGCATAAGTGTAGCTTATGATCAAACACATGATCATCAATGTCTCACAGGTAATAGCATAGTATCTCAAGCAATCAAAAGGAAACAAAGTTTAACCACCAAAGAAAGAGAGAACAAAAGCAACACTCTCTCTCTCGAAGCCTATGATCTATACATTTTTCTCTCCCTTTGGCAACAAGTTACCAAAAAGTTCATAGAAAATGCATAGTGCTAGATCGACTCTCAGGCTTGATCTTCAGGTGGTGGTGTCCGGATAACTCCAAGAACGAAGGCTTTAGTAGATGTGGATGGGGCTGGAGGAGTTGGTGTTGGAGCTGGTTGCACTGGAGCTGTAGGAGCTATACCTGGTGCAGATGATGTGGCTCTAGTGTCTTTCAAAGGCACTGCAGCTGACCTCGGAGCTCTAGGCACTCTGGCAAATGCATCAGTGGTTGTCTTGCCCTTCCTCTCCTGCATGTCATCCTGAAGCTTCTCCACAACTGACTGAATCTCAGTTACTTTGACATCTAGATCATAGAATTTTTGTTCCATGATTCTTTCCAGGCTCTCCTGGTTTTGAGTTAGGGTGGCCAACCCCTTCTCAATCCGCAGAGTTGATGCTATCAAGTAACCAAGCTGCTCCTGCTTGTTCTTCAAAAAGTACTCAGACGCCTCCTCTTGAGTTGGCATCTTGGCAGCCTTCTCTTTCCTTGCCTTCTCCTTCTTCTCTTGAGCTTGCACTAATGATGGTTCATTTTCATTCATGACAACTTGATTGTCCTCAAAATCTGGATAGAGAGCAAAATGTTCCTTATCCAACAGATATTTTCCTGTGCCCATCTTTGAGTTAATCAACTCCTGAATCTGTGGGGCATATCCACAACTCCTCTTTTGGTCTGCTGCTGTCCTCTTGATAGTTTCAACTATGAGGCTCATGACCTTGAATTTCTTTGGCACATCAAATAGATGTAGCAAGTTAATAGCATGCCCTCTAATCATGTTGTGGTCACCTGATTTGGGCAAAAGAGTGTGCCTTAGGATCCAGTTGATCGTTGGCAGCCCTGACAGAAGAAAATGAACTGATCCAAACTTGAAAGTCTCAAGTGCATCATCAGGGATCTCCTTGTACATATGTGACATTGAGTTATGATACATTTTCTTCTTGGCATAAATATCCAAGTCATCTTTACTCTCCTTTGGGGCATTGATCAGTTTGGCCCATTCCTATGGTTGACTGGTACCTTGTACCTTCAGACATCCAAACTATCCTCCCATCTGGATAGAAATGTGCTGTGGAGTAGAATTGCATAATGAGTTCATCATTCTAGTTGGTGAGCTTCTGCCCAACAAAATCTGCAACTCCACATCCAATGAAACTGTCTTGCACTCCAGGATAGTGTTCCTCATTTTCTTTCATGTAGGTCCAGTCGACCCACCTCATATCACACACTATGGGCTTCTTGTCCAACAAGATTGTCTCATAGAAGTCCTGATGTTCCTTTGTATGGAACCTGTAATCAACAGCAGTCCTTCTCCTGGTGGCATATGGATCTTTCATTCTCCATAGCCTCAACCCTGAGTCTCTCCTGATCTTCATGTTCTCAGCCACAGGATGAGCATCATTGTGGTCTGGAATCTTGGGTTTGAGCTTCCTTAAGATCTGCCCTTCTTCATCTTCCTCAGCAGCAACTTCAGGCATTGGGGCCTTGTTCTTCTCAGCTGCTGGTATACTCCTGGTATTCCTCTTTGGTGCAATCTTGGGCTTGGGAACAACTTTGGGTGCTTCTTTGGGCTTTGATGTTCCAGCCCCTGACTTTATAGCATCACCCATAAGCTTTTGTGCCTTGGGTGCTGGTTCAGCAACCTCTTCTTCCTCTTCCATCATGGAAGGTTGACCAACAACTATGGCCATGGTCTTCTTGACCCTTTCCTTCCTTTTCTTTCCTTCTGCAGCTGGCTCTTTCGGATCAGGTTTTTCAGGTTCTTGTGTTGATCCTCTGACCTTTAGCATTGGTGTCCTCTTGGCAGGAACCTTCCTATTAAGTGCAGGCTTTGTGGTCTTTGCTGAGCCATACTCCTTTTTGAGCACTACCTTCTTGGAAGTAGCCTCATCTTCTGCTGCCACATAGTCCTCATCCTCTGAGTCTGAGGTTCTCTTCCTTCTTGCTCTTGTGGCTGCTTTGGGCAAATTGCTAGGAGTACTTCTACTGCCTTCATCTGAAGAACTTGAGGGACTAGTTCCCTCACTCATGTGAATCTGCTCTTCTGACTTGTTCTGACTATCACTTTGGTCTGACATGCTGTAAATCACTGACTGCTGACCCTGTGAATAGTTATATATGAGATAGAGTGGATGAGCATCACAAAATGCAGAGATTTTTGCAGAAGAATGATTCAAAAAACTTAGTTTTAGTTTTCCACAGAAAGCATTTCGGATCTACCGATTTTCAAACTCGGTGACACCGAAGCAGTTTTGGAACCTAAACTAGTGAACTCGGTCAGACCGAGTCACAGTTCGGTGGCACCGAGACTGCTAGGGTTTCACAAAGTTCTAAAATCGGTCACACCGATTAGCAATTCTCGGTCTGACCGAGACTTACTAGTGCAATGGCGTTAGCCAAATTGGTGGGCCGAGTTTTTCAACTCCGTGGGTCCGAGATGGTTTCGGCGGAAACCTAAACCTAAATTTTCGAATCACATCTATTCTAAGGATTGTATTAAATGGATAGGAGTGTTTCAATCGTGGCAAGATGCATTACAAACACAATGTGCTGAGAATTAGATGAGGATAGCACTGTGATCGAGTTCATACCCTATTTCGGCGGTGAACTCGCTACAGCGGCAATGGCGGGGAAGAATTCCGTTGACGGCGGCGGAGACCAGCGACAGGAGGCGGCTGGCGACGAAGTCGACGATTCGTAGACCTAGTAGGCAGAGCGAGCTATGCGCGGGCGAGGAGTTTCAGAGAAAGTTTTCCAAAATTTGCCCGTGAGTATATATAGCCCGACACTGTCCGTGTGACCGAGTGGAACAACTCGGTGGCACCGAGATGCATAACTGTTAACAGTTACAGCAACTCGGTGTGACCGAAAAGTTCAAATCGGTTGCACCGAGATTGAAAACCTAGATCGACTTAGTGATCTTGGTATGACCGAAATGGAGGAATCGGTCAGACCAAGAATCACAAAGAAGTTTTGTAAGTTTAAGTCTATGACGAATCGGGGACTCCGAGTGCTCCTTACACAGAGTGGTTCGAATTTGACTTGATCAAATTTTGTGATGTAGCATGAATAGAGTTTGAGACGAGAAAACCATAGATAGCTAGAGAAGGTTCTTAGGCATTCTTGTCCATCCACTTGGCTAAAGAAAAAGAATCCAATCAATCAAAACAACAAGTGGATGTCCTCGAATGAGTAAAATATGCAACCAACATGCTCACACAATAAAATGATAAATGAAATATGTGACAAAGCATGCACAACCAATTCTAGCATCTATCAAACAATTGGCGATGACTAGGCCATCTATATATGAGTATATTGACTTAGGAGTCAAATGAGAACATTTGATCATAGGTCATACTCATCGTTTAAGCTCAAGTGGGGTTACCACTTTTACACAATGCATTGATGTGTTCACACCATTAGAGTTGCTTTGACTCAATTCTTAGAGTTAAGCTCCCCCTAGATGTGAGATCCCCCCTTAGAGGGATAAACTAACCTTCGGTTTTGTCGATGATGACTTCATGTAGGTGTTGAAGATGTGGATGCTCAATGTTGATGTAGATCATTTGGAGCAATCCTTTGGAGTGAGTTGCACTTTCAACATACCTACATGGGTTAGTCCCACAAGGAACAAACAAGAATATCCACAGACATAGATTGATGCACACACACAATGATGTCCATGAAAACATTAGGTTACCTTGTCCCTTGCCTTACCAACATGAGGGTTTGTGACTCCTTGAACTAGTGCAAGATATGGAAGTTGATTGCACTTGTCCTTGCCATAATGATATGAGTGAAAAATGTTGGCGGTGTCACCCTCAAGAACTCTCTACTTCTTCTTCTTAGGGATCCACATCATCTTGATGGGAATCCTTGGTGTAGTATTTGTGATTGATGAAGTAGAACTTGACGTAGTCTTGGGAACCCACTTGACCAAGGCCTTAGGTGCTTCTTCAAATGCATCAATCTCCTCGTGAAGCTTGTCCTTGCCTTTGTTCTTGTGGTCTTGTGGTGGAATATCATCTTGTGCTTGTGTTCCCTTGAAGGAACTAGGATCATACTTCTCTTGTTGAGGAACAAACTTTGTCTTGGGGTATTGATCTTCTTCCCACTCAACTCCATTGGCATTTAACTTTCGTTCAAAACCAACGTTTTGATTCTTCCGGTGCCTTCCTTGCTTGCGTACAATTTCCTCGAATTGCTTACTCCCGGCAAGGCTCTTGTATACACCTTTCTCTATAATTCCCTTCAATAAGCTATTTTCTTGCTCAAGTGTAACTTGGCTAAGAGAATCATTAGTGGAATCAAGAGAACTACTAGAAGCAACAATATTGGATTTAGCATTATTACTGTTACTACTAGAGGAAGAATCTTTCTTGTTCTTGTTACTAGACTTGACTTGAGGCATGTAAGTAGATAAGAGTAAACGCTTGGCAATATAAGAAGAAATTTTCTTACGGAGATCATCATTGATTGCTTTTAAGAACTCGTGCTCTTGCTCAAGATTGAGCTTTTCAAAGCGTAACTTCTCATGAGCCCTTAAAAGTTCTCGATGATCTTCGAAGATAGTTTAATGAGCTAACTTAAGAGTGTTTAGTTCTTTAGTTAGAAGCTCAATCTTCTCCTTATCATTGTCATTCGTTTTATCTTGATTAGCATGATTAATTAACATTACATCATAGTATTCATCACTAGAGTTGTCAATAAGTAAATCATCATCACCTAACAAGTCATCTTGATCACTATTGAAATCAACATACTCGGGATGAGTTACCTTAGGGCCTTTAGCCATGAAGCATCTTCCAATTCCTTCATTTGGTGATTCAAATATGTCGTAGGAGTTGGTTGACACAAGTTCTAGACCGGTAACACCTTCATCTTGAGTATGTACGGAGTCGGAGTGATAGCTTCTCTCGGAGTGATGTTCAGAGTCGGAACCGGATACCCATTCACCAACATGAGCTTGATGTCTTTGTTTTGTGTAGCTCTTTGATGACTTGTCCTTCTTTTCCCAATCCTTGCTTCTCTGGGATGTTCTTCATTCATAGCGACCATCTCTACTCCTTCTCTCTCTTGGTGGTGATTCTTCTCTTCTACTTCTTCTCTTAGGAGAATCTTCTCTTCTTTTGTAGGGTGCCGTACACTCATTGGAATAGTGTCCAGGTCTCCCACAATTGTAGCAATTGCGCTCTCGACTAGAGGATCTTTTGTCATTGTAGGACCTTGACTTAGAGCTTCTTTCTTTGCTTCTACTCTTGTAGAATTTGTTGAAATTCTTCACCATTAAGCTCAATTCTTCATTGAAGGTTTGTTTCTCACTTGATGATGTGGGGGCTTCACATGAGGCTTTGTAAGCACCACTTGACTTGTTGTGAAGTTCCTCCTTATCCTTGAGTGAGATCGCATGAGCAACAATTCTACCAATGACCTCTGTTGGCTTGAGATTCTTGTAATTGGGCATCATTTGAATCAATGTGCACACGGTATCATATTTTCCAGCCAATGCTCTTAGGATCTTCTTAATGATGAATTTGTGGGTCATCTCTTCACTCCCAAAGCCGGCAATCTCATTTGTGACAAGAGCAATCCTAGAGTACATTTTAGCGACACCTTCACCATCCTTCATTTTGAACTTGTCAAGCTGACTTTGGAGCACATCCAACTTGGATTCCTTGACAGAGTCGGTACCTTCATGCATATCAATCAAAGTGTCCCAAATTTCCTTTGCATTCTCAAGACGGCTGATTTTGTTGAATTCTTCAGGGCATAAACCGTTGAAGAGGATATCACAAGCTTGAGCGTTGTCTTGCAGCATCTTCAATTCATCCGCACTAGCTTCACAGTTTGGTTCTCTCCCATCAAAGAATTCACCTTGCAAGCCAATACAAACAATAGCCCAAATGGCGGGGTTATGTCCAAGAATATGCATTTTCATCTTATGCTTCCAACTAGCAAAATTAGTGCCATCAAAGTAAGGACCTCTACGGTGATAATTTCCCTCGCTAGACGCCATACTCTCCTAGGTTGTGAAACCAAGGCTATGACCACCAAAAGCTATGGAAATCAAAGCAAATGGAGACCAAGGCTCTGATACCACTTGTAGAACCTTGAAGTATGTCTAGAGGGGGGTGATTAGACTACTTGACCAATTAAAAACTTAACCTTTTCCCAATTTTAGAGTTTGACAAATTTTAGGAATCTTTGAACAAGTCAAGCAATCTTCACGCAATTCAAGCAAGCATGCAAAGAGTATATAGGCAGCGGAAATTAAAGCATGCAACTTGCAAGAAAGTAAAGGGAAGGGTTTGGAGGATTCAAACGCAATTGGAGACACGAATATTTTTGTCGTGGTTCCGATAGGTGGTGCTATCGTACATCCACGTTGATGGAGACTTCAACCCACGAAGGGTAACGGTTGCGCGAGTCCACGGAGGGCTCCACCCACGAAGGGTCCACGAAGAAGCAACCTTGTCTATCCCACCATGGCCGTCGCCCACGAAGGACTTGCCTCACTAGCGGTAGATCTTCACGAAGTAGGCGATCTCCTTGCCCTTACAAACTCCTTGGTTCAACTCCACAATCTTGTCGGAGGCTCCCAAGTGACACCTAGCCAATCTAGGATACACCACTCTCCAAGAAGTAACAAATGGTGTGTTGATGATGAACTCCTTGCTCTTGTGCTTCAAATGATAGTCTCCCCAACACTCAACTCTCTCTCATAGGATTTGGATCTGGTGGAAAGAAGATTTGAGTGGAAAGCAACTTGGGGAAGGCTAGAGATCAAGATTCATATGGTAGGAATGGAATATCTTGGTCTCAACACATGAGTAGGTGGTTCTCTCTCAGAACTGGTAAGTTGGAAGTGTAGGTTTGTTCTGATGGCTCTCTCCATGAATGAAGAGGAGGTGGATGAGTATATATAGCCTCCACACAAAATCTAACCGTTACACACAATTTACCAATCTCGGTGGGACCGAATCATCAACCTCGGTCAGACCGATTTAGTAAACCTAGTGACCGTTAGGATTTTCGGTGGGACTGACATGCAACTCGGTAGGACCGATATGGTTAGGGTTAGGGCATAACGTAATCTCGG
This sequence comes from Triticum aestivum, assembly GCF_018294505.1. NCBI lineage: Eukaryota > Viridiplantae > Streptophyta > Magnoliopsida > Poales > Poaceae > Triticum > Triticum aestivum. Next base: position 105,210,649 of record NC_057798.1, on the reverse strand, counting down.
TGAGACCGATTACACAAACTCGGTGAGACCGATTTTGGTAATTAGCTAACCAGAGAGTTGGTCAGGTAAACTCGGTGGGACCGATTCGCTCTTTTCGGTGAGACCGAAATGTTACGAAAGGAAACAAGAGTTTACATTGCAATCTCGGTGGGACCGATCGCTCACTTCGGTTAGACCGAAACGTTACGAAGGGAAACAGAGAGATTACAATCCCATCTCGGTGAGACCGAGATCCCTATCGGTGAGACCGATTTGCCTAGGGTTTGTGGCAGTGGCTATGACATTTGAACTCGGTGGCGCCGGATAGAAAGAATCGGTGTGACCGATTTTGACTTTAGGTTTAGGTCATATGAGGATGTGAGAAAGTAGTTGAGGGTATTTGGAGCATATCACTAAGCACATGAAGCAAGAGGCTCATTAAGCGACACCTCATCCCTCCTTGATAGTATTTGCTTTTCCTATAGACTCAATGTGATCTTGGATCACTAAAATGTAAAATGAAGAGTCTTGAGCTTTTGAGCTTGAGCCAATCCTTTGTCCTTGATATTTTGAGGGATCCACTTTCATCATCCATGCCATGCCATTCATTGAGCTTTCCTGAAATATTTGTCTTGGAATAGCATTAGCTCAATGAGCTATATGTTGTTATGATTTACCAAAACCACCTAGGGATAGTTGCACTTTCAGCTACCCTGATTGGCTGGCCAACCCTGTCGTCGTTCCAAAGAAGGGAGGAAAGGAACGCATGTGTGTCGACTTCACCAACCTCAACAAAGCCTGCCCGCAGGATCCGTTCCCGCTCCCTCGCATCGACCAGATCGTTGACTCCACCGCCGAGTGTGACCTGACGTGCTTCCTGGATGCCTTCTCGGGTTATCATCAGATCAAAATGGCGGTGGAGGATGTGGAGGATGTGCCTCCTGGATGCCTTCTCGGGTTACCTTCCAGCAATTGATGCACATCGCTCTGGGGCGACAGCTCGGGAGGAACGCTGAAGCTTACGTTGATGACATTGTGGTGAAGTCTCGGTAGGCGAAGACCCTAATACGGGACTTGGAAGAAACCTTCGCGAGCCTCAGTGAAGTGGACCTGCGGCTCAACCTGGAGAAGTGTGTGTTTGGAGTCCCCTCGGGCAAGCTCCTAGGCTTCCTCGTATCTCACAGGGGCATTGAGGCTAACCCAGAGAAGGTCAAGGCAGTCGAGGACATGAGCCCGCCAAAGACCCTCAGGGAAATGCAGAAGCTCACCGGGCGTGTAACCGCTTTAGGACGTTTCATCTCCAAGCTGGGAGAGCGGGCGCTGCCTTTCTTCAAGCTGATGAATAAGAAAGGCCCCTTCGAATGGAGTGAAGAGGCCGACAAAGCATTCCAAGACCTCAAGAGGTACCTTACCAGCCCCCCGGTGATGGTGGCCCCTCACCCACGAGACCCCCTGGTGCTTTACCATGCGACCACCCCTTACTCTGCCAGCGCAGCCTTGGTGGCAGTCAGAAAGGAGCGTTAGGCCTCGGCCACCGTCGCACTCCCGGCCGAGGCAAAACAAGGCCAGGAAGGCCTCGCAGAGACCACGGTCTCAGCAAAGAAGGATCAGCCTCACCAAGGGGGCGCACCCGGAGCGGAGGAGGCTCCCTCAGGTGACCGAGGACCAAGGGCCCTGCCGCCTCAGTAGGCACCTCCACCTCTAGACGACACGGGCCACGCCAGCACCCTCAATATCGTCGAACACCCGGTGTACTTCGTCAGCACGACGTTGCGGGACGCAAGGGCAGGGTACCAAATGCCTCAAAAACTCCTCCTCGCGCTGTTGGTGGCCTCGCGCAAGCTGCGCCACTATTTTCAAGGCCACCCCATCAAGGTCGTCTCAGCCTACCCCCTTGAAAGGGTACTCAGGAGCCCCAATTCAGCGGGGAGGGTTGCCGAATGGAAAATCAAACTGCAAGCATTCTAGATAGAGTTCAGTACTACCAGGGTCATTAAGGGAGCTGCGCTCGCAGAATATGTGGCGGAATGGACAGAGGCACCAGGGCTCAAAATGGGCGAGGACCGGTCGCTCTCCCCGGGGAGCAAAGCGCCTGATGGCTGGGTAACGTACTTCGACGGAGCGTTCGCGCGGCAGGGCGCGGGGGCTGGTGTAGTGCTGATATCCCCCACTCAGGACAAGCTTTACTATGCCGTGCAGCTCTGCTTCCAGCATGGGGAGAAGGTTTCCAACAACATAGCAGAGTACGAGGGCCTGATAGCGGGCTTGAGGGCAGCCGTTGCCTTGGGAGTAAAATGGATCACTGTCAAGGGCGACTCGCAACTACTCGTCAACTTCTCCAACAAGGTGTACGAGCCGAAGGATGAGCACATGTAAGCGTACCTCGCGGAGGTCCGCAAGATGGAGAAACATCTCTGGGGGTTGGAATTGCAGCATGTGCCTCGCGGTACCAATCACGAGGCTGACGACATCGCCAAAAGGGCATCAAGGCGGCTCCCTCAGGAGCCTGGCGTCTTCGAGGAGCGACTCTTCAAACCCTCGGTGACACCCTCGTTATCAAGCACAACGCAACCTCGGGAGGAACTCCCTACGCCACCCGCCTCGGGAGCCCCAGCCTGCGGCCCGGCCTCAGGGGCATGCCTGCTCCTGGCATTGGAGCCTCAGGAAGGATGCTGGATGGCAGAATTCAAGGACTACTTGGCACAAGGGACTCTGCCGGAGAAGGAGGAGGACGCGGAGCGCGTGGCGCGGCAGGCCACGGCCTACAACATCAAGGATGGGGAGCTCTACCGGAGGCGACCGAATGACGTGTCCCTGCGTTGCATCCCCAGGGAGCAAGGGAAGGAACTGTTGGCGGACATACACGATGGAGACTGTGGGCACCACTCATCCTCGCGGACCCTCGTTGGCAAGGCGTTCCGCAGCGGGTTCTACTGGCCCATGGTGCTCAGTGATGCCGTTGATCTGGTGAAGGCTTGTGAAGCCTCCCAATTCCACGCCAAGCAGATCCATCAGCCGACGGGGACACTTCAGACCATACCCCTCTCTTGGCCATTCGCAGTTTGGGGGCTGGACATTCTGGGCCCGTTCCCTCTGGCGCTAGGGGGCTACCGCTACCTGTACGTCGTCGTGGACAAGTTCACCAGGTGGGTTGAGGTGGAAGCTGTCCGCACCATACCCGCGGGCTCAGCAGTCAAGTTTATCAAGGGCCTCGTGAGCCGATTTGGAGTGCCTAACCGCATTATCACCGACAAAGGTTCACAGTTCACCAGCAATCTCTTCAAAACGTACTGTGCTAACCTTGGAGCGCAGATATGCTACGCCTTAGTGGAGCACCCCCGAAGCAACGGCCAGGCTAAACGAGCCAACGCGGAGGTCCTGATGGGCCTCAAAACCAGGACCTTCAAGAAGAAGCTGGAGGCCTGCGGCAGGGGCTGGTACGACGAGCTCCAATCCATGGTGTGGTCAATCCGCACGATCGCGACCAAGCCGACTGGCGAGACCCCGTTCTTCCTCGTCTACGAAGCTGAGGCCGTTCTCCCTCACGAGGTCAGGCGTCGTTCCGCACGGGTCCTGGCGTTCGACGAGGCGCAGCAGGACGCCATGCGAGGGACTGATCTCGTGCTGGGGGAGGAACATCGTCGAGAAGCCGCACTGCGAGCGGCAAGGTACCAGCAGGCGCTGCGGCGATACCACTGCCGCAACATCCGCCCCAGGACTCATGAGGCAGGGGACCTCGTTCTCAGACGGGTTCTCTCTAGGGAGGGGCTGCATAAGCTCTCTCCCATGTGGGAGGGCCCATTCAAGTTTGTTCATGTTTCCAGGCCCGGCTCAGCGCGCTTGGAGACCCAGGAGGGGGTGCCTGTCCAGAACACGTGGAACATCCAGCATCTCCGGAGGTTCTACCCCTGAGCAAGGCCCTGTGCCTGTGAAGAAGGCGAATGCCTGTGAAGCTATCGTATTTTGGAAAAGGCCCGGTGCCTGTGAAGAAGGCGAATGCCTGTTAAGCTGCTGCATCTTGGAAAAGGCCCGGTGCCTGTGAAGAAGGCGAATGTCTATGAAGCTGCTGCATTTTGGAAAAGGCCCGGTGCCTGTGAAGAAGGTGAATGCCTGTGAAGCTGCTGCATTTTGGAAAAGGCCCGGTGCCTGTGAAGAAGGCAAATGCCTGTGAAGCTCGCCGCCCGTGACACTCTCACATAATAATGAGTGGGGCTGTACACGCCCCGGAGTCTTCGGAGTGCCGCCCTTGGGCCTCGGGGGCTCCCGCCCACGCCCAGTGGCAGCACTTAGCTCTGCGCTGGTGAGAATACGTTGAAGACTAGATTAGGTGCCGGACGCGGCTTTTTCATTTGCTATCTATAGTTGGTTTGTTTGTTCCTATTTGAAGTTTTATTGAAGTTGTTACCGTCTCTAGCTGGCGACCCTTTGTCCTTTTCGCTCGTTTGCTTTGTTTTCTCTCGTGCAAGTCTCGCTAGGGAGGAACAAGGGCACCCTCGCGAGTGTTTTCTGCCTCGGTGGTTTGAAACTTCCCTATCTAAATACGCTGCGGGAGCACCCCTCCCAGTCCATGCCCCACGGGCATCGCGACGCGATCATGGGACCTGGGTTGGTTGTCCCCGCTACCAAGGTTGGAAACTACCCCTACTGACTAACCCTTGCAGGACACAAGACGCGCAGTGAGGCCCTACCCTCAGGAGGCGAAGACCACGACGAGCTTCCCCAAGCTAAGTAATTTCCGCACATAAGCACGCGGAACAAAAACATGGCGCAGAAATAGCAGGAACAGCGTGATAATTAAACAACAACAATTTAACACGTCCCCGCGGGGCCCCAGACTACCTTCTTTTTGCGCAGGGAAGGAAGAAAAGCAAAATGGGCACGGCTTGCCTGGCACCGGCTCACGGCGAAGGCTCGTACTGCCTCCGGAGCTCAGTTGGATTCCATCTCCCGCTTCACCGAGGCGCGGTGGCGAGCCGACCCACTACCTTCCCCCAGGCGGGCGCGACGGCGCAGGGGCTGGTCGCGACCACCGCTGGAGGAGCTGCCGTCTGAAGGGGAGTCACCAAAGCTTGGCGGGCCTCGGGCACCGCTGCCCGCACGCCTGCCACCACCTTCATCCTGATCAATGCCGGGGCTGGGCGCATGGCCGCGGTCATCGTCTTCGGGGAAGCACCCAGCGCAGCGGCCGTCTTCCCCGAACACCCTCACGTAGAGGGTGGCGTTGTCGTCGAACTTGAAGTGCAGGGTGCACCATCGGCTCAGGCCGCGTGCACGGGAAAATGTTTGCCAGCCGCGGGTCAGGGTCACCTCCACGGTGCCGGAGACCTCCAGCGTGGCCCAGGAGGCCTTGCTGCAGCAACCATCTGCCTGAAACCAAAGGCCGCCCGGAGCACAAGCCGAGAGTTCACCTACAAAGAAGCGAGGGAGCTGGAGCCAGGTGCTGGTCGGGTCCGCTGACCACACGACAAACTCCAGCAGCACCACCGCAGAGCGAGAACGCGGCCTAGGGAGTCGCGCAGCTACAACGTACCTCCCATCGGCAGCCGGGCGCCCATAGCCGCTCAGAGGACTGCTTCCACGACCACGGGAAGCCGCCGCAGAAGTCGTAGGATGTTTGCGGGGGTGGCCCCGGCCACGCTTGGCCGGGGGAGAGCCACGCCCTTCCTGACGGGCTTTTCCCTTCTCCGCGGCCGAGAACCTCTTCGGCGGGGCCATGGGGATGGCGAGTGGCCGGGAAGAAGAAGAAGAGTAGCAGGAAGGGATGGACTGGAAGGGCTCGCGCCATTCCGTACATATAGCCGGAGGAGGCCAACCGTCGGCCTCCACGATCACAAGTAATCATGACCCGTTTCGCATGCAGGGACTTGTCAAGTCGTGCGGTTGCCGAGGCGTCGTGCACTACAAGAAATATGTCAACTTATGACCTTCTGTCAGTGACCCTGGAAGAATTGGTCATAGATTTATGACCATTTGAGACCAATTGGTCAAAAGCTGTTCGAGGGGCTCCAAACCCTAAACCATTGCGACCATTTTGGTCAAAAAGGTCATAATTTCCTTACATGAAATGGTCATAAAGCTAACAGCGCTAGTCCGCTGCCTTATTTCTAGTTGTTAACGACCAATATAGATGGTCATAGCCTTGTAAATTGTGGTGGGTTGCTATGACTAGGCGCCACCTCATCAGTTTTGCCTATGTGTCATGTCCATGTGGCAGTTTTTGCCCTAGGTTGTGAAGCAACCTATATTTCTTTCATTCCCAAAATTCCCAAAAAAATCTCATAAATTTTTTGGGTCATATCTTCGTCAAATATGTAAAAACCTTCCTTGCCTAGTTCAAAAATAATTCAAAAATATTCATTTTCCTATTATGTTTAGAGTAACAGTTTGTGAAGGAAGTACCACTTTGGCATGTCCAAATAGTATCCATTTTCTATAGTGCTTTCCTATGCCCAAATAACCATCCTCCACCAAATGCCAGCTCAATCCATTCATTATTTTGAGCCGAGCTTCAACATTCGTATTTATGTCCAGTGTGGTGGTTTGCAAAGCAAGTACCACCTAGGCTCCTCCTTTTGAGCTGAAAATTTGTGAAAACGGTCTTCTTAGTAACTGATCATCCTCAGCCAAAACTCACGCCCATTAGCCATGTACATTTCCCGTACCGCTAATCAAACACTTGCCTGCTAATTCATGTTTGAGCATCGATTGGTCTCCTCGTGAGAATCTTATGTTGTAATTTTCTTCCTAGCACCAATCTGGGGAGTGCCCAACCCACTAGACATGCCTAGGCCGCCCAGAACACATGGGAACGCCACGGTCACGCGGTGACCACGCGGCGGGCATGCGAGTTTACGCGCTCTAGAGTTGGGGCCCTCGGCCACCGCCCAAACCTCGACGTATCGCCACCAAACCATGTATTTATGATTAAATAGGTCCTTATGTAACTAGAAATGATTTTTGGAAAAAATAAATAGCAAACTATGAGGCAGCTGCAGTTCAAATTTGACCCGCTTCCAGCTGAATCGGCGGAAATTTGTCTTTTACACGAGAGGTGGATCAAAAAAATTTACACCAGACCATTTTGTCAATTGTGCATTAAATATGGCCTAGTATTTTATAAAAATGATTCGGTCCAATTTTGCAACAATTATTTGGTAGTTCCTTCACAAAAAACCCTCCTTTCGGGCACTCGAAAAATGGAAAATGGTTTTTTCGTCCAACAAAAATGAAAACTTCCTTAGGCAACATTGTTTGCCATTCCAATACGCACCCTTGTGCACAATATGAGATCATTTGAACAAACTATGCCATGATTGTGGCCATAAGATTGATCATTTTGGCTTGAAAGCCATTGATCTCCACACGTGATAGCTCGTTTCTGAGAACACTTTTTTAAAATAATTGTCGAATTACAAGTTTGTTATTTTTCCTAGGAACTTGGCCACATATGATGACACAATGCGAAGGTTTCCCAATTTTTTGTTTTTTTTGAATTTTTTATGCCCGTTCCAAAATGCCGTCAAAACGGCGGGCTTGACCGTTCCTAGCTAGTGGTTGAATCTTGGAAAACTTTTGGTGTTTCTCTGATTAAATAGATACTTATGTACCTAGAAATGATTTTTTGTAAAAAATAAATAGCAAACTATGAGGCAGCTGCAGTTAAAATTTGACCCGCTTCCAACTGAATCGGCGGAAATTTGTCTTTTTCACGAGAGGTGGATCAAACCTTTTTACACCCAACCATTTTGTCAATTGTGCATTAAATATGGCCTAGTATTTTATAAAAATGATTCGGTCCAATTTTGCAACAAATATATGGTAGGTTCTTCACAAAAAAACTCATTTCGGGCACTCGGAAAATGGAAATGGAATTTTCTGTGCATAGAAAATGGAAACTCCCTTTGTCAATGTTGTTTGCCAATCTAAGATGTAAACTTGTGCAAAATATGATATCATTTAAACAACTATTTTATATGTCTTTCACCAAAAACCTCATTTTGAGCATTGAAAAATGGAATGAAAAATTTGTATGTAATCAATCATGACCAATTTATATGGTCAAAAGATCTTCAAATTATTTGGTGCGCTCTGATTGGTCCATAGGTATATCACGCGGATCATGCGTCAACCACCGTTGGATGCTTCTGGATCCAACGGCAGCCCTCGCCCCCTTACCCTCTCACCCAAACCCTAACTTCTGGATCCCCACCTCTCCCTCGATCCACTCTTCCCTCTCGTCCCACAGCCGCCACCCCCCAACCCTCTCGCTCCTTCTCAATCTCTCGATCCCCAACCACCCAGCCGCCGCCGCCACCATCCTCCTTCCTCTCCCCCAACCCTGGCCGCCGTCAACCCCTCACCTTCCATTCTCTCCCACGGCTGCGGTCGGATCCGTGCTCCCCCCTCGCTCATGACCTAGACCTAGCCGCATGGCACGGCCATCGCCATGGCGGCGGCCAGATCCACCCCCTCCCCTGCTCCATTCCCTCGACGGCGGGTGGTCATCCCCCATTAGGCCACCCGCAGCATCTCACCCGCCCCTCCTCCTCCTCCCCAACGCCGATGCACTCGTTCCCCGCCTTCCCCCGCCTGAACTGCCTCCTCGATACCCCCGGCCAATCCTTCGCTTCCCCGTGGCCCTAGGCCAGCATCGACAGTGCTCCCTCCCAGATCCAGCAGCGCCGTCGTCCAGGTCAAGGGCTTCTTTGACCCGGTCCTTGACGGAGGGCAGGCTCGAGCGTCGGGAGATGACCTACGCGTGCTTCTACGCGGCCCAGATCGAGCAAGGCAGTGGTACGCATCCCTGCTCCTCCCCTTCTCTTCTCCTGCATCTCGCCCCCTCCCCCCTCCCTTAATCTGATGCATGCGCCCATTTTCTTGCATGTTCGTGAAGAGACCCGATCTGGTTTTGTGAAGGAAGGGGCCGGCCATGGAGAAGATCCCGCGGGCATCAGATCATCCATGGCGGCCTAGGAGGAGCACCACCGGTTCAGTTTCGTCACTTGCTCCACCGGTTCAGGTGAGTCCCTCCACTTCTCCTCATTTGGATAATCCCAAATCTCCTCTCTCTTACTCACCTCGTCCGTTCTCCCTCCCAGATCCGTCGTCACTCGAGCACCAGGATGTCGGGTTAACTACTATCGACGCCAACGGCCGCCGCCGGCCTCGTCATCGACGACCACACCAACTGGCGTTGCCTCTCCCATTCCATGCCTGTTTAGTAGCTCTGCGTGGTCATGTTTACAGTTGCATGCATATGTTAACTGGTATTAGATAAATTTTAAGAGACAATGTCATTTGGTACTCAAGGTTGCCTAAAATTACTCTACCATTGTTAACTGAATGAACAGAAACAATACTACATGAGTTCCACTAGTTACTTTATATGAAGCAACAGTTATCTTGCAGCCATCTAATATGCAATTCTAATAATATTTCATATCCTGATTTTTAAGTTGTATATGTCATTCATGCATGAATTCCTTTCTTATGTACCAGCTCCCTAATCATGTTTTTTGTTTTTCGGGTTGCTATCTTGGGATAGAATCCCTTCTCCTGTCTCATTGTGATTCCTGCCTTTGGTTTGATTTGTTTTGTTTTTTGTGCAGGTTGCTTAGATCTGATTTGGACGAGTTGTTGCTGCTCCCGCAGGTGGATGACGAGGCCTCATGGCTGCTCCCTACTCCTCCAACCACATGACTTGGTGTGGTGAGCTCATGTCATGTCATCTCATCTCATCTCACGTGCACAACAAACTTTGGATTGTTCTGGACATGTCTTGGTTCATTATTTGAAAATTTGATTGCTATGGTGTTGTTTGAGGCTGGCTTGAGCAGAGGAAAAGCTGTTCCTTTTTTGATGATCATGGTGATACTGCTGTCATGTTGCTTCTTGTAGTGAGTAGTATACACATGGACCTGATAAAATGGTCCTTGATATGATGGAATTAGTAGCATTTGTGTGGGTTTACACTGTTGTGCCTAAACTACTATGGTTGCCAAGCCAGCATCCATTGCATCAATCCTCATGAATTAGTGGACAATGTATAGATAAACTCTATGGAACAATAATGATAGTGATCCAGCACAATAGTTTACTTAATTCCTTTGCTGATGTTTAAACTGATAATTATGATGCATTGGTCCATATGGCCTTGTTTTTTAATGCATATATATGATTTAGTTGACAGGCCTTGATCTCAACCTCTGAAGTTTAACAAACTGGTCTATATTACTGAGGATGTATAATGTAGAAGTATAGAAACCATAAATTCAAGCTTCTGCTGTAGCATGCTCAATATATACTGTTAGAGAACAGTGTGTTCTACAAAAGGTTGAAACAGCATGGTCTCAGTCAGTTGTAGGAAGTAGAAACACTAAGGCTGACATCTTTTGCACCTCACTGTTTTATTTGTTTTGTCTAATTTAATTTTGTGGATAGTAAATTTACAATTGTAAGCCCTTTGTAAAAAAATGCATTTTACGTTTCCATGCCCTGTAGTGATGAAGCATGTGTCTCTGATATTCTGCATGACTGAAAGGCTGATATCTTGTATAAATTTGGCTTTTGCAGGTAATCCTTTTCCCTGCCACGTTCAGCTGCATCACTCCGATGCCCATGAAGGGTGATAGGAACCATCTTCCTGCCGCCATGAAGGGCCACTTGAAGCTGTCAAAAGACACCTGTAGAGTTTGTTATACTGTGATCGCATTTGTATGTGTTGATGTAACAGATGTTGCTTCTTGTTGATGTAACAGATTGTTGCTTCTTGTTGATGTAACAGATTGATCGCATTTGTATATTAGAATCGGCTTGTTACACCTGTTTTCTGTCTATTTTGATTTAAATATGGTTGTTTAATTATTGGCATATTGAAATATGAGGAACATGGGCATGACAACAAAGTTCCACAAATTGGGACCTGCTTGTCAGAACCTGACAATTGGGACCCATTTGAAAAAGGAAAATAAGGGCCACAACCCAGAAATAAAAAGGCCGAATTATAGGGCCTGGCCCGTGTAGCTTACCCAAATTGCAAGAAAAAAACAATAAATGGGCTGAATTAATGGGCTCGGCCCATGTAGAAAATCGAATTGGACCGGGCTGAATCTTGTGCCACGTCAGATTGCCACGCTGGATGCCTACGTGGCCTGGGGAGGTTGCTAGTGACCAAAACGCCACAGTAGACGTATTTTGGTCATAAACATTTGCGACCATTCCAGAAGAAAGGTCGCTATAGTCAGTTTACGATGCCCAGCTTTTGACCTTATGTTTTTGGTCACAAAAAGTCATAAATGGAAATTTGTGACCTTTCAGTGACCAATAGTGGTGGTCATAAGTTGACATATTTCTTGTAGTGGTGGGAAGCGGGGATGCCCACGTCCAATCAACCGCCACGCGGCACCCAAGGCCGCAAGCTATGGGGTCCGTGGCGCTTCGCACTTGCCCCTTCGCTTCTCTGCTAAGCCAAGTTTGGGCGCGCCTTGGGCCCGGGGGCTACTTTTGGCATTCTGGGAACGGGGGTACCCAGACTTGCCTTCCTGCGGCCTGCGGTGCGGCTCAAGGAGTGGCCCAGTATGGCCCATCTTCGTCAACATAAGCTCAAGACCCTCGCGAGGGGCCAAGCCTCGCGCGGCAGACGACAGGAAGCTTCCTCAGGCGCAGCCTCGTCAGGCTGGCTCGCGAGGAGGTGGAGAGTTCAAGGCAGGGTACCTCACGAGGTGCCCATGACGCAAGCCATGACGACCGAAGCCAGGCGGGCGCCAGGTGGGCGCCGGCCTGCGCAGAGTCCTTGTTTCCTCTTTGGTGCAAAGGGGGCAAGCGCAGGCGAGGGTATCAAGCAAAGGCAACCATTTCGGTGCAACAAGACCAAGACCAGCAGAACGGCAGGATGGAGGTCATCGTGGAGCCCAGGAAGGCGTCATCGTCAGAGTCTTTGGCAGGCGAGGACCAACTTTAGTCAGGATAAGTATACTAGATGTTCCCCTTCAAAATGGCCAATTGTTGGCGCCCTTCCCGCTCAATATTTGGGAAGAGGACCAGGGCCTTGCTCTATAAATAGGACTAGCCACCATAGCATGGGGGGATCGGATCCTAATATGAAGGGCTTTAGCCAGACCCACCAACACAAGAACTCCTCCCCTCATGAGGCAGTTCTTCCCTTGTATTGTTCATCATCAGCCCCTAAGGCAATCCACCACACCACAAACTAGAGTAGGGTATTACACCACAATGGTGGTCCGAACTAGTATAAACCTTGCGTCCCTTGTGTTGTTCTTCGGGTAGCCTAGATCCTTTGCGAGGCGACGAGACGTGAGTTGGTAGGGGGAGTGATCGCGCGCACCCCAGAGTTCGAACCTTAAGGGTTTGTCGGAACCCGAAATCCGACAGGGCCAAGTTATGGGGATTGTTTGGAGAGCGGTAGGGGGTATATAGCTCTGATTGGTGAAGAGTTGGCAACCAACGCAATGTTGGACAAGGTCCTGTGCATCTGCCCGGGCTGTCGGCCAGTAAAAACCTGTACGGAAGGCCTTGGTTACAAGTGCCCGAGCTGCAGCGTGGTGCCCGCCGAGTCCGGAATGGATTTCGACTAAGAGCTGCCGCCCTTCCTCTTCGGAGATGCATCTTTGGAGCACTCCGGTGGTGCTTTTCTTGTATAGCTCTCCTTCATGGACTTTGTAGGCCTTAGAACATCGCACAATACAACGTGCCTCATTTTGGTCCTCAGGGAGCTCTTGCCTATTTAGGTAGGCTAAGAAGGGCTCGGTCCACGAGGCGATGACAACCATGATTTCATGGGCCGAAGGTGTTATTTCGGTGGCACAGCCTCCGATTACGTCAGATGGTTCGGAATCTGGGCTTGTATTCAGAGCTGGACAAATATTGCTGGACTCCCCTTCCCATACCACGGACGGTTTGAACAGCCTTTCCAAGAATATATTAGGTGGGACGGGGTCGCGTTTAGCGCCGATGCGGGCGAGGATATCCGCCGCTTGATTATTTTCTCTGACCACATCGTGGAATTCGAGCCCCTCGAACCAAGCTGACATTTTGAGGACGGCATTACGATAAGCCGCCATTTTCGGATCCTTGGCATCAAAGTCTCCATTTATCTAAGATATTGCGAGGTTCGAGTCCCCACGTACTTCGAGGCATTGGATGCCCATGGAGACTGCCATCCGAAGACCATGCAACAGAGCCTCGTATTCATATGCGTTGTTGAAGTCTGCGTATAATATTTGGAGTATGTATTGGACCGTGTCTCCGGTGGGGGATGTTAGGACAACACCCGCTCCCAATCCGGTCAGCATTTTAGAGCCGTTGAAGTGCATGATCCAATTGGAGTACGCGCCGTACTCTTTAGGGAGTTCAACTTCTGTCCATTTGGCGACAAAGTCAGCCAGTACTTGCGACTTAACGGCCCGTCGTGGTTTGTATGTAATGTCAAACGGAAGGAGCTCGATATCCCATTTAGCAATTTGGCTTGTTGCGTCACAGTTATTTATTATATCATTTAGTGGTACTTCGGAGGCCACCATAATTGAACACTCTTGAAAGTAATGTCGTAGCTTCCGGGATGCCATGAAGACCACGTACGCTATCGTTTGATAGTGTGGGTACTGAGATTTCCATGGAGTGAGGACAGTGGACACGTAATATACCGGCTTTTGGAGCGGGAACTTGTGTCCGTCTGCTTCTCGTTCAACGACGAGCAGTGCGCTTACAACTTGGTGTGTTGCCGCTATGTATAATAGCATGGGCTTGCCAGTATTTGGCGCAGTCAGGACTGGGTTGCAGGACAAGAGTGCCTTTATTTCTTCCAGTCCGGCCATGGCCGCATCCGTCCACTCGAAGTGTTTGGTGCGTCGAAGAAGGCGATAAAGAGGTAGTGACTTTTCTCCTAATCGGGAGATGAAGCGGCTTAAGGCAGCCACACATCCGGTTAGTTTCTGAATCTGCTTGAGGTCTGTTGGGATAGCCAACTATGAAAGAGCTCGGATTTTTGCCGGATTTGCTTCAATTCCTGTATTAGAAACGATGAAGCCGAGCAATTTCCCGGAGGGTACACCAAAGACACATTTCTCCGGGTTGAGCTTGATGTCATATGTTCGGAGGTTGTTGAACGTGAGCCTCAAGTCATCTATTAAAGTTTCAATGTGTCTTGTTTTAATGACCACGTCGTCTACGTAAGCCTCTAATGTTTTGCCGATTTGTTTTTCCAGGCATGTGTGAATCATACGTTGATAGGTTGCGTCGGCGTTTTTGAGCCCGAAAGGCATGGTGTTGAAACAGAAGGGTCCGTATGGCGTAATGAAGGCTGTTGCGGCTTGGTAGGACTCCGCCATCTTGATTTGATGGTATCTGGAATATGCGTCGAGGAAACACAATGAGTCGTGTCTTGCGGTGGCGTAGATGATTTGATCAATGCGGGGGAGGGGGAAGGGATCCTTGGGGCAAGCCTTATTGAGGTCCTTGAAATCGACACATAGGCGCCAGGATTTGTCCTTCTTTGGTACCATTACCAGGTTTGCTAGCCAATCCAGATGTTTAATGTCTCTGATGAATCCGGCCTCGAGTAGCTTGGCTAGCTCTTCTCCCATGGCTTGCCGCTTAGGCTCCAAGAAGCGCCTAAGAGTCTGCTTGACTGGCTTGTATCCTTTTAGTATATTGAGGCTGTGTTCGGCCAGCCTGCGTGGGATTCCCAGCATGTCTGAAGGATGTCAGGCGAAAATATCCCAATTCTCACGCAGGAAATCTCGCAGTGCAGCGTCTATTGTGGGGTTCAACTGTGTCCCAATGGAAGTTGTGTTTGTAGGGTCCTTTGGGTGGACCTGGAATTTGACTATCTCGTCTCCGGGTTTGAAAGAGGTGGACTTGGGTCGCTTGTCGAGTATCACGTCGTCTCTGTCCACTGTGGCTCGCAGCGTTGTCAGTTCTTCGGCCGCGAGGGCTTCTGATAATGCCTCTAGGGCTAGTGCGGCAGTTTTATTTTCGACGCGGAGTGCGACGTCCGGATCACTAGCTAGAGTGATTACTCAATTGGGCCCGGGCATTTTGAGCTCCATGTACCCGTAATGGGGTATAGCTTGGAAGCTCATGAATGCGTCCTGCCCTAAGAGGGCGTGGTATCCGCTGCTGAACGGGGCCACTTGGAATGTAATTTCTTCGGTCCTGTAATTCTCTGGCGTGCCGAATACCACATCCAGTGTGATTTTTACTGCACATCACGCCTCCCGACTAGGGATGATTCCCCTGAAGGTCGTGCTACTTCGCTCAATGCGGCTCTTGTCAATTTCCATCTTGTTGAGGGTTTCCTTGTGGATGAGGTTTAGTCCGCTTCCGTCGTCCATGAGCACTTTAGTGAGCCGAAAGCCGTCCACGATTGGACTAAGGACCAAAGCGGCTAGTGCCCGGACTGTTCGGAATTGAGGTTCGTCACTGGCATTATAAGTTATAGCCGTGTCGTTCCACGGATTTATTGTTCCCATGTGGAAAACTTCGGCGAGACTGCATTGAGCTCGCTAGCGCCTATTATTTGAGGCGAAAGTCTCGAAGACTATCAATATTGTATTGTTATTTCCGGTGGGATGTTGCTCTGATGTGTGGTTTATGAGGAGATCCTCGCCGCTCTTTTCTAGATGCCGGAGTGTCCAACATGCTCTAAGGCTATGTGTTGGCATGGTATCCGGTGTGCTGTGAATTTTGCATGGCCCATTGAGCCATTCCTCCAATACGGTTCCACGCCTTGCATCGGGCTTTGATTTTTTGGTAATTGAATCGGGTAACTTACGAAAGTTTGGCCTTTTAGTTCGGACGAAGGTTTTAGTGAGAGCCGGATTATCCCAGAAATTTGTTTGGGTTTTCCAAGCGCTTTCCATTGCGCAATATTTCTGCACTATGGCCGCTAAGTCAGCAAAGTGTACTATGTCACGGCGACCTATAACGCTGAGGATACCTTTGTCCGTGCAATTTTTGCAAAAGAGGGAGATTGCGTCTTCCTCGCGACAGTCCTTGACCTTGTTTATCACAAGGAGGAATCTGGCCTAGTAATGATGTACTGTCTCTTGGGGCTCTTGTCTGATATGCGAAAGATTGAAT
Source organism: Triticum aestivum (assembly GCF_018294505.1). Lineage (NCBI taxonomy): Eukaryota > Viridiplantae > Streptophyta > Magnoliopsida > Poales > Poaceae > Triticum > Triticum aestivum. Next base: position 105,194,572 of record NC_057798.1, on the reverse strand, counting down.
AAATCTAGGTGGGTGGCTGATTTTGAATTCGAATTCTGACCCATTCTGAGACCCAGGGGCCAAGAAGCTTCCGAGTTTAACGGCTCGGGCTCCAGGATGTTACCCAATTTCTTCAGCCCGCCACCCGATTCTGAATTCGGGGTTTGGGTCATGTTCACCCGCGAGCGGGTGTCCGGCTCAGAGAGCTCGGAAATCCGGACATAGTTCGTCCTCAAAATAGAGGGAGAATTTGCATGATGCTCTTCCACTACCGCTATCTCATGGGTGACTGGTGGAGAGTACTTCTCCCTTTGGTCGCGTTTAAGCCTGATCCGGTCATAGTCCATAGCGACGCCGAAAGCGGCGATGCGATCCAAGAGCTCATTAAGGGAGGAGAGCTCCATTGGGTCCATCTGTTCGGCGAGTTCCGAATCGACGTGGAGGTTGTTTTTGATGACCTAAGAAGTCATCGTCAGCATGACAGCCGATCGGACGGTCATGACAAAGCCGCCCAGCCGGAAAGTTTGGCCTAGGGCCAGGGCTCCCCCCAAAGGTGATCTTGTCCTTGACAACGAGACGGGCCATCAAGCCTTATCGCGACGACGTGGAACTCGCAATGAAAGCACCAATGTCGGTGTCAAAACCGGCGGATCACAGGAAGGGGGTCCCGAACGGTGCGTCTAAGGCTAATGATAACATGAGACTGGGGACATGATGTTTACCCAGGTTCGGGCCCTCTCGATGGAGGTAGTACCCTACTTCCTGCTTGATTGATCTTGATGATATGAGTATTACAAGAGTTGATCTACCACGAGATCGTAGAGGCTAAACCCTAGAAGCTAGCCTATGATTAAGATTGTCCTTGTCCTACGGACTAAACCCTCCTATTTATATAGACACTGGAGGGGGCTAGGGTTACATAGAGTTGGTTATAGAGAAAGAGATCTAACATCTGAATCGCCAAGCTTGCCTTCCAGGCAAAGGAGAGTCCCATCCGGACACGGGACGAAGTCTTCAATCTTGTATCTTCATAGTCCTACAGTCCGGCCAAAGTATATAGTCCGGCTGTCCGGATACCCCCTTATCCCGGACTCCCTTAGCGGATGCCAAGGAAGCACGAGAAAATGGTGTCGACCTGCTGGAGGAGGGCCGGCTATTGGCACTCAGCCGGTCTGCCATCTACCAGCAGAGTCTGTGCCGATACTACAACCGCAAGGTGAAGCCATGATCCTTCCAAGAGGGAGACCTTGTGCTCCGGCTGATCCAGCGAACAGCCGGCCAGCACAAGCTCTCGGCACCTTGGGAAGGCCCTTTCATCATCAGCGAGGTGTTGGGCAACGATTCCTACTATCTGATCGATGCCCAGAAGCCCAGATCATGCAAAAGAGATGATTCAGGCAAGGAGACAGAGAGGCCATGGAACGCAAACCTCCTCCGAAGATTTTACAGTTGAGAGCAGTATGTATCACGCTACCTTTTGTATTATGTATGAAGGCTCCGGGTCCCCCGAGAAGAACTCGGGGACTACCCTCTTCTATCTATATGATAAGTGTTATGCCTATGAGTATGTATTGTTTTATTATTTCTGCTTGGCACCGGGTTCGACCAGTCAGCCCGGAGGCTCGCCGCCTTCTGCTATATGCCGCCTCCTGCAGCCGGACAAGTAGTGCGTTAGCACCAAAAAACTTCCTTTGCCAGAAGCCGCAGCTTGCAGAGCGACTTAATGGCGGGCAAGGGATGCAAAACGGTGCCCACATGAAAAATGGCTAAGGAAAGAACGCATATAGTCAAGGCCGGCATCGCACCCGTTCGACCGGCTGCAGGCAGCCGGCCGGCCAGCTTCTGCTTGCCTTGCCAACACTCTGAACGGCTAATTACTTGCTCTCCCTTAAAAGCTAAGTACTCAACTCAGCCACAGTCCGCAGAGCGGCTGCTCGGCTGGCAAGAGAATAGCCAAGGGAGGGAGGCAAAGGAGCTTAAAGCAAGAAGAGTTAGAAGCAATCAAAGCAAAGCATAAATTGCAATAAATATTTATATAAGATAAAGGCCTATCGGCCAGCATTCAGCAGAGTTTGATGTACACCCTGAGGGTGGAATTGTGCAAAGTTAACCGAATTGTCCAGACTAGCAAGCATGAAAATAAAAAACCTAAGGGACAGCAGAAGGCTCCGGCTGGACGGTGGGGTCGGCAGTGCCGGTTGGTGCAGCAGAGGGCTCCGGCTGGATGTTGGAGTTGGCGGTGCCGGTGGGTGCAGCAGAAGGCTCCAGTTGGACGATGGAGGCGGCGACACCAGTCGGGGTGGTGGACGGCTGGACGGCAGAGTCGGTGGCGTACGTTGGTGGAACGGGCGGTTGGTCGGTCTCCGCCTGGCCGCCTCCAGCAGCGGTCGGCGCCTTGGAGCGTGGATCATTGCTTAAGGCACGATCAGGATGAGGTTGACCGTCCGCTCCAGCCTTCGGCACATCATCTTCGTCCTCCTCCTCCTAATCCTCCTCCTCCTCCCCTTCGTCGCTGGAGTCGATCACTTCAGCCGAATCCTCGCTGTCCTTTGGGTTCAGCCCGAGACACTCTAGCGTTGCTTCGGCACCTTCTTCCACCACCTCCGGGATGAACACGCTGGTGTGGGTATAGTCGGCGATTCCCGCCGCTCTGCTGATAAGCTCGGCCTCCACCGCCACCAGCTCCTCCTACACCTCCAACCGAAACATGGTCAACTGGACTAGATCTAGCCAGGGATACCACGCCTTGACGAACTCCAGGGCTCAGCACGCTCCTGCCCTGGCTGCAGAACCCTTCCAGGCCTCCAGGTGGCCGGCCGCCACCTCCAGCCAGTCGGCAGTCCAACTAGGGGTGCGCGGAGCCTGCACGCCTAGCCAGAGGGCGGAAATCGCCTGGGCCCCAACACGCTGAAGATGGCGCATCATTTGATGGGCGGGCCAAAGACGGGCCTGGATGTTGAGGATTTGCTCGTTGAGGGTCCGGGTGGCGTCAGCGGTAATCTGCACGCCTTCTGCCCTCCGCTCCTCGTGCTGGGCCTCAATGATCTAGTTCGCGGCAACGGAGTGGCCCGGGAAGAAGTATGCTCGGATAGAAGGCAAGAAAAGCCAAAGTCAGAAACTAGCAGTCAGTCTAGATAAGGGCCGGCAGGTCAAAACAAGAAACGAAGAAAATGAAGCTTACCATCGACCAAGTCTTCGATGCTGCTGAAGCAGGCAGTCATCTGCACCTCCTTGTCGGCCCAGGCGGAGCGCTCGACCTCGAATTCAGCAAGGAGGTCGGTCTCCTTCCCCTTTGCCTCCTGTTGGGCCGTCTTGAGAGCTTTTGCCTGCTCCGCAAGCTAAGCGACCAGCCGGTCACGCTCCTCGGTCAGCTTGCTGCACTCCGCCTCCTTGCCGCGTAGGGCAGTGTTGGCTTCGCCTAGCTCCTGTTGCAGGGCAGCGTTGGCCTCTGAAGAAAAGAAAGAAGAAAGAATATCAGTCTAATAACAAAGAGGGATGCAGTTGCTAGGGAGATCTGACCCGACTGCTCAGCAGTCGGCCCGAATCTCAGGGACTCCAGCCCGCGGGTGCGCTATCGCGCCCCCGTAGAGAAGAAGTTGCCAGCAAAAATAAAGTCACTGGGAAGATTCGGCCTGACTGCTCATCAGTCGGCCCGAACCTCGGGGACTACAGCCCGCGGGTGCGCCAGCGCGCCCCCGCGAAGAAAGGAAATCAAAGCTTAGTCGGGCTCTCAGACAAGTTGGCGGTCTGTTTTTCCAGCTCCCGAACCCTGGAGTTGAAGGTGGCCGCGTGAAGATTGTGGTAGTCCTGCAGAAGGGATATCAGATAAGTTAGCATTTGACACCGACAAGTTGAAGTTCCGGACCGCCTGCTTAGCAGCCGGCCCGAAACTTGGGGACTACACCTAGTGGGTGCACTAGCACGCCCCCACGAAGGATGCAAGAAGATCAAAACAAAGAAAAGTGGGAAACTTACGCGGATGGCTTCCCGCGAATCCAGGAATGCCTCGTTGCAGCGCTTGAGGGCTTCGGCTTCGGCCCGGAGCTTGGCCTGAAAATCGAGGGACGCCTGGTTCAGGGCACCCGTCCCGCCCCCGCGTATCCAGCCAGCAGGCGAGGCGCTGGTTGCCTTGGTGTTGGGGACCAATGAGCTTGCGGCACCGGCCTCCAGTGGCCGCGGTGCCGAGGCCGCTTTCTCAAGACGGCGGCGTACGGGTGTGCGGAGCCCAGGAGTCAAGTCCGTCACCACCACGTCCCCAGCTGGTGGCAACGGCGAAGCGGCCGGCTTCTCATCCTGCGGTCTGCCAGTTGGTGGTGGAGGCAACACGATGACGTCCGGCATGGCCACGTCGCCGCCCTCACTCTCCATGACCGCCTGCTCGTCATCGGTTCCCCCAGTCGTTGCCACAAACTCCGGCGGAGGTGGCGCAGAGTTCAAGGGAGTCACGAGCAGCGGCTCCTGGCGACATGCGGCCTCTACAAGCCGCTCCTTCTCTGCGGCTTCGGTCTTTGCTTGCACCAGCTTCCTCACCACAGATACGGCAGCCTTGTCCTTCCTCTTCCTCACGCGCCTCCCGCGTGTTCCACTCCTGCGCCTCCTGGAGGTCGGCGGCCGGGTCGATCCGTCGGCTGGTGGTGGAGGTTTCCGCCGACCTAATGACCGAAGCGGCGGCCGATTTCTCAAGGGTGAGCGAGGCCCTGAGATGGGAAAACAAGACAAAAAGTTTTTAGGCAAGATCGGCAAAGAGGTGGAAACATGAGAAGGATACTTACGCCGACACCATGAATGGCACCTTCGGCTGCCTCTGGTACTTGGCCACCATGGCCGCGACTTCTTTCCGCCTGGTCGCTGCGACCGGGTTCTTGGGCTTCTTTGGTGCACTCCCAAACAGGGCAGCGCCTTGCTTTCGCTTGCGCTTGCCGCCTCGGGCGGCGGCCCAGTAGAGGGGCCTGCGCCGGTGTTGGCAGTGATCCGAGCGGGGCGCGGCTCGTCTTCATCATCGTCGTCGTTAGGCCAGGTCTCCACGCCGCCGCCCTCCTCGGAGCCGCCTGCTTCGTCGCCGCCACCTGCTGTGTTATTCGCCAAGGCGGCCTCCCCCATGTCGGGGTCGTCCACATCACTCACTGCCCTGTCTGGCAGGTAGTCACCACCCAGCCCCATGATGGCGGCCGTCGCCTCAGACATATAAATCTGCGATCCAGAAAAAGAGTTGCGTTACACAAGGAACAATACTAAAAGTCAGAGCTAAAAGAAGAAATCAATGGACTTACGGCAGGCGGCGGGTCGTCACAAGAACACGGCCGCTTCCCGAACCGCCAATCTCCCTCCGAAACCTTGAGGTCGGAGATCTCGTTCACCATCCTCGCGACCTCAACAGTCGGCATCTCCCTCATGCACAACCTGCTTGGATCGCGGTGCCCGCTCATCCGACAGATCAGATGAGGGCGGCCCTGGAGCGGGTGGACCCGACGCTCGATGAAGGCGATAAGGAGGTCGGAGGCCACGAGGCCCTCCGACTCCGGGAGCACCCGGAGTCGGCCGATGGTGGCTGCTGCGTCCGCCGACACCGGCTTTGGCTTGTAGCCCCAGTTGTGCCGAAGCCCGACTGGGGGCCGGCCTCGTAGGCCGGCAGGTTGATGAAGTCAACATCCGGATTGACGTTCTCGACATAAAAATAAGACTGCTACCATAGTTTTACTAACTGTGACAGTTTGATGACAGGGAAGGCATTCCTCTTCGCCAGCTGGCGCTCGGTGATGAACCCGCCGTGTCCTTGGAGGAGGTGCCGAGTTTGCCATAGAAGAATGCTCCCCACAGCTCGAGTGTGGGGAGGATGCTGATGTAGCCCTCGCACGCTGTGATGAAGGCGGAGAGCAGGGTCACGGTGTTGGGCGTCAGATGATGCGGTTGGAGATGGTTGAAGTCGGGGAACGAGCGGAGGAAGCCTCTCACCGGAAGGCCGAAGCCATGGAGAAAGTGCGAGCGAAAGACGACCTGCTCGTTCCCCTTCGGCGCCGGCGAAATCTCCTCCGCCGGCGGCACCCGCGCCTTGACGAACACGCGTTGGGCACCCGGCGCGTATCCTAGAGGAAGGAGATGTGGTCTTCAATCACCGTCGAGTCGTCCCAGTCTCGGCCCTTCTTGCATGCCATGGCTTCAGGCGGGGCTGCGAAGGGAGGAGGAGCACGGCAGCGGCGAACGGCGGCAGCACCACGGCAAGCATGGAGCGGCGACCGCAGCAATGGTGGAGAGAGCAAGAGGAGGAAGAGAGTGTGGGAGGGGGGCGCGATCTCCGCCGCACCCTTCCCTCCCCCTACTTATAGCCCTCGGGCTACGAAGCCGAGGGGGTGGGACGTGGGATCGTGGGATTAACTGCACCCATGACCCCATGACCCCCCGATTACCGCACAAACTCACTGCACTTTGAACGCTCGTGGGAATCGCAACCGCCCACCTCGGCACAGCGGATCCGCCCGCGTGTTGAGGCCTCGTAGTGGTGGCAGGCTGGCCGGGCTGGCGAGCGCCACGTGGCATGCTTGTGGTGGGCGGCGGCCCTGGGAAGCTTAGCAGGCACGCCACCTGTTTTCCTGCCTTGGAGTTCAAAATTGGCCGACGATCCCGCCTTGTCAAAGCCAACTCCAGCAGTCGGCGCACCACAAGCCGGATCGAACATTCTCCTGGAGCTCGGTGAGGGGGGAAGCCGTTGAGACTTCGCGGCCCCTCGACCACAATGCCTCACCGGCTTTGGGGACTACTGTCGGAGTAATGGGCCACGGGTAGCCTCACCCGAGTCCCTGAACATGTCAAAACTTTGGGCCCGCTTCTCCCAGCAGTGTCCCAAGCTGAAGCTCCGCCCTCCGAGGGCCGGCTGGCTCAACGGCCAACCACCGGAGGACGGCCAACCAGCAGCAGACGGCACCATGAACGGCCGGCTCCAGTCAGCTGGCCTCTAGAGAGGACTGCGTCGTGCAGGCGGCCACCTGGTGCCCTCAGAGTCTGTGCCCCCATCAAGAGGACGAGACAGGGCGTTGCAACAGTGAAGCCCCTCGCCCCCGAATCTTGGGCTGGGCATGGCCATAGTGCCCCGTACAGGCGGAGATTTCCGCACGACGTGGCACTGTTGCCACTCCCCCCGGACGTCATTCCGGGCAGGCGGAGCCCTGTTCCCCATGACGACCTATCGGTACAACCTGCAGGCTGCGGGCCCTATCGGGCAGTGACGTCTCGGAAGACGGCGGATATCGAACCAGCCAGACCTGGGGAAGGCCGGCCTCCAGCAGGCGGCCGTCCCTTCCCCCGAAGCAAGTGCACCATTAACCTAATGAGACCAGGTGTGGCTACAGCGATCTCCCGCCAGGCGGCGGGACTGTAGCCACACTGAGCTGACTAAGCCCGCGTCATAGGCAGCACGGCTACCGTGAGCAGCCACCGACTAGACCCACCGGCGGCAGGAGCGGCCAGTCGGCTCCGTACCAGACCAGCCGGCAGGGCCCACCAGGCGGCGGGCCCCAATAGTCGACGCAAAAGCCGGAGGTCGGAGACACTGATAGTCGGGCCCAGCACCCGGCTGGATTACCATTGTACCCCTGGGGGTAGGCCTATATAAACCCACCAGGGCGCCCATGCAAAGGGTTCGACCCCATTAGAACTAGACACTACCCTAGAGCAGGAAGAGAGCTAGCCTTGCTTCCTTCTGCCTCTAGCACACAGGTCAAGGAGCACCTTTGTATCACTTGTGCCTTAGTGATCATGCGGACACCCCGTAGAGCAGGACTAGGGGTGTTATCTCCTAGGAGAGCCCCGAACCTGGGTAAAGTACGGCAGTGTTTGTGTCTACGCCTCATCCCGCTTCCAGGCACCGGCAATGTTCTACTCGCTCCCACCATGATAAGTGTTGTGGTGGGCGCACGGCAGATGCCAAGGGATGGCTAAAGAGAGGAGGAGGCTCGAGGGAGCTGGTGGGCTCCAGAGGCGAGGTTGGCATGAGGGGCGCGGGACGCCGGACATACCCAGGTTCGGGGCTCTTCGGAGAGATAATACCCCTAGTCCTGCCGAGTGTAGTTGGATGATCGATAGTACAACGTTGCTCCTGGAGCTGTAAGGAGGAGGAAGGAAGCTGGCCAAGGCTTGGGCTGCCCCTTCTCTCCGGTGTCGCCGCTTGGTGGCTAGTCCTATGCTTGCTTGTGTTTTCCTTGTCTCTGTTTTTCACAGGTTGCCTTGTATCTCATACATGCCCCCGTAGGCGTAGGTTCTTGGGGGGGTTTATAGATCAACCCACCCAGGGTTACAATGGTAATACACCGAGTCGGTTGGTCCATATTGTTGGTGTCCGGGATACCGGGCTGGGTCCCGCTTGAGGGCTTGTGGTTCGTTGGGTTCCCCTAGGTGCAGGCCCCGCGTGCCTAGGGGACTGTGCGCCGTCTTGTCGATCGTCAGGGCGTGGCCGAGTCGAGTCGTGTACAGTGCTCTCCGTTAGGTTGTTGCTTGTTGTCATCACCGGTGAGGGCGGGAGCCCTATTGCCACGCCAGCCCTAGTCAACGGGTAGGTAACGGGCACTGTGCCACGCTCTGGCTAACCATAGGCACGGGTGGAAACACTGTTGTCTTGGTCATCGGTGATTGAGGTCTCGTCCCGTCATACGGCATGGATGGGACTGGAGCTTGACCCGTGGCTGGATTGCGGTGCACGCCACGGGTGGGGTCGGCTTGTTGGGGAAGCCTTGGTTGTGTCGGGTTCGGCTGCCTTGCGCCAGTTGCTGAGGCTGGGTCGACGTACCTTGTCGGGTCGGAGAGTTTGGCCGGGCTGCGGGCCTTGCTGGGTCGAGCGACCCGGCCGGGTGCGTGCCGGTTTGAGGGGCGATGCGGGCCCCACTATTTTTGAAGAGGATCCGGGTTCCGTTGCCAGCCCGGGGTTCATCCCCTCGACAGTAGTCCCCGAAGTTGTGAAGGTCCGCCGTCTTCGGATGAGTGGGCCTTCACAGTTCCCTCCTTGAGCAAGCCAGATTCTGCAAGCGCCGGGTCCGGCAACACCCACTGTGTGTCGGTTTTCTCGGAAACCGGCTCGCGGCATCCCGACCGTGGCGGGAACCGAGGAGTCCACCGAATCTTGGGGCAATCCCTCGGGCTTTGCGCGGGCGCCACATGGCGGCCGGAAGCCGGAGGGGCCTGATAGGCAACACGCATGACGTGACTGGGTGACAGGCTGGGACCCGCTGCCGCGCGCCCTTGGCCCACGCGCGCGGATTTATTGCGGCGTCTGGGGGCCGGTTGCGTTTCCATGAGCAGTTACTGCGCGTGTACGTGCGCACTTATTGCGGGGTAGTGGAATGGGCAAATGCAGACGATCCCACTCCACCACGTCTGAACTGAGGGTTATAAATCGGGGGGTAGGGGGCGGCGGACATTATTCTTGCTCGCGCCATGTTGTCCCTTTGCTCTCGCTCTTATCTTTGCAGCCGACGCACTGCGGCGCCCGCTGCTCCAGGAAGAACTTCCTCCATCGTCCATCTTCTTCCTCCTTCTTCTATCCATGGCGCTGCCGTCGGGCTCCTGGATGGGCTCGAACGTCACCACCGAGGATATCATCCAGCTTCGAGCCTCGCGGCGCCTGCTGCGGGAGACGAACGTCGGTGTTCACCTATCGCGCGGTGAGCAGAGGCCTCAGCCCGAGCAGCAGGAGCGCGTGGTCTTCCACACGCACTTCGAGCGCGGGTTCGGGCGGCCGACGAGCAACTTCTTCCGCGTGTTCCTGGAGTTCTTCAGGCTCCAGCCGCATCACCTTGGCGCCGGCACCATGGTCCAGCTCTCCGGCTTCGTCACCCTCTGCAAGGGGTACCTGGCGCTCGAGCCCACGATCGACCTCTGGGCGCGCTTCTTCTCCTTGAAGCAGGAGGGCCCGTCGGCCTGGCAGTTCGCCGACTGTGGCGCCGCCGTCATCTCGAAGTGGTCTAGGAGGATTTCCCCAAGATCCCGCTGGAGGATTCTGCCAAGAAGTGGAGGAACTCCTTCTTCTATGTCCGCAACCTTGGCGTGGACCACATCAACCTTCCACCCTTCGCCATCGCGCCGCCGTGGGCGAAGACGAACTGGGGCTACTTGCTCCGGCACCCATCGTAGGAGATCGTCAACCTCTACGAGCGGGTGACGGTGATGAGGACGCAGGAGGGGCTCACCGCCACCGACCTTCTTGCCACGTTCATCATGCGCCGGGTCCTTCCACTCTAGAGGCGCTCCTGCCTCATCGGCGAAATGATCGGCCTTCAGGACCACAACCGCATGGGGTCGACGCGGCTGTCCGCGGAGCATATTGCGCGCGGTGTGAACGATATCTCCAAGGCCAACCTTGGAGAGGACTGGCGGTTCACCAAGGTGCCGTAGAGCGAGTCGAACCCGGCGCCATAGGTGAGTATTTGGTCTTCTTACTTTGCTGTAGCGCACCTTCTCATTCGTCCTGACGCGACACGGGTGATACTTCTGAACACGATTCGGCATCCTTACGCCCAGGCTCCATCGCAGGTGGCACCGGTGGCGCCAGAGGAGCCCGGGACTCCTAGCGAGGAGGAGGTGGCCGAGTCCGACGCCGGCGCTGGGCGTCGCGCGGGTAAGTTCTGTGTTTTTTCTTCTCTTCATGTGTCTTGAATTGCTGATCATGGCATGACGTGGGCGATGCTAACACTGGCTGTTGGTGTAGTGGCGTTGGGCGGGGGAGGTGGCGACGTGGGCGGAGCCGGGTCCTCGGATGGGGCAGCACCGAGCCGCCCGCATGGGAAAGACAGTGTCACGCCGCGACCCCGGGCCCCGAAGCGCACGGCGGACCTGGCGGGGGCTGGGAGGCCGACCAAGAAGAAGTGCGGTGGCGGGCACGGGAGGCCAACCCCGGTCCCAGTCTTGACGGGGTAAGCTTCATTTCTTGTTTGCGCCTGGATTTTTTGAGCTAGTCTTGTTTCTTTTTTTGCTGATTTTGCCTTCTTCTTCAGGTCGCTAATCGCGCTGGCGAGGGCGGCGGTGGAAGCCGCGTCGCCGAAGGGGACGCGTTCCGCAGGAGCCGGTCCGACCTCGCCGGCCAGGCCGAGGAGGAGGGACGGGGAGACTCGAACCTCGGCCTGGACCTGAACGACGCCGAGGCCTTGGCCTGGCGGGACAGGAACCAGGCCGAGGCAGAGCTGGAGGCGGCTCGGTCCAAGCTTGGACCGACGCCGCGGCGGCATGGGCGCGAGCCGACGCGGAGCCGGCCTGGTGCGAGATGCCGGAGGGCACGGTGGAGGCGGCGACGGTCTTTGAGCCGTTGTTGGTGAGGGAGCGCGGCCGTGGAGGCCGGGCTGAGGTGGTGATCCTCGACCAGGAGGTCGTGGAGGTGGGGGACGACACCCCGCCGTGGGATGACGTGGTCGAGCGTGTGGGGGCTGATGGTGGTGGAGGCAGCGTCGTCTTGGAGGAGGCGCTGCGGGCAGCGGCGCCAGAGGCGCCGCCGGCTATGGAGGAGGAACCACGGGCGGCGGTGCCGGAGGTCACCTCGGAAGCCGGGCCAGTGGTGGCGACGCAGGGCGTCCCGGCGTCCGGGTCGTCGTCGGCGCCGGGAGGGGCATCGGAGGAGGTGCTGGCTGCATCGCAAGTGGCCAGCAGGGGGCACGCCTTGGTGCCCCGGCAGGGAGGGCGCCGAGCTGCCGTGCCACAGCCCGCGCAGAGCGGGGGCGCCGCCGTCTTCGGTCCTCAGACCCAGGAGGAGGAGGCACTGGACGCCGTCAGCCGCCGCCTGCGAGGCCGGATGAAGCAGCTTGAGGCCTTCGCCTAGGCCAAGGTGGAGCGGACGCGCGACCTAGAGCACGCTGTTTTGGTAAGTCTTCTTCTTTTTCTTGTAATTTCTTCTTTGTGGGAGCGCGCCAACGCACCCACTGGGTGTAGCCCCCGAGGTTCAGGCCAACTACGTAGTAGTTGGGTCGAATCTTTAGAGTGTCGGCCTTGTTTTTGACTTCTGATTTCTTCAGCATCCCGGCGCCTTCCGGGTTGCCGCCTACAACCGTCTGCTGGGCAAGCACCGGGAGCTCATGGAGCAGCTCGCCAAAAAGGAGGAGGAGTTCCGCGTCGCCGCAGGTACTCTTGTGCTCTTTTTTAGTGGGGGCACGCTAGCTCACCCATTGGGTGTAGCCCCCGAGATTCGGGCCAACTATGTAACAGTTGTACCAAATCTTATGTCTTGCTTTTTTTTCTGCCGAATCCTTCTTTTTCACAGCCGAGGTGCTGTCGTGGCGGACACGGCTGCTCCGGGCCGGTCATCATTACGACTGGCTTGTTGCCGACACCGGCCGTCTTGGCATCGAGGCGGCACAGGCGAGGGCGGAGGCGGCGGCGGCCCGAGGTCTCTTGACAAGGCCAACCGGCTGCATGAGCAGCTGGCGGGTCACAAGAGCCGTCTTAAGGCCGAGGTGGAGCTCCTTAAGGCAGAGGCCAACAAGGTGGTGGAGATGCAGTAGGCCCTGGTCAAGGCGGACCAGCAGCGCGGCCAGCTGGCGACGACAAGGGCCGGCTCCAGGCCGAGGTGGATCGCCTGCGGGGGCGTGTCACCACGACTGAGGGGGCCCGTCAGGACGAAGCCCGTTGCCGCGAGGCGGTCGAGAAGGCGGCCAAAGACAAGGACGCCGAGATGAAGGCGGCCCTTGCCAAGGCGGCCAATCTGGAGAAGCCGCTCGAGGAGCGCGACCGCACCATGGAGCGGGAGTGGCGTGGTATGTTGCTTGAGGCGCAGCACCTGGAAGAGTCCTTCTCCAGTAAGTGTTGTTTTTTGTAGTTTGCTGTGTCGGGACCCGGCCTTTCTTCCTTGTTGTTCTTCTAACTTGCTTCTTCCTTCGTGACAGGGGCCTTCCCGGAGATGCAGCGGCTGGCGAAGGAAGCCGTCCGCTATCAGCGCGACCCGACCGGCATCGTTGGGTCCCGGACGGATCCGCGGACGGCCTGGACCTTCCCGGAGATCATCGCCGCTGCTGAGGCCCGCCTGCGGGTCCTGGGCATGCAGATGGAGCAGTTGTCCTGGGCCGGCACCACGATGATGACGGCCCTTTGGCCGGGCGCCGTCGTGTCGAGCAGCTTCACGCGCCTGGCGTGCTGGTTGGAGACGGGCCCGGACCGTCTTGGCGAGTGGCGTGTCTCCGCCGCTTGTGCCGGTGCCGAGATGGCGCTCCGGTTTGCGCTATCTTGGCATCCGGATCTTCAGCTAGACGCGCTGATGGGCAAGCGGGCCAGCTCGGAGCAATTGATGCAGGAGCAAGCCGGCCGGATTGCCTCCCGGGCCAGCTACATCGCCGAGTTCGCCTTCCACGACGAGTTCCATCCGGAGCGGATGGAAGACGGCAGGGCCGTGGATAGCGATGACTATGGCTTGCTTCTCCACGATCCGGAGGGGAGCTCGGAGGAGACGGGCGTCTACGGTGACGCGGATGCCGAGGAGGACACCGGCGACACGCCGGACCCGGAGGCCGCCAGGGGAGGGCCGCCGACTTCGCGACGCGGTGCTGGAGATGCCTGAGATACTTTTGCAAAATTTGTTAAGTAGCAGGTCCACCCACTCACTCGGGGTTTTTTAGGGTGTAATGAACTCCGGCCGTGGGCCTTTTGTTAAGTATTTGTGTGTAAATGTCGTGAGTGCCTTTGCTTTTTGCCTTCCGTTTTTCGGACCGGTTTCATGCACTTTCCCTTTCTCAAACCTCCGCCCCCCACCGCGAGTCAGACGGCCGAGGCTCCGGTCCGTGACAAGGAGTTCGATTCTTTGAAAGGAGCGCACAGGACTTGGGTCCTTCGAAACATTGAGCGCGAGTGAAACACCCACTGGGCCGGCTGGCGGCAATCCAGCGAAGCCGGTTGGCGAGCAGCCGGTTGTGCGGCTGTTCATTTGATGAATGGCGGGCCGGGTTCATCGACCCAACAGCCTTTGACTTAGTGTATGAAGCGTAAAGGAGCTTGGGCCCGTTGTGCTTGCCAGCCGACAGCCAAAGCTGGATCTGTGGCTTTAGGGCGAAGTGGGGGACCGCGGCATCCTAACTTTCTTAGGAATCACCAAGTAAGGTGGCGAGGTGGCGACCGAGCCGGCCAGCCCCCGAGCCTCCGGTTTGAGCGAGTCGGACCGGTGGCTGGGTTCAGTGGTATAGTGATGCATAGGGACACTATAAATTGGTCGGCAAAAGGCAGCCCCCGAGTTTCATTTGGGGACCCCGTAGTTTCATGCGTTTACAAAAGGCGATGATAGATACACTCGTGCAGCTAACTGTAAAACGGGCGGAGGAGTTCCGCGTTCCACGGCCGGGTCGTTTCTTCACCGGTGGTGTCCTTCTTGCGCTTCTTTGACTTGCATGCATCAATGAGATAGTAGGCGTTGCGATCGCGCAAGGCTCTGCTCACAATGAATGGGCCCTCCCATGGAGGGGACTACTTGTGCTGGCCTACCTGTTCTTGGACGAGTCGGAGGATGAGGTCGCCCTCGCGGAATGCGAGGGGCTTGATCTTCTTGTTGTGGTAGTGTCGCAGGCCTTACTGGTAGATGGCCGAGTGGCTGAGCGCCAGGAGGCGGGCTTCTTCGAGCAGGTCGACACCATCTTCGCGGGCTTCTCTGGCTTCGGCTTCAGTGTACATCGCGATGCGCGGCGAGTCGAACTCGACGTCGGTCGGGAAGATGGCTTCAGCTCCGTAGACGAGGAAGAACGGGGTGAACCCGGTCGACCGATTCGGTGTGGTGCGAAGACTCCAGAAAACGGGCGACAACTCGTTGAGCCAGCTGCCGGGTTAGCGGATGAGTGGCTCGACGAGTCGCGGCTTGATGCCGGATAGGATGAGTCCATTGGCCCGCTCGACCTGCCTGTTGGACTGCGGATGCGCAACGGAGGCCAGGTCGAGGCGGATGCTGGAGACAGAGCAGTATTGCTCGAGCGCGCCCTTGGTGAATTTGGTGCCGTTGTCGGTGATGATGCTGTTCGGCATGCCGTGGCACACCGCTATGTCCTTGATGAACCGGACGGCTATTGTCCCGTCCAGTTTCTTGATTGGTCTTGCTTCGATCCACTTGCTGAATTTGTCCACTGCCACTAGCAGGTGCGTCATGCCGCCTCGAGCGGTTTTGAAGGGTCCCATAATGTCGAGTCCCCAGACCGTGAAGGGCCAGTCGATCAGTATGGTGCGAAGTGCTGACGCCGGCTGGTGGCTGCGTTTGCTGAAGCGCTGGCACCCTTCACATTTGAGAACGAGCGACTCGGCGTCTTCGAGGGTCGTGGGCCAATAGAAACTGTGGCGGAACGCCTTGGCCACCAGGGATCGCGATGCGGCGTGGTGCCCGCACTTGCCCTGGTGGATGTGGAGGAGGATGTCGATGCCTTGTTCCTGCTTGACGCAGCGCTGGAACACGCCAGTGGAGTTGCGCTTGACGACCTCGTTGTTGATGATGCTGTAGGCGGACGCCCGGTGCTGCACCTGCCGAGCTTCGATCTCGTCCATGGGGAGAATCCCGTTCTCCAGAAATTCTGATATTGGGAGGGCCCAAGATGGAGCTGTAACCACGGCGAAGACGGCCACCAGGGTGGGTTTCGAGTCAGCAGTCCCCGAGCCGGCTTGAGCAGCCCCTGGGTCGGGGATGGCGACGGCCGGGTCCGGGTCGACGGTGGCCGGGTTGAGCTGAGCAGCCCCTGGGCCGGGCTCAACAGTCCTCGGGCCGTCTTGAGGTGAGGTCGGGTCTTCTATTACATGTATGGACTCGCAATCCGGTGATGGCTTGATGGACGGCTTCCACAGGTGCTCGAGGGAGACGCCGGACGGGATGGCTTGTCGTGACGAGGCAATCTTGGCGAGTGTGTCGGCTGCTTCGTTCTCCGCGCATGGGGCGTGGAGGAACTCGCAGCCCTCGAAGGATCCGGACAGCTTCTGGACGAGGAATCGGAAGCTTGCCATGTTGGAGTCGCGGGCGTCCCATTCACCGGAGCACTGCTGCACCACCAGGTCCGAGTCGCCATAGCACAGAATGCGCCGGATGCCGAGTTCCTTGGCAAGCCGGAGGCCGTGCACAAGGGCTTCATTTTCGGCGACGTTGTTGGAGGCGGCGAAGTGGATCTGGAGTGTGTAGTGGAGCCGGTCGCCCTTCGGGGATGACAGTACGATGTCGGCCCCCAAACCGAGTCGCATCTTGGACCCGTCGAAGTGCATGCGCCAGTGCGTCGAGTCGGGAGGCGGCGGCAAGTACTGGGTCTCGGTCCAGTCGACAAGGAAGTCGGCCAGGGCTTGAGACTTGATCGTGGCGCGGGGCTCATAGAGGATGGTGAGGCCGGCTAGCTGGATCACCCACTTGGCGACCCGGCTAGAGGCGTCCCGGCACCCGATGATTTCTCCGATAGGCGCCGTGCTGACAACGGTGACGAAATGCTCTTGTAAGTACTGCTTCAGCTTCTTGGCGGTGAGGTACACGCCGTAACACATCTTCTGGTAGTGCGGGTAGTTCTGCTTGGATATGGAGATCACCTCGCTCAGGTAGTAGACTAGACGATGGACGGCTTGGATCTTGCCCTTCTCTGGTCGCTCGACCACCAGCACCGTGTTGACCGCCCGCGAGGTCGCGGCAATGCAGAGCAACAGCGGCTCCTTGTCAGTCAGCACGGCTAGGACTGGTGCGGCGGAGAGCAAGCGCTTGAGGTCTTGGAAGGCCTCGTCTGCCTTGCCGTTCCATTCGAACGGGCTTGTATTCTTCATCAGCTAGTACAGGGGTAGCGCCCTCTCGCCCAGCCGGCTTAGAAACCGGCTGACTGAGGCCAAGCACCCGGTGAACTTCTGGACGTCGCACAACCGAGCCGGCTTGCACATGCGCTCGATGGCCTTGGTCTTCTCCGGGTTCGCCTCAATGTCACGTTTCGAGACGAGGAAGCCGAGTAGGTTTCCGGCCGGTACGCCGAAGATGCATTTTTCCGGGTTAAGCTTGACCTTGTATTCGTGGAGGTTGGCGAATGTTTCCTTCAAATCGTCGAGGAGTGTGAGGTGCTGCTTGTCTTCACCATGATGTCGTCCACGTACACGTGAATGTTGCAGCCGAGTTGCGGCTGCAGGCATTTCTGCATGCAGCGTTGGAAGGTGGCGCCAGCGTTGTTCAAGCCGAACGACATGGTGATGTAGCAATATGCCCCAAAGGGCGTGATGAAGGACGTCTTCAGGGCGTCGGCCGGGTCCAGCTTGATCTGGTGGTAGCCGGAGTATGCGTCCAGGAAGGATAGGAGCTCGCACCCGGCGGTCGAGTCGATGACTTGGTCGATCCGTGGGAGAGCGAACGGATCCTTGGGACAGGCCTTGTTAAGGCTGGTGTAGTCGATACACATGAGCCAGGTCTTGTTTTTCTTTAGGACGAGGACTGGATTGGCCAGCCACTCGGGGTGAAACACTTCCATTATGAAGCGCTTTTGGCAGCCTCTTCACCAATGGTTCTTCTCTTCTCTTCGGAAAAATCGTCGTAGGGGTTGACGAACAGGCTTGGCGTCCTTGCGGACGTGAAGTTTTTGCTCAGCGTACTTCCTCGGGATACCCGGCCTGTCCTTGGGGGTCCATGCGAAGATATCCCGATTCTCACGGAGGAAGTCGACGAGTTCTCCTTCCTATTTGCTGTCGAGGCGGGCGCCTACGAAAACGTACTTGCTGCAGCTGGGGTCTTCTGGGTTGAGCTTCACTTTCTTGGTCTCCTTGGAGGGCTTGAACGCAGCCTCGTCGACCGGGTCCGGGGTCGGGATCGACGCTGCGGAGGCCTCGCCTACCAGGGCGACGATTCGGTCGAGCTGGCGCTGCTCCTCGGCAATGACCAGCGACTCGGCCAACTTGGCGCCATCTCGGGCGCACTTCAGGGACTTGCGGTAGTCGCCGGTGACGGTGATGAGGCCCTTGGGGCCCGGGATCTTCATCTTCAGGTACACGTAGTGGGGAACCGCCATGAACTTGGCGAGCATGGGCCGACCCAGCAATGCATGATATGCGCTGGACAGGTCCACCAGCTCGAACCAGATCAGTTCGCGTTGGAAGTGGCTGCTGTCGCCGAACAGGACATCGAGCCGGACCCGGCCAATGGGAGAGCAGGAGAGGCCGGGCACGATGCCGTGGAAGATTGTCTGGGTCGGCTCCAGGTCCTCGGCCTTGAGGCCGAGCTTGGTCATCATGTCGCGGTAGAGGATGTTGATGTTGCTGCCGCTGTCGGTGAGGACTAGGGAGAACTTGCATGTGCGCCACGCGACGATGGTGGGGTTGAGGACGAGGGCGTATCCACCCGGACTCGGCATGACTACCGGGTGATCCACCCGGGTCCAGGTGATCGGGCGATCCGACCAGTGCATGAAATCCGGCTTGGCTGGGACGACGGTGCTCACCTCCTGCCGAAGAAGGCGCTCGCTGCGCTTGTCGTCGCCGAGGCTGGTGAAGACGACGTAGGCCGCGTTCTGGTCCGGGTAGGCGTCGTTCTGCATCGTGCCGCCAGTGGGAGGCGGCGGTGGAGGCGGAGGCAGCTGTCCCGCGCCTGGAGCTAGAGCCGTAGCCGGAGGAGGCGGGACATCTCCCCTCATGATGCGCTTGGCGATGGCGCACTGCCGAAGCGTGTGCGTGGAGGGTCTTACGCCGCTGTGGTGCTTGCATGGGGCGTCGAGCATCTCTTCGAAATGCATGGCGGGTTACCATGCCATCTTGCCGGTCTGCCGGTGCTTCGCCGCCGGGTCCGCCACGGGCTCGGTGGCCGCGACGAGCCGGTTGTCAGGACGTGGCGCCGGCTGGTCGGCCTTGTGCTTGTTGTTCTGGTGATACTGCTGTCGGCTGCTTTCGCCGGCCGGCTTCATGGGAGGAACCGGCTTCGCCTTGCCAGCTTCATCCAGCGCCACCCGGATCTTCATGGCGGAGTTGGCGTTGGCGTAGTTGTCCACTGTCACCATGAGCGCGACCATGGTGGCCGGCTCGGAGCGTAATAGCTTGTGCTTGAGGAGGGTGCCGTCTCGGCACCCGCTGATGAAGTACTGGATCGCCTGGAGTTCATGGACGGCCTCGCAGCTGTTTTGGAGCTCGGTCCAGCGTGTGAGGTACTCGCAACCGGTCTTCGTCGGCCCCTGCACGCACATGGTGAGCTGGCTAGGGCGACCGGATCGCTTGTAGGTCCCCGTGAAGTTGCGGACAAAGGCCTCCTCGAAGTCGACCCACGCGTTGATGCTGCCCATCGGCAGACTGTTCGACCACGTGTGAGCTGACCCCTGGAGCATGAGCGGTGCGTAGCGCATGGCGAGACGGCGATTGGCACCGATGATGCCTATGGCTGTGTAGTCGGTGAGCCAGTCTTCTGGCTTCACGGTCCCATTGTACTTGGGGGTGTCATGGGGGAGCACGAACCCTTTGGGAAAAGGCTCCTCCCGGATGCGTGGGCCGAAGCACGCCGACCCGATAGCGCCGCTCTCCTCCACCTCCAGGGAGCAAGCGAGCTAATCGAGGCGGTGGCGAGAGTTGGCGTCGTCGATGGCGCGCGGGTTGAGTCGACTGGCGGCCAGGCCCCGAGGGGCCAGGTCGGCTGGAGCCGGACGCCGGCCATGCTGGCCGGGTCCGCGCTGGGTCTCCGGGGCGGGCTCGTTGCCCGGAACATCGGCGGCTGTGGCGGCTGGGTTGCGCAAAGCCCGGGCTTGGCCGGAGTGCGCCTCACTGGGCGGCAAGGAAGCCGTGTGCAAAAGTTCGCCGGGTCCGCCAAGGCGGGCGGAGCCGTACCCCGCTGGCTTAGCGAGCTGGTGGAGGTGATCCTGCTGGGTGTTGGCGGCGTGGAGGAGCTCGCACATCCGCCCGATGTGCTCTTTTAGCTCCTCGCCCGTGAGCTGGTCGAGGCCGACCGCGGCTGCCTCCGCAGCGTGCATGTTCTTCACTAGGGTCTCATAGACGGTTCGGACGGTGCAGAGGGCCCGGCCGATCGCTCCTCCCTGGGTACGCACGTCGGCGACCCGGCTTGGCTCGGCCGTGGCGAGCGCGAATCTGTGGGCGGCTTCGTGCTCCATCTGAGCGGCCTGCACGCGACGCTTGGTGGCGGCGAGCGTCTCGGATAGGTCCAGCATCTGCTGGCTCCTTTCCTCGAGCTGAGATCGGGCCTCAGCAATGTTGGTGGCGTCGACGTCGGTGCCGATGGGGATGCGGAGGCTCTGCATCATAGTGCACAGCGGATCAGATGGCTCGGTCCGTTCCACAGCGGCCCTGGCTTCCGCGGCCTTCCTCGTCTTGCTTGATGAGGAGGAGGCACCATCACCGGTGACGTAAACCTCCACATGGACGTCCATCGCCCTGAAGGCAATGCCACCGCCGAGGGAGAGGGGAGAGCCGGAGTAGCTGAGCACCTCAGTGGGGTACTCGTCAGCCGCGAACGCATCAGAGATGCGCAGCGCGGCGAAGGAGGTGGCAAGAGCGCTGACAACATCATCCGCCAGCGCAACGTACTCGTCAGTGTAGGAGAAGGGCACCGTCTGAAGCATGCTCCCGGCCAGCTCCTCGAGCTACCCCACGGTGGGCGCCAACTGTCATGGTGGGCGCATGGCAGATGCCAAGGGATGGCTAAAGAGAGGAGGAGGCTCGAGGGCGCTGGTGGGCTCCAGAGGCAAGGTTGGCATGAGCGGGGGCGGGACGCTGGACATACCCAGGTTCGGGGCTCTCCGGAGAGATAATACCCCTAGTCCTGCCGAGTGTAGTTGGATGATCGATAATACAACGTTGCTCCTGGAGCTGTATGGAGGAGGAAGGAAGCTGGCCAAGGCTTGGGCTGCCCCTTCTCTCCGGTGTCGCCGCTTGGTGGCTAGTCCTATGCTTGCTTGTGTTTTCCTTGTCTCTGTTTTTCACATGTTGTCTTGTATCTCATACATGCCCCCGTAGGCATGGGTTCCTGGGGGTTTTATATATCAACCCACCCAGGGTTACAATGGTAATACGCCGAGTCGGTGGGTCCGTATTGTCGGTGTCCGGGATACCGGGTTGGGTCCCGCTTGAGGGCTTGTGGTTTGCCAGGTTCACCTAGGTGCGGGCCCTGCGTGCCTAGGGGGACTGTGCGCCGTCTTGTCGATCGTCAGGGCGTGGTCGAGTCGAGTCGTGTACAATGCTCTCCGTCAGGTTGCCGCTTGCTCTCGTCAGCGGTGAGGGCGGGAGCACTGTTGCCACGCCAGCCCCGGTCAGCGGGTAGGTAAGGGGCACTGTTGCCATGCTCCGGCTGACCATAGGCACGGGTGGAAACACTGTTGTCTTGGTCATCGGTGATTGAGGTCTCGTCCCATTGTACGGCCTGGATGGGACGGGAGCTTGACCCGTGGCAGGATTGCGCAAGCCACAGGTGGGGTCGGCTTGTTGGGGAAGCCTTGGTTGTGTCGGGTTCGGCTGCCTTGCACCAGTTGCTGAGGCCGGGTCCATGTACCTTGCCGGGTCGGAGAGTTTGGCCGGGCTGCGGGCCTTGCCGGGTCGAGCGACCCGTCCGAGCGTGTGCTGGTTTGAGGGGCGATGCGGGCCCCACTATTTTTGAAGAGGATCCGGGTTTCGTTGCCTGCCCGGGGTTCATCCCCCGACAATAAGCCATCCATTGGCATATGTCGCACCCAACCCCCAACAATGTGAGCATCATTGAAATCATCATGCCTAGCTAAAAGGCATTAAAGAAAAGCGCTTGTTGGGAGACGACCCAATATACACCCTTGTTGTCTTTGTGTGTTTACATGATTAAGCTACTGTAGTAATCATGTTTTATAGCTTTTGTTTCAATAAATTTCCAAGTAAGACCTTTGGGAAGACTTGGGCGAAAGTTAATGTGATCTTGTTGTAAAAAACATAAACTTTGCACTCACGGGATTAGCTGCCATGTTTTACAGAAGAGTAATTTTGAGTTGATTCTTTTTGAAGAAGATTAATAGACTAATTACTCACGTCCACAAATTTATTTCATAATTTGTGGAGTATCATAAGTATGGTTGTTGTTCAGATCATTACAGACTGTTCTATTTCTGACAGATTCTGTTTCATTGCATAGTTTGCTTGTTTTCTCGATTCTATGGCGTATATTTCTCAATATAAATTGTAGAAATGATATGGTACAGTAGGTATTGTGTGAGAACAATTATGAACCTTGTCATTGACAGTACCAAAGTCAATGGTTTACTCTTTATCATACTAACCTATCTCACGAAGTTCCGTTAAGTTTTGTGTGATTGAAGTTTTCAAGCTTTCGGTGAGATATTGATATGAGGAGAATAAGGAGCGGAAAGACCCAAAGCTTGGGGATGCCCAAGGCTCCCCAAGGTAATATTCAAGGAAGACTCAAGCTCTTAAGCTTGGGGGTGCCCCGGAAGGCATCCCCTCTTTCGTCTTCAAAACTATCGGTATACTTTAGTCGGAGCTATATTTTTATTCGTCACATCATATGTGTTTTGCTTGGAGCGTATTTTCAATTTTACTTGCTGTTTGAATAAAATCATTGGATCTGAAATCTTGAATTGAAAAGAATCCTCCCATGGCTAGTTAATTATTTGACTACTCAGTGTTCTTCACTTATATCTTTTTGGAGTAGTTTGTCATTTAGTCATGCGCTTCACGTATATCCTATCATTAAATGGTTGAATGAATTGAATATCATAAATCTGAATTTATATATGTTTCATATGCTTATACCATGGGGAGTAATGACTTCACACAGAATAAGTATATGTAGTAAACTTATTGAAAGTTAGCAAACGTAGAATTGGTCACTTGAACAATTCATGAAAGAATAATGAAGGAAGAGAGATTTCACATATAAATATACTATCTTGGACATCTTTTGTAATTGTGAGCACTCATTAAAATATGACATACTAAAAGGTTGATGTTGGACAAGGAAGACAACTTAATAGAATATGTTTTTTTATATCCGAAACATTATATTGTCTTGGATCATCCAACATGTTGAGCTTGCCTTTCCCTCTCATGCTAGCCAAATTCTTTGCACCAAGTAGAAATACTATGTGTGCTTCCAAACATCCCTTAAACTAGTTTTGCCATGATAGTCCACCATACCTACCTATGGATTGAGTAAGATCCTTCAAGTAAGTTGTCATCGGTGCATGCAATAAAAATTGCTCTCTAAATATGTATGATCTATTAGTGCAAAGAAAATAAGCTTTATACAAACTTGTTATAGGGAAGAAATTAAAGAGACGGACTACATAATAAGGGTCTCTATCACAAAAGGCAATATAAAGTGACGTTCTTTTGCATTAAGATTTTGTGCATCCAGCCTTAAAATCGCATGACAGCCTCTGCTTACCTCTGCGAAGGGCCTATCTTTTACTTTTATCTTCTACCCTTATACAAGAGTCATGGTGATCATCACCTTTCATTTTTTACACTTTTTTCTTTGGCAAGCACTTTGTGTTGGAGCGATCCGGATATATATATCCACTTGGATGTAGGTTTTCATAAAGTATTATTGTTGACATTACCCTTGAGGTAAAAGGTTGGGAGGCAAAACTATAAGCCCCTATCTTTCTCTGTGTCCGATTAAAACTTTGAACCCATAAATATCACATGAGTGTTAGCAATTGTGAAAGACTATATGTTAGTTGAGTATGTGGGGTTTGCTAAATCAAAGCTCTTACATAGACCCTTCCCGAAAATAAGATGAATTGCAATTGTTTGATGACTAATAGCATTGTTTGTTAGTTTTCGAGAAAGTTTATGATCTATACTTTAACATGTGAATAGCTTGTTACTTGATCATGAAAACTTTTATGAGATGAGCTACTGTTATGACATATAATGATGCTAGAAAAGGTGATTGAAATTATCATTGATCAAACTTGTGCACCTGCTAGCATTCACACTTCATAAATTATTTCTTTTATCATATACCTACTCAAGGACGAGCAGGAATTAAGCATGGGGATGCTGATACGGCTCCAACGTATCTATAATTTATGAAGTATTCATGCTATTATATTATCCATCGTAGATGTTTTATATTCATTTATATGCTATTTTACATGATTTTTGGGTCTAACCTATTAACCTAGAGCCCAGTGCCAATTTCTGTTTTTTTTCTTGTTTTTGAGTTTTACAGAAAAGGAATACCAAACGGAGTCCAATTGATGTGCCAATTTTTGATGATTTTTTTATGGACCATAAGTAGCCCCTAGAGTAAAAGAGTTGGGCCAGAAGAGTCCCGGGCTGTCCATGAGGGTGGGGGCACGCCCACTCCCCTGGGCGTGGGCCCCTATCTCGTGGACGATTCGGAGACCCCCCCTGACATGAGACCAATGCCAAGAATTCCTATAAATACAGAAACCTCCAGAAAATAACCTAGATCGGAAGTTCCGCTGCCAGAAGCCTCTGTAGCCATGAGAAATCAATCTAGGCCCTCTCTGGCACCCTGCTGGAGGGGGCCATCATCACCGGAGGCCATGGAGGAGGATCCTGGAGGGGCCATCATCGCCATGAAGGCCAAGGACCAGAGGGAGAACCTCTCCCCATCTAGGGGGGAGGCCATGGAGGAGGAAGCACAAGGGGGAGGACCTCTCCTCCTCTCTCTCGGTGGCGCCGAAGTGCCATCGGGAGGGGAATCATCGCCGCGGTGATCGTCTTCACCAACATCACCATCATCATCACCATCCTGATCTCTTTTACGCGGTCCACTCTCCCGCACCCCGCTGTGATCCCTACTTGAACATGGTGCTTTATGCCACATATTATGATCCAATGATGTGTTGCCATCCTATGATGTTTTTAGTAGCTATCTTTTGTCTTTGGGTTGATTGATGATCTAGATTGGTACGAGTTGTATGTTTTATTTTGGTGCTGTCCTATTGTGCCCTCCGTGTCGTGCAAGCGTGAGGGATTCCCACTGTAGGGTGTTGCAATACGTTCATGATTCGCTTATAGTGGGTTGCTTGAGTGACCGAAGCATAAACCCAAGTAATGGGGTTGTGACGTATGGGATAAAGGGGACTTGATGCTTTAATGCTATGGTTGGGTTTTACCTTAATGATCTTTAGTAGTTGCGAATGCTTGCTAGAGTTTCAATCATAAGTGCATATGATCCAAGAAGAGAAAGTATG
Source organism: Triticum aestivum (assembly GCF_018294505.1). NCBI lineage: Eukaryota > Viridiplantae > Streptophyta > Magnoliopsida > Poales > Poaceae > Triticum > Triticum aestivum. The sequence continues at coordinate 105,169,523 of NC_057798.1, read as the reverse complement.
TTAGCTTATGCCTCTCCCTCATATGAAATTGCAAAGACGACTACCAGTCTTGTTAACAATTGCCTAGGATAATTCCGCACACCGATCCATCATTATTCCACACTCTCTATTTATAATATTTAGTAATATATTCTAACTTTATGATAACAGAACCTACTTTTATATTTTAGCTCTCCGATATCATGCAAAGTTATGCTCTTCATACCCACAACATAGTTTTATTTGTCGTATCTAGTTGGAAGCAAACGTCTGGTGTACGTAGAGTCGTATCAGTGGCAGATAGGACATGAGAGAATATTGATCTTACATTTAGCTCCTTGTGGGTTCGACACTCCATACTTATCACTTCCACCTTTGGAAATTTCTACGATGATTCCCTGCACTTGGGGATTATCAGGGAGAAGGGGAAAGAGGTGGAGGAGAAGAAGGAAAAGGGCCCCCCACCCCTAGTCCAATTCGGTTTGGGCTTCAGGGGTGGGGGCGCGCCACCACCTAGCCGCCGACCTCCTCTCCCCACTAGGGCCCATGAAGGCCAATAGTCCCCCATGAGGTTTCGGTAACCTCCTGGTACTCCGAAACTTATCCGATACTTCCTGAAACCATTTCGGTGTCCGAATGTAACCTTCCAATATATCAATATTTACCTCTCGACCATTTCGAGACTCCTCGTCATGTCCGTTATCTCATCCAGGACTCCGAACAAACTTCGGTCACCAAAACACATAACTCATAATACAAATCGTCATCGAACGTTAAGCGTGTGGACCCTACGGTAATCGAGACACATCTCTGATCAATAACCAATAGCGGAACCTGGATGCCCATATTGGCTCCTACATATTCTACGAAGATATTTATCGTTCAAACCGCACAACAACATATGTTGTTCCCTTTTTCATCGGTATGTTACTTGCCCGAGATACGATAGTCGGTATCTTCATACCTAGTTCAATCTCGTTAGCAGCAATTCTCTTTACCCGTTTCGTAATGCATCATCTCGTAACTAACTCATTAGTAACATTGCTTGCAAGGCTTATAGTGATGAGCATTACCGAGAGGGCCCAGAGATACCTCTCCGATACATGAAGTGACAAATCCTAACCTCAATCTATGCCAACTCAACAAACACCTTCGGAGACACCTATAGAGCATCTTTATAATTACCCAATTACGTTGTGACGTTTGATAGCACACAAGGTGTTCCTCCAGTATTCGGGAGTTGCATAATCTCATAGTCAGAGGAACATGTATAAGTCATGAAGAAAGCAATGGCAATAAAACTTAATGATCATTATGCTAAGCTAACAGATGGGTCTTGTCCATCACATCATTCACTAATGATGTGATCACATTCATCAAATGACAACACATGTCTATGGTCAAGATTATCCATAGAGAAAAATGTTTAAAAATATTTGTTCCAGGATTATCCATAGAGAATGTGAAACTCATAAAGGAGTTGATATAACCAACACTAAATTTATTTGTATCAACGACCACCACAATGTAGAAGACAAAGGTCTAAGTCAAGTTATGGCAGCTTCACTTGATAACATGATGCATCCTAATCTGGAGAATATTAAGGTTCAACCAGAGTCAACGGCTGGTGTTGTGCCAATATATGGGACGCACGCTATGGAAGGGCAGAACTCCATCACATGCACGTTTGAAGGTTTGCAGCAACTCGATTGTTTGTTTATGTTGTCACGTCCAGAACAAGACCCAGCTATACGTGTACAAGATATATATCTTATTGAGAGTAAGCAAAGAATCCTAATTAGCTACTACTTCTCCCGATCAAGACCGCCAGAGCAAGCGTACGCCAGCATGTTTGATCAGTGGAAATTGCTTTCCTTGAGAGACATTGGATGGGGGCCACCGAATAATTTGTATTTAATAATTTTGGTAGTTAATATGTAAAGAATACCTGCTAAAATAAAGCATGTAATCAGATTTGCTTTTTAGTTGTTGGGTCGATAGTTAGAGATAAAGAGGATATTTTGTACGGTCAACTTATTAGGCAAGTTAGAGCTGCATAGCTACTCTACTATATATAGTTCTGATACGGTCATTGTAAGATTAGGTTGTTTTTTATGAAATAAACATGATGTGTTTTTCAGGGTAGACACCCGTATCAAGTTTTGGATGGATCTTTAGAAAACCTCTGTGTTGTGATTTCTCTTCATGAAAATTGTTTTGCACGTGAGTACCTTAGTCGAGATTGGTTTTCTCGTGCTAGGCCGCAAGGTTCAAACCCTGTACTTCGTGTACATCGCGTGCACGGGCGAGAGGTTGCTACTGGTGGTGGTGAAGTGTCGTGAAAGATCGGGCCGCAACAACAGAACGGATCTCGCCATCGAGGTTCGGTCTACATCAGGTGGTATTCAGAGCATCAGGTTGTGATGATACGAACACGACCACGTCTGGTATATCAAAGAGTGTGGCTGCTATTGAAGTTAAACAAACCGAGTCGAGGGAGAAGAGATTATTTGATAATGTTGGAGGAACTACCAAAATGTTCAAATATATTGCACCGTGGTAGAGATGGCAAGAAACATGAGCTATGTGGACCTGGTTTTTGTGCCATTAGTTCTGGAGATGCAATATACAAGAGGGTCAAAATTACACAGCAGCCAAGATTGAAGCAAGGATTAAATTGCAGTTAACCCATACATGCGAGCGTGTGCATGCACACAGGCTTGGAGCCAATTAAACCAAGAGATAAAATATTATACAGTTTGAAAAGACTTGGCAAGGGACACAATCAAGAGCCTAAGCCAGAAGAGATTAGACCCACCTTTCATACACATAGATAAAATATTATACAGTTTGAATCGACTTGGCAAGGGACACAATCAAGAGCCTAAGCCAGAAAAGATTACACCCACCTTTCGTACACCTTCACGATGGGTTAAAATTGGGACCATGAAGCTGCACGTTGGGTCCTAACTGCATGGAGACCAGTTTAGTTGAAATATACAGAAAAATGTCCGAGCTAGGGACGACCATATCTTGTGTATCATATGTGATTTTCCATCGTGAAAATTTATTAGCGACGGACACCTAGGTGCTGATCCAAGGGGGTCATTATTTTTATTCGTGTATTTTCGTACGCGGGTGAAAATTGTTCTTGGAAGTTGCAAGGAGGAACAGGGAGACGGACTACTCATCAAACATCACCGTGAAAGATTGGGCAGTCTACACATGTGAATTAGCATCTCGCTAGTCCGTGCTTCATCAAGTGGTATCAGAGCAAAGGTTAGTCATGGCGACACAATTTGCAATATTGTCTATGGAATCAAGCATCAACATGTTGAGCAGGAACATATTGATGGAGGAGGAAGGCATTGGCTACTTTACTCTTTTTCACACTCGTTGCATCGTGAACGAACGACGTGTCAATCTGACGATCGATGATAGTACTGTAGTCAACATGGTGAGCATCGAGGTGGTGGAAAAATTGGGGCTGAAGACGACACCTCTTGAAAGACCGTACATGTTGAAGTGGTTCAAAGGTGACATCAAAATTACTCATCGGATTTTGCTAATTTTTTATTTGGGAAAATATTGTTGTGCGGAATTTTTTCATGTTTGTCCTGTGTCCATGGTGTCTCCATGGTGTCGTGCCATCTTCTACTTGGGGGGCCATGGTGCAAGCGTGTTGGGGCTATTCGGGATGTTAGGAAAAATAGTTATTATTTATCATGGAAGGGCAAACAAATTTGTTTTATTCCCATGCCAATGGATGTGTTCGCTGCTGATTGGAAAGATCATTTGCGAAAAAGAAGAGAAGAGTTAGAAGAAATAAAAAAGAGGTTTATGCACCGATGAAGGGTTTAAATCTCTTAGTGAAGAAGGTGCAGGAGGATAGTGGTGCAAAGGGGCAGCGATGGGGTGTTTCTAAAACACAGTGTAAGATCAAGGATCGTTCATGCAAGATGATAATTCATGGTGCCAGCTTTACCAATGCCATTAGCAAAGATTTCATGCAAGCAATGGGTTTGTCCATGTGGTGGCACCCCCAACCGCACCACGAGGAGTGGCTATATGGCTCCGAAAAATTAAAGATTACACATAAGGCACCTGTGCCATTTGTTGTTGGAGCTTATATTGACAAGGTAGACTGTGATGTTATACCAATGGATGCGTGCCAGTTGCTATTGGGAAGGCCATGGCAGTTTGATCATGATGAAGTGCATGCCGGAAAATCCAACACTTATACATTCATGCATGGTGGAAAGAAGCACATATTGAAACTGATGATGGACAGTGCAATTAATGTATACATGTGAGTTCTACAGAAGGAGGTGCCTTTCAAAGTTATCCCAAAATCGATGACAGTTTTGTTTTAAGGAAGGGAGGATGATACGAACATGAAAACGTCTGGTATATCAAAGAGTGTGGCTGCTATTGAAGTTAAACAAACCGAGTCGAGGGAGAAGAGCTTATTTGAGAATGTTGGAGGAACTACCAAAACGTTTAAATATATTGCACCATGGTAGAGATGGCAAGAAACGTGAGCTATGTGGACCTGGTTTTTGTGCCATTAGTTCTGGAGATGCAATATACAAGAGGGTCAAAATTACATAGCATCCAAGATTGAAGCAAGGAGTAAATTGCAGTCAACCCATACATGAGAGCGTGTGCATGCACACAGGCTTGGAGCCAATTAAACCAAGAGATAAAATATTATACAATTTGAATCAACTTGTCAAGGGACAGAATCAAGAGCCTAAGCCAGAAGAGATTACACCCACCTTTCGTACACCTCCACGATGGGTTAAATTTGGGACCATGAAGCTGCACGTTGGGTCCTAATTCCATGGAGATCAGTTTTAGTTTGTTTTTAGAGTTATTGAATATACAGAAAAATGTCCGAGTTAGGGACGACCATATCTTGTGTATCATATGTGATTTTTCATCGTGAAAATTTATTAGCGACGGAGGGTTGATCATCACATCAACACCTACGTGTTGATCCATGGGGATCATTATTTTTATTTGTGTATTTCCATATGCGGGTGAAAATTGTTCTTGGAAGTTGCGAGGAGGAATAGGGAGACGGACTACTCATCAAACATCGTCGTGAAAGATCGGGCCATCTACGCGCGCGAATTAGCATCCCGCTAATCCGTGCTTCATCAGGAGCCTTTTAATTCCTTTACTTTTCCTGATTGAGTTAATCACGAATGGAATTTATGATTAACACTGGTGGAAAAAGGGCCTTTGGTCGCGGTTCGCAACTGCCATTAGTCGCGGTTGCGCAACCGCGACCGAACGGGCGCGACTAAAGCCCCCCCCTTTAGTCGCGGTTGCTTAAGAACCGCGACTAAAGGCCCGTCCACGTGGGCGCCAGGTGGCCGTCGGGGCGGAGGACCTTTAGTCGCGGTTCTTCTGGCCAACCGCGACTAAAGGCCGCCGCAGGTTTAGGGTTTTAGCCCCCCCCCTTAAACCTGTTTTCTGTTTAATTTGTATTGTTTTATTTCTTTTGTGCTTTATTTTAATTTTGAAGGAGTTTCATATATTCTACGGTACTACATACATGCATATGAATGTACAATTTCAAATAAATTTGAAATTAGAACCAAAAAGAATTCAAGAGGAATATACAATATATATTCAATATCATCGGATGACCATATACAATTTTGAACAAGTTTCCATACATGATTTAATGCATATAAAGTTCTACGTCCTCGTAATAGTGTTCTCCTTTAGGATGGAGGACTTCCCTGCTGAACCATCCAGCTAGTTCCTCTTGAAGTGGTCGGAAGCGAGCTTCTGGACTAAGCATCCACCGGAGGTTATTCCTCTGAGCATTGGTATCACTCGGAACCCGCTCAGAGGTGTATCTCCGGATCATCTCACAGACATAGTATCCACATAGATTGGTCTCCGGTGGCTGAATATCCCCAGCATTCTTAGCCTTTAACATTTTGAATTCTAGCTCTTTTTTGAATTCACCGACCTTTGTATCTACGAACCGTCTCCAAACCCTACGAGGCAAAGAAAATTAAATGAACAAGAGAGTTATTAATTAGTTACTTGATATTAGGAAATGAACGAAATAGGCCGATCGATATAGAGCGCAAATGAATGAAAATAATTACTTCTGCAGCATTCTTCTCATGCCGCCCCAAAGCTTTGGATCCATATTCACAGAGTCGTGGACGAGACATTCTGAGGTGTTAACTTTAATTACTAGCAGAATCCAGTGGAACCTGCGGACACGATACATGCACAGTACGTCATGCATAACTCATCGATTAGCCGGCCACATACCATGCATGGAGTAAACAAAAGAGAATGTGCTCAAGACAGAAACACTCACTCAAAATGGTAAGGAAATAGAATATCACTTTTGAGTTCCTGCTTTGTAAGAAACTGCCACAGGTCTGCCTCCACGTCGGCGGGGTAACGCTCCAACACATGTCCATTAACGATGTGTGGGTCAATGAACCCAACATCATGGATGTTCCTTACTCTGCATTCCTTAATCTTCATTCTGCATGTATAATAGCGGACACAACAATATAGTTAGGACATATATATAGTGCAGGCAATATGAACGAGATGGGGTAGAAATTAATAAATCACTTACAGAACGTAGCAACTGATGATAGATTTATCGAGCTCGCGCAGATTGAAAAGCTGGAACAATTCACTCAGTTCAATTTGTACATAGTAATGTTTGAAGTGATGCTCATGTCTAACTTCCGCATAAATATATTCTTTGGCGTTTTTATTTTTTATGTAACCCTTGTACCATTTCAGCAGACCTTTCATTTGTGGAGGTAGATCCTTTTCCTGCGCAGGCTCGACGAGAGGCCCATTCTTGACATATGTAATTACTACCTCCTTCACTGGCGCCTCATCAAGGCCTAACAGTTCACGAAGAGTAATACCTAAGTTGGCCGCTTGTTCTCTGGCACTCGTTACAGTCAATCCCTGTGCTGCCGCAGCTTGTATGATCTCGGGGGCATCCGGACAGAAGGCTTCCACTATAAGCGGGGCAATCGATTGTTTACTTTGTTCCCCGAGCTGGGCAACTTGTTTCCCGCTTTTTTTACTTTCGGCCTTCTCCCGCTCTTTGTTCTCCTTGAACATGAGTGCCTGCCTGCGAAGTTCACGTGCATAGTCGTTAGGCAGATTCTTCGCGGCTTGGGACGGTGTGCTCAAAAATGACTTAGCCCACTTCTTTTGCTCATCAGAAAATACTGGCTTGGGCTCGGGCTCTCTTTTCTTCTTGCAGTCCGCCTTCCATTTCTCCAAATCAGCAGCCGCGGCCGCGTCGACTTCCTCGGCACTACGTTCCCAAGGCCTTGTGGGGAGAGGCTTCAGTGATGGCTCCGGTACCTTTGTGGTCTTAGGTACATAAGGGTCCGGGTTAATAATCCAGGACTGCTTCTGCTTCTTTGCCGGAGGTGGATTGGGGGGCGGCGTCTGATCACCCGCCGGACGAGGACTGGGGGGCGGCGGCTGATCACCCGCCGGACGTTGTGGACTGGGGGGCGGCGTCGGCTGACGTGACGGAGGTGTAGGTGAACCGCCACCACCACCACCACCACCACCGCCACCGCCACCACCACCACCGTAGGGGGGTGGACTTGTTGTCCTTGGCGCCTCGCCTGGAAACTTGATAAACTTCTTTTGCCATAGAATGAAATGGCGCTTGACATCTCCAAGTCTTTTCTCCCCTTCAGGTGTAGCAATGTCAATCTCCAGGTCCTCAAACCCTTGGACTATGTCCTCCACCGTGACACGAGCATAGCCATCTTGAATGGGGTTGTTGTGGTGGAGTGCTCCAGGTAAACATGGTAAAGCACTGCCGATGGCTACCTTCATGGACATGTTCCCGATAGGATAATACAGATGACATTCTTTCATCTCCTTTATATCGTCCACGGGGTAGCGAGGATGCTCCGGTGAAGTAATTTCGACCACCAGAGGCTCCGGTGCAGTAATTTGGACCACCAGAGGCTCCGGTGCAGTAATTTCGATCGTCGGTGCATCTGCACCAGCCGGTGGGGCCTCCGTGGAAGCCACGCTGCTTCTCCGCTGCTGGCTTCCGAGATCCGCTGGATGATCTTCATGCTGCACCCGAGCTGCATCTCTTTCGGCTACTAGTACACTCATGGTTTTCTTCATCACATCCATTTCCGATGCCAACCGCGCCACAACATCTGCTTCCCGATCCATCTTTCTCTTACGGCTTCTGTAACCGTACGGGTCATCGTTCTGGGGGAACCCTATTTTCCACGGAATGTGCCCCATGCCTCGTACACGTCCTCCGTGTTCAGGATTCCCGAGGGCTTTTGTCAGCGCGTCGTTCTCTCTGTTGAACTTGATCTTCCCCTGTTGAGCATCCCTCATTGCGTTAATAAGGGCTTGGGTGGGTTTAATTAATTTGCCCCGGTAAACACACTCCCCTGTCTCCGGGTTCAGCGTTCCCCCATGCCCGTACCACCAGCTTTTGGCCCTTGGGTCCCATCCCTCCGTACCTGGACGGATTCCTCGCGCCCTCAGCTCGTTCTCCATCTTCTCCCACCTAGGCTCCCAAAGGCGATACCCTCCTGGCCCCATAATATGATTGTACTCCTTCTTAGCCGCATTTTCCTTATTTTTTTTCGATATTTGAATGAACTGCTCCGATTTCTTTTGCTTCACAAATTCTGGCCAATCATGTTTCAGTTTCTCATATTGTCCTTTGAAATCCGGAGTCTTGTTCTGCTTGACAAAGTCATGGGCTAGATTTTGCTTGAATTTCCGGAATGCGTCGGCCATCTTATGAAGAGCGAACTGTTTGACTAGCCTCCTCCTCTCCTTGTTTTCCTCAATCTTGTTACCCTCCTCATCGAATTTGTTGTATTCCGGAGGTAGAACGAAATGTTCCATAAGCTTCTTGAAGCAATCTTTTTTTGTTCTCTTATCGACAAAAGTGAAACCATCAATTCGTGCCTTCTTTGGCTCATTCCACTCCTGGACGGTGATCGAGACGTTGTCTCTAACAATGGCTCCGCATTGGCTGACAAACTTGGTGGCGTTCTTGCGGGGCTCCAGCGGCCTGCCGGTTGCACTGTCGACAACCTCGATGGTGCATGTTTCTCCTTGTTTCATCGTCTTGGTTGCGCCACGCTTTGACGACGTACTCGATTGTTTCGACGATCCGGCCGAGGGCTAAAATAAGAAAGAGTCGCGCGCGTTAGTACACACATATTTATTCAAATCAGTTAGTTTGTATCACCAGAGGCTCAATGTATATATATACCTCGGCGCCGGAGGTGGTTGCTACTTCCATTTGAAGATCGTCGTTTATCGACGTTTGTTCGGCATCATCTTGCTGACGGCGCCCTTCATCTTCATCGTCAAGGTTCAGATAAGAAGAGATATCATCTTCTTCTTCTCCGGTCGGCACATATAGAATATCGCCGTTTATGATGCCGAACATATGTGCTTCACCGTCCGGATCATAGTTGTCCATAATCGGGTCAGCTCTATCGTCCGCCATTATGTCAGTCCTGAAAACATGTAGTAAAAACAAATTAATTAAGTGAAGAAGGGGGGCGGTGGCGGTGGCGGTGGCGAAAGGGCGGTGGCGAAAGGAGGGGGCGAGGAAGGGGTGGGAGAGGGTGTCGCGGTAGAGCGCGAGACGGGGCGGCAGACGACGGCGTCACGGAGAGGGGAGGCGAGGACAACACATTTATAACCCTCGCCGTCCCCTCTCGATCCCTAAAAAAACACCGCGCGCATCGCCGCCCCCCTCGCCGCCCCTCTCCGTATAAACAAATTGTCCGAACAGAGCTTGGAGTAGAGTGGCTAGGGTTTGGCCAGGGATGCGGATGGAGACGAATATATGTGGGGTCGGGATGGCCCATGTGCAGGGCGGGGGGTGCTGGCCACACTCTTTTTTCTTTTCTTTTTCATTTCATTTCATTTTTTCTTTTCCTGTTTTTATCCTTTTCATCTTTAAAACAATTCAGTATATCAAAATATAGCAATGAAAAAAGATATTTGAGAAATCATAAAATGTATGTGAATTCAAAAAAATGAATCATAAAATGTTCATGGATACAAAAACATTGTGATTTTGCAAAAAAAAAGGTTTTCAAAAAATGTTGATGATTTTGTGGAAAAAACAGGAATAAAAACATATTGTGTATTCAAAAAATGTTTAGGGATTTCAGAATAGTTCACGTATTTAATTTTTTCACTGATTCATGACATATTCGTGAATTTAAAAATTATTCGTGTATTTCAAAAAATTGATTTTATTAGACACAAAAAAATTCATCAAAACAAAAAAATATTAATGAATTCCAAAACATATTCTTTCTTCTTTCTTTCTTCTTTCTTTTTTCTTCTTCCTTTTTTTCTTCTTTCTTTTTTTCTTCTGTTGTTTTCTTCCTTTTTCTTTTTTTCTTCCTTTTTCCTTTTTTCTTCCTTTTTCTTGTTTTTCTTCTGTTTTTCTTTTGTTTTCTTCTTCCTTCTTTCTTCTTCTTCCTTTTTCCTTTTTCTTTCTTCTTCTTCTTCCTTTTTCTTCTTCCTTCTTCTTCTTCTGCCGGCGCGCGGAGGACGGCAGGCAGGGCCAGCGGGCGGCGGGCGGCAGGGCGGCGGGCGGCGGGCGGCGGGCGGCGGGCAAGGGCGCAAGGCACGGGCGGCGGGCAAGGGCAGGGCACGGGCGGAGGCGGCGCTCACTGGGGACGGGGGCGGCGGCGCGTAGGGCTTCGGCGTCGGCGTCGGCGTCGGGGCAGGGCTTCGGCGTCGGCGTCGGGGCAGGGCTTCGGCGTCGGCGTCGGGGCAGCGCTTCGGCGTCGAGAGAGAGGAGAATGGGAAGTGGCAAAACTGCTAAGTGCAGTATTTATAGACGCACCTTTAGTCGCGGTTGGAGAGGCGGACCGCGACTAAAGGTACCCTTTAGTCGCGGTTGGAGAGGCGGACCGCGACTAAAGGTACCCTTTAGTCGCGGTCCGCCTCCCCAACCGGGACTAAAGGGTTTTGGCGCCGCTTCCGTTCCCGCGCAGAAAGACCCTTTAGTCGCGGTTGGAGAGGCGGACCGCGACTAAAGGTACCCTTTAGTCGCGGTCCGCCTCTCCAACCGCGACTAAAGGTCTGTGCTAGAACTGGCGCGGTTCGGTGGGATGTTTAGTCCCACCTCGCTAGCCGAGAGGCTTCGACAGTGGTTTATAAGCGCGGCTGCGCTCACCACTTCGAGCTCCTCTCAAATGCAGGCTTACGGGCCAATTCTGTCACTATGTGCCTGTGGGCCTACTCGGCCTTCTGCGGGCCTGAATCCTGGCCCTTTAATGGGTTTCTAGTCGTATTCAGGCCGTGGTGGCCCAGTAGGTGGCATATTTTCTTTTTTTCTTCCTTTTTTCCTTTTTCCTTTTTTCTTCTGTTTTTTTTCTGTTTTTTTCTTATGTTTTTCTTCTGTTTGTTTTTTTCTTCTGTTTTTCCTTTTTTCTTCTGTTTTTTCTTCTGTTTTTTCTTCCTTTTTCCTTCTTTCTTCTTCTTCCTTTTTCCTTTTAAAATCAGAAAAATAAAACTAATTCATTTTAAAACCCCTTGAAGGTTTGACAAAAGGTTTGATACATCATTCAGTTCATCGACCAAATACAAAGTTTGGTACAATAAATTATTACACATCAATTCTTCCCTTGTGTCCCTGCTTGCTTACGATTGTGCCGTATCCATGGAGCATCCTCATCATTTAACTTAATGCTTGGGTCAATGTTCACTTTGAAGGGCGGAATTTCACCAAACATATTATAATCTTCTGACATGTCTGTCTTGTCCTCCACTCCCACGATGTTTCTTTTCCCTGAAAGAACAATGTGGCGCTTTGGATCATCGCATGATGTACTGATCGTTTTCTTATCTTTCCGTTTCCTCGGTTTGCTACTCATGTCCTTCAAATAAAAAACCTGAGCGACATCTTTGGCAAGGACGAATGGTTCGTCAAGGTAACCAAGATTGTTGAAATCCACCATTGTCATTCCGTATTGCTCGTCCACCTTTACCCCACCTCCTGTTAGCTTGAACCATTTGCACCGGAACAAAGGGACCTTAAAGGAGGGTCCATAGTCAAGTTCCCATATCTCCTCTATGTAACCATAATATGTGACCTTTTGCCCATTCTCGGTTGCTGCATCAAAGCGGACACCACTGTTTTGGTTGGTGCTCTTTTTATCTTGGACGATCGTGTAAAATGTATTCCCATTTATCTCGTACCCTTGGAAAGTCGTTATAGTCGAAGATGGTGTCTTGGCCAACATGTACAGCTGATCTACAACATCATTGTCATTCATTAAATGTTTTCTCAACCAACTGCCGAAAGTCTCCATGTGGGCCTTCCTAATCCAGGATTCAGGCTTCCCCGGGTTGTCCGAGCGTAAAATATTCTTGTGTTTCTCAAAGTACGGAGCCACCAAGCTGGAATTGGTCAGTACAGTGTGGTGTGCTTCAGTCAGAGAATGGCCGTCCATACATATCGTTGATTTCCTTCCGATCGTGCCTTTTCCACTTAGTCTCCCCTCGTGCCGCGATCGAGGAAGACCAATCGGCTTAAGGTCAGGAACAAAGTCAACACAAAACTCAATTACCTCCTCATTTCCATAGCCCTTGGCGATGCTTCCTTCTGGCCTAGCACGGTTACGAACATATTTCTTTAATACTCCCATGAACCTCTCGAAGGGGAACATATTGTGTAGAAATACAGGACCGAGAACGAAAATCTCTTCGACTAGGTGAACCAGGAGGTGCGTCATAATATTGAAGAAGGATGGCGGGAACACCAACTCGAAACTGACAAGGCATTGGATCACATCGTTCTGTAACCGTGGTAGAACTTCTGGATTGATTACCTTCTGAGAGATTGCATTGAGGAATGCACATAGCTTCACAATGGCTACTCGAACATTTTCCGGCAGGAGCCCCCTCAAAGCAATCGGAAGCAATTGCGTCATAATCACGTGGCAGTCGTGAGACTTCAGGTTTTGGAACTTTTTCTCCGCCATGTTTATTATTCCCTTTATATTGGACGAGAATCCAGACGGGACCTTCATACTGCTCAGGCATTCAAAAAAGATGACCTTCTCTTCTTTGGTCAGAGCGTAGCTGGCACGACCTTGAAACCATTCCGGATGCCGGTCATCAGGGTCTTTCAAACGTTGCTGGTCCTGCCGTGCTTCCTTTGTATCATTTGTCTTCCCATACACGCCCAAGAAGCTTAGGAGGTTCACGCAAATATTCTTCGTAACGTGCATCACGTCGATTGCAGAGCGGACATCTAGGACTTTCCAATATTCTAGCTCCCAGAATATAGATTTCTTCTTCCACATGGCTGCGTGCCCGTCAGCTCCCTTCGGAACTGATTGTCCGCCAGGACCCTTTCCAAAGATGACTTTCAAATCCTTGACCATATCAAATACCTCAGCACCAGTGCGTTCCGCAGGCTTCGGCCGGTGATCTGCCTTGCCGTTGTAATGCTTGCCTTTCTTTCTTACTGGATGAATTTTCGGAAGAAATCGACGATGCCCAAGGTACACGTTCTTCTTACAATTTGGCAAATGTACACTTTCAGTCTCATGTAAGCAGTGCGTGCATGCATTGTATCCCTTATTTGACAGTCCCGAAAGGTTACTAAGAGCAGGCCAATCGTTGATGGTTACGAAAAGCAACGCTCGTAGGTCAAATTCCTCTTGTTTGTGCTCATCCCACACACGGACACCACCCCACAGCTGTAAAAGTTCATCAACTAATGGCCTTAGGTACACATCGATGTCGTTGCCGGGTTGCTTCGGACCTTGGATGAGCACTGGCATCATAATGAACTTCCGCTTCATGCACAACCAAGGAGGAAGGTTGTAGATGCATAGAGTCACGGGCCAGGTGCTATGGCTGGAGCTCTGCTCGCCAAAAGGATTCATGCCATCCGTACTTAGAGCAAATCTTATGTTCCTTGCGTCAGCTGCAAAATCTTTGAACCATCTGTCGATCTTTCTCCATTGCGTTCCATCTGCGGTGTGTCTCAACTCCCCGTCCGACTTACGGTCCTCTTTGTGCCATCGCAACAACTTGGCATGCTCTTTGTTCCTGAACAGACGTTTCAACCGTGGTATTATAGGAGCATACCACATCACCTTGGCGGGAACCCTCTTCCTGGGTTTCTGGCCCTCAACATCGTCACCAGGGTCATCGCCTCTGATCTTATAACGCAATGCAGTGCATACCGGGCATTCATTCAAATTCTCGTATTCACCGCGGTAGAGGATGCAGTCGTTGATGCATGCATGTATCTTCAGAACCTCTAAACCTAGAGGGCAGACAACCTTCTTTGCTTCGTACGTACTGGCGGGCAACTCGTTATCCTTTGGAAACATATTCTTCAACATTTTCAGCAAGTTTTCAAATGCCGAGTCAGCTACACCTGCCTCTGCCTTCCATTTCAGCAAATCCAGTGTGCAGCCCAGCTTTTTCAGACCATCATCGCATCCGGGGTACAGCGCCTTTCTGTGATCCTCTAACATGCGATCCAAATTCTCCCTCTCCTTTTCAGTTTCGCAGCGTCTCCGTGCATCAGCAATGGTCCGACCAAGATCATCAACGGGATCATCACGTGCCTCTTCTTCACCTTCCCCTTCACCTTCAGCATCCTCCATGAAAGTATCACCGAAATGAGCAAGATAGCTTTCATCGATGAAATCATCCCCTTCTTCATCTTCTTCCATTATAACCCCTCTTTCTCCATGCTTGGTCCAACAATTATAGCTTGGCATGAAACCGTGCCGAAGCAGATGCATGTGAACATCTCTTGAGGAAGAGTAACCCTTCTGATTCTTACAGATAACACATGGACAGATAACAAAACCCCCCTGCTTGTTCGCATTAGCCACTACGAGGAAATCTTTCAAACCCGTAGTGAACTCGCCGGAGAGTCGGTTACCGTACATCCATTGCCGATTCATCTGCATTATTATAATATAAAATATATAATTAACCATCATGCATTTGTTAAACTAACTAGCTACAAACAATATAAATTAAACAATGAACTGCACACATGCATATTTTATCAATGACACACATGCATGAAAGGTTCAAGTTGCTAACCGCGATCGAGGAGGAAAAAATAAATGAGGAACCTCAAGTGTGGCTCCAACACTTCATATCATGTTTGTTTCACCCTCTTAGGGCATTTCATCAAACACCTTGTGTGCATAAGAGGAACCAAAAGCAAACCTACACCCCCTTGTGAAGCTTGTGAAGAGAAGTGGCACCAAATGGCTAAGTGAGCGTGCTGAACTGGTATATATAGGGGAGGAGCTTTAGTCGCGGTTGGCCTGGCCAACCGCGACTAAAGGCCTTTGCGCACCTTTAGTCGCGGTTGGCCTGGCCAACCGCGACTAAACCCCCTCACGTGCACCAGCTGGCCACCGAGCGCCCTGGGCCCAGGCCTTTGGTCGCGGTTCGTCTGCCGAACCGCGACTAAAGACTTCATTAGTCGCGGTTCCTACAGTTTCGCGACTAATGGGGCTGGACGGAAGCCTCTTTTTCTACCAGTGTAACTGTGAGGAGTAGTGTTGCTGGGCAATTGAAGTTAGGGCGAAGCATATTTTGGCAAGAAAATACACACTACAAATAATATTCCATAATGGCAATCATTAAGCATAGTGGAATATTTACTGGATAAGATAAGATGTTTTTTGAATTAAAAATAAGATAGTGTGAGCATTTTGAATATTTTCAAGAAATAATTATAGTATTCGCAGACAAGCAGTTTTATTTGTAGAATATAATATAATTTTCACAGCAACTAATCTTTAATGTATGGGCAGGTTGTTCCTGGTGCCAAGTGCACGTAGACCCTTAGGTGCTCGTTGGCGTGACCTGGTGGTGGTCAACAATGGTCCCCGGTGATGGTTGCTGGGAACCAGTCACTGTATCCCGCATGCGTGTTATTGAAGGCTTGGTTTGGTGCCAGTGGTATCGTCTGCGTGGGCCTCCCGCCATGTCATGGCGGCGATGATGTTGTACGCCTCGTCTACAATCGTTCCGGTAACTTCCTGCTTATGCTTGATCCTCCCCTCTCTGCCCCTCTTGCTCTGAGACCTGGGCTTCGTGCTATGCCAGCTATGTGTGCTGGCCATCGAGCCCTGGTTGATAATGTGATGGTGTGTTGTTAATATTTTTTGGTGATGATATTCTCCTAGGTTTGGTTCCATGCCGACAATTCTAGGCTGCTGGATAATGATGCCTATTTGTTTTTTGGGTTGCTCCTGGACACAATATAGCCTTTAATAATGATGCTACCGTGACAAGACTGAATTTGTTATGCCTGGTTTGATCTATCTTGTCTGGGTGCATGATGGAATCATGGATTCATTTGGTCCTATTTATGTTAAATGTTATCTTATGAACCGGAAAGCGACGACCACCTAATGAGTGTCAATACTCAATAATGCATTGCAAAACAGCAACAACTTTTATTTAGGTTGTTCTGAAGCTATGATTTACTTGCCAGTTCATGTTAGCATATCTATCAATATTTTGCCTTTAGAAGCTCCATACAAAATGACTCTGCTATGATGACATATGTTGCTGCATCATAAAATGTGTTTGACTCTATGTAATTCCCACAGTGCACTCATTGCTCAGCTTAAAAGAAGAGTTGAAGCATGATGAATGATGCCCGACAGAACTCATTATATGTTCCAAACGCTGCTTTCCAATTATTACAAACTCAATTGTAGTTTATAGGTGACTTTGCATTTGTCTTGAATGTTTTCGACATATCCTTATTTTATCTTTCCTCGTTGTCCAGGATGTTCGGTAAGAACTAATCTTGACATATGAGCAGATTGGTCATGGCGTCCCGTGCTTGCTGATTTACAACTCATGTCGGTATGACTTGGTGGTTGCTGTCGCGGTCGCTGGGGACGGTGGTGCACCACCATGCTTCTGGTGCCGACAAGAAGGCGGGGTTGTCACCCCTCAGCCTCGCCGTCATCTCCCACGACTGCCTCCTTGGGTACCACTACTAAGGTGAGTCCCTGGTCTCTCCTTCCTCCTTTGTCTTCTCTAGGACCTAACTTTCGAGCTATGACCATACATGTTATTTAATGTCTGGTAGTTTCAAACACCGTGTAGTATGTGACAATCTCTTTAGCCTCATCGTTTTTCTTTTGGCGTGAAGAATGATGAGTGTAAATTGTGGTTGAGATGGGTTAATGATCTAGTGTTGATCAACAAGACTATTGTTGTCTAATGGAACAATGATGCGAAGTACAGTGAAAGCCTTGTATCTGTTGGTTTATAGGTCTCCTTTACCTCTTTGTAGTGATTTGGTTCAGTTGTGATGTCCTGTTCATGCCCTGGTTCGGGTGTTGATGATACTCGATTAACTCTGTTGTCTGACAGAAATTTGAATTCTCATACTCCCTCCGATCCATATTAATTGACTCCTTTAGCACAACTTTAGTACAAAGTTGTACTAAAGCAGCGTCAATTAATATGGATCGTAGGGAGTAAAGATTTACCTGGTACAGTAACTAACAGACACCTGTGATGGCTGATATAGGTAGGATATCTATTATCACTCGTCTGTTGTACTGCCTGCTTTAGCAAAGACACACGGTGACCACACTCTTCTTACGTTCTATTTTGGTCTTTAACCCCTAACAATAGATCTTTTTGTTTGCCAGTTGAGCATTCATGGATGAAACATTGCCAATTTGCTTAAGACCTTTTTGGCATCATTATTCATATCATGCTTCTTAAGTCTTAACTTATTAAGCCTGGTGTAGCTGTTGAGTACCGCGGAGGGAGATGTTTTCTTTTAGTTGTTCAGAATCTTGCTGAGGTCCTGTATCTTGCTCTCTGCTTCTGTTCTCCTGAGTGTTGCTGGTGTACCTCTCTTTATTCTTCATGAAAGTCCAATCTAGTGTCGATAACAGAAATGAGTGTTTTGATGTAAAAAATGCCACTAAAATAATTTATCGCCCTCGGCTTGGACATCACGAACAAGTTATCACGTAGTGTTCAGTTTCTCTCTAGGGCTCTCTGCATACTATGACAATCACCTTGTTAGACCCCATTTGAATTTTTTTTATGTTTATCTTGTATGAAGTGCCATTTATCTTTGAGCAATCTGCTATTGGTTTTAGCGAAGATGTATTTATTTTCAATCGGTGTTTATAGGTCTTGTTTACTTAATAGCAGATTGACAATGTGTCAACTGCTCGGTTTATCTACATTCTGTTCAAGTTTTTGGAAATTTGCAACTCATGAATTCTTGTTAGACTGTTATACAACCCAAAGAGATTTGGACTTCTTTTCACTTGTTTAGTCAACACCTTTGTTTTGTGTTGTCTTCATTATAGAGACCTGATTGGGTTCTTTGAATATGTTAGGAGTGCATATGTAAAGAAACAAAACTCTGTAAGTCGCCACTTGGAGAAAACATATGTGCCAGTGTGGCAGGCGACAACACCGACGAGTAAGTCTTCTGTTTCGCCTCTATACCATGCTTTGTGACCTTTCCTTCGAGGAAAGGCTGCTCTGTGAGCTGGACTGTTGGCCATCTAGCCAAAGTTTGTTTAGTGGTGATTTGGTTAGATCGTCATGTCATGTTTATGCCTTGGTTGGGTTGCTGGCGATACTAGATTAACTCTGCTGGTGTGATAAAAATTTGAATTCTGTAAAAGATTTACATTGCCCAATGAGCAACAAAAAACTTTGATGGCTGATATAGCTAGGATATTTGTTTTCACTTGTTCGGATGCACTTTTTCCCGCTACTACTCTTTTGCTTGTTTTAGCAAAGACTCACACTGCCATCACAACCCCTACTAGTAAATCTTCTACCCAGCTTTGGGACACACACTGACATGCACGTTTTCCCACTACGGCTACTCCTATGTTATAGTATGGGGCTTTAACCCCTACTAGTAAAAGATCTTTTTCTTCGGATGAAAATTGATTATTACAGTGTTTTTGGTAACCGTCTCATCTCCTCTAGATACATTTACATTTGGTGATTATCTGGAGGAACATGTGAGATGGAGTCCCCAAATTGCTACCCAACTTTCAATATTGAGATTGCTTTCAACTAAGGTCCCTCTAGCCTTTAATTTCGTCTAGAAATTATCCGGAGGAAAGCATGTATGCCAGAATGTGGATCCAGATTATTATTCCCCTCCTGGAGATATATTAGCAAGTTGGGAAGACTGTTCGACCTCTACTGCTTTGCATAGTTTCGGTGCAATATATCTCTTTGGACATGTTTTTTGCACTGTTTTAGTATGCACATATTCTTAATTTTTTTGGCAGAAAAGTAGTGAGAATGAGTCACAATTGTTTTTCATTGAATAATGCCATTTGAGTGCGAAACTGAGATTTATCAACTGATTTCTGATTGGATGTGTTCTCGGACTGCTTATGGTGAGCTGTACGTCTCTGGCGCTGGTAACCATGGTCTCTTGTGGCTTGGGGCAAGTACTTGTTAGTCATGTTTTTCCTTTCTGTTTAATCCTTAGTTTGCAGCCTGAATAAGTGATCGCGGGTTTTAAGTCTAGACAATTTCTTTGAGTCAATCAACTAATGTGATGTGTCAAACTGCTGTTGACTATATGCGTGTGTTGTGCTCCAGGTGCAGGCAACATGGGGGCCACCTTGTTTGACCCATTGTTTTGGTGTTGTTGCCATTGAAATTGATGACGATGATGTGGTTACACCAAAGAAGTCGCGAGTCACTGAGGAGAGAAGTACCCCCAAAGGCTGAGATTTTGAATTATATTATAAAATGGCAAGGCTAGCCGGACCATGTAACTTTTGTGCTTTTGTTTGTTTTCTCCTGAAGTGTTGGATGCTTGTGGACTTTGCAATGCAATGAAATTCTTCCACCAGAGTAGCATGACATGATCTATGTATGGTTTTCTCCTTATTTGTTTAATTTGCTGGTTGGTTCATTTCGAAATGTGAACACCAATGGTCTCAGCCTTAATATTTGTAGTAGTTCTTTCATGCCACCCTGAGCAGATCATGCCAACGGGTTGATACTTGGACCAATAAAACTATAATGTGTTTTTTTACTCTGTGTAACTGATGTATACATATATATCAAACAATCATTTTTGGATGAGCAGAGTAGTCTAGCAATAGGGCTTAATTGGTCACCAAGCCAATGGGCTAAGACCTGAGACCAATAAATTCTTTGAATTGCTGTAAGTGATGTAGATTTTGTTTATGGTGATCCCAAGAAATAACATGCCAAACAATAAGAATGCTGATTAAAATAATGATTGTACTTATAACTAGTTATAGATAAAAAATAAACATAGAAGAGACACCTTGCTGAAACATTCCAAAAAACAAGAACGTTGGTAATATTGATGTTTAATAGAATGATGATTATCAGATGTAACAAGTCATAGGAAAGAACTACAAAGATGTGATATTGGGTTGAGAATAGAGACTAACAAAACTACAATTTTTGTGTACTCTATAATAACTTATATAGATGAAACAATCATTGATCTAGATTTGGTTTATGGTGATTGGTCCGAAGAACAACAAAAACCTTGCTGAAAATAACATTTGGTACTTATAACCTAGTTAAACCTACATTACACATATTATAATGGAGGCACAACCAACTCAATCCTATGAAGGCAAGGCAAGGCCCAACCAACTCAATCATTCATCTAGATTTCAGGCATATGAAGCCAGGCATGCCTGAGGTTTACCTAAAAAAGGCCCAGATTTATGTAAAAAGTGACATCTCCACCATTCAATATAAATACGTATCGAGTTTGCAACTTAGAGTCATCCGAATCAATGTCAAAGCTTGCATCGACGTAACCATTTGCGACAAGCTTTTTGTCACCTCCATAAACAAGAAACATATCCTTAGTCCTTTTCAGGTATTTCAGGATGTTCTTGACCGCTGTCCAGTGATCCACTCCTGGATTACTTTGGTACCTCCCTGCTAAACTTATAGCAAGGCACACATCAGGTCTGGTACACAGCATTGCATACATGATAGAACCTATGGCTGAGGCATAGGGACTGACTTTTGTTATCTCTCTATCTTATACAGTCGTCGGGCATTGAGTCTGACTCAACTTCACACCTTGTAACACAGGCAAGAACCCTTTCTTTGATTGATCCATTTTGAAATTTTTCAAAACTTTATCATGGTATGTGCTTTGTGAAAGTCCAATTAAGCGTCTTGATCTATCTCTATAGATCTTGATGCCCAATGCATAAGCAGCTTCACCGATGTCTTTCATTGAAAAATTCTTATTCAAGTATCCTTTTATGCTATCTAGAAATTATGTATTATTTCTGATCAACAATATGTCATCCACATATAATATTAGAAATGCTACAGAGCTCCCACTCACTTTCTTGTAAATACAGGCTTCACCTAAAGTCTGTATAAAACCATATGCTTTGATCACATTATCAAAGCGTATATTCCAACTCCGAGAGGCTTGCACCAGTCCATAAATGGATCGCTGGAGCTTGCACACTCTGTTAGCACCTTTTGGATCGACAAAACCTTCTGATTGCATCATATACAACACTTCTTTAAGAAATCCATTAAGGCATGCAATTTTGACATCCATTTACCGAATTTCATAATCATAAAATGCGACAATTGCTAACATGATTCAGACAGACTTGAGCATCGCTACGGGTGAGAAGGTCTCATCATAGTCAACTACTTGAACTTATCGAAAACGTTTTGCAACAAGTCGAGCTTTCTAGACAGTAACATTACCGTCAGCCTCAGTCTTTTTCTTGGAGATCCATTTATTTTTCTATGGCTTGCCGATCATCGGGGAAGTCCACCAAAGTCCACACTTTGTTCTCATACATGGATCCCATCTCAGATTTCATGGCCTCAAGCCATTTCGCAGAATCTGGGCTCATCATCGCTTCCTCGTAGTTCGTAGGTTCATCATGGTCTAGTAACATGACTTCCAGAACGGGATTACCGTACCACTCTAGTGCGGACCATGCTCTGGATGACCTACGAGGTTCGGTAGTAACTTGGTCTGAGGTATCATGATGATAATCATTAGCTTCCTCACTAATTGGTGTAGGAATCACTAGAACTGATTTCTGTGATAAACTACTTTCCAATTCAGGAGAAGGTACAATTACCTCATCAAGTTCCACTGTCCTCCCACTCACTTCTTTCGAGAGAAACTCCTTCTCTAGAAAGGATCCATTCTTAGCAACGAATATCTTGCCTTCGGATCTGTGATAGATGGTGTACCCAATAGTTTCCTTTGGGTATCCTATGAAGATGCATTTCTCCGATTCGGGTTTGAGCTTATCAGGTTGAAGCTTTTTCACCTAAGCATCGCAACCCCAAACTTTAAGAAACGACAACTTAGGTTTCTTGCCAAACCACAGTTCATATGGTGTCATTTCAACCGATTTACATGGTGCCCTATTTAACGTGAATGTAGCCGTCTCTAAAGCATAACCCCAAAATAATAGCGGCAAATCAGTAAAAGACATCATAGATTGCACTATATCTAAAAAAGTATGGTTACGATGTTCGGACACACCATTAATTATGCTGTGATGTTCCAGGTGGCGTGAGTTGTGAAACTATTCCACATTGTTTCAAATGATGACCAAACTCGTAATTCAAATATTCACCTCCCCAATCAGATCGTAGAAACTTTATTTTCTTCTTACGATCATTTTCCACTTCACTCTGAAATTCTTTGAACTTTTAAAATGTTTTAGACTTATGTTTCATCAAGTAGATATACCCGTATCTGCTCAAATCATTTGTGAAGGTCAGAAAATAATGAAACCCGCTACGAGCCTCAACACTCATCAGACCGCTTACATCGGTATGTGTTATTTCCAATAAGTGAGTGGCTCGCTCCATTGTTCCGGAGAACGGAGTTTTAGTCATCTTGCCCATGAGGCATGGTTCGCAAGCATCAAGTGATTCATAATCAAGTGATTCCAAAAGCCCATCAACATGGAGTTTTTTCATGCGCTTTACAACAATAAGACCTAAACGACAGTGCCACAAATAAGTTGCACTATCATTACTAACTTTGCATCTTGTGATGTGTCAAACTGTTGTTGACTATATGCATGTGTTGTGCTCCAGGTGCAGGCAACATGGGGGCCACCTTGTTTCACCCATTGTTTTGGTGTTGTTGCCATTCAGATTGATGACGACGATGTGGTTACACCAGAAAACTCGCGAGTCACTGAGGAGAGAAGTACCCCCCCCCAAAGGCTGAGATTTTGAATTATATTGTAAAATGGCAAGGCTAGCCGGACCATGCAACTTGTGCTTTTGTTTGTTTTCTGCTGAAGTGTTGGATGCTTGTGGACTTTGCAATGCAATGAAATTCTTCGACCAGAGTAGCATGCCATGATCTATGTACGGTTTTCTCCTTATTTGTTTAATTTGCTGGTTGGTTCATTTCGAAATGTGAACACCAATGGTCTCAGCCTTAATGTTTGTAGTAGTTCTTTCATGCCACCCTGAGCAGATCATGCCAACAGGTTGATACTTGGACCAATAAAACTGTAATGTGTTTTTTACTCTAGTAACTAATGTATACATATATATCAAACAATGATTTTTGCGTGAGTAGAGTAGTCTAGCAATAGGGCTTAATTGGTCACCAAGCCAATGGGCTAAGACCTGAGAGCAATAAATTCTTTTTTTGTTTTAAGTGATGTAGATTTTGTTTATGGTGATCCCAAGAAATAACATGCCAACCAACAAGAATGTTGATTAAAATAATGATTGTACATATAACTAGTTATAGATAAAAAATAAACATACAAGAGCCGCCTTGCTGAAAAATTCCAAAAAACAAGAACGTTGGTAATATTGATGATTAATAGAATGATGATTGTCACTTGTAACAAGTCATAGGAAAGAACTACAAAGATGTGATATTGGGTTAAGACTAGAGACTAACAGAACTACAACTTTTGTGTACTCTATAATAACTGATATAGATCAAACAATCATTCATCTAGATTTGGTTTATGGTGATTGGTCCGAAGAACAACAAAAACCTTGATTACAATAATGTTTGGTACTTATAACCTAGTTAAACCTACGTTACGCATACTATAATGGAGGCACAACCAACTCAATCCAATGAAGGCAAGGCAAGGCTCAACCAAGCCCACAAGTTGACTAAGGCACTAGCCATATTTCAGGCATATGAAGCCAGGTACACCTGAGGCTTACCTAAAAAAGGCCCATATTTAGTTAAAAAGTGACATCTCCACCATTCAATCTAAATACGTATCTGGTTTGCGACTTAGAGTCATCCGGATCAGTGTCAAAGCTTGCATCGACGTAACCATTTACGACAAGCTCTTTGTCACCTCCATAAACGAGTAACATATCCTTAGTCCTTTTCAGGTATTTCAGGATGTTCTTGACCGCTATCCAGTGATCCACTCCTGGATTACTTTGGTACCTCCCTTGTAAACTTATAGCGAAGCACACATCACATCTGGTACACAACATTGCATACATGATAGAACCTATGGCTGAGGCATAGGGAATGACTTTCATTTTCTCTCTATCTTCTGCAGTGGTTAGGGCATTGAGTCTGACTCAACTTCACACCTTGTAACACAGGCAAGAACCCTTTCTTTGACAGATGCATTTTGAACTTTTTCAAAACTTTATTAAGGTATGTGCTTTGTGAAAGTCCAATTAAGCGTCTTCATCTATCTCTATAGATCTTGATGCCCAATATATAAGCAGCTTCACCGAGGTCTTTCATTGAAAAATTCTTATTCAAGTATCCTTTTATGCTATCCAGAAATTCTGTATTATTTCCAATCAACAATATGTCATCCATATATAATATTAGAAATGCTACAGAGCTCCCACTCACTTTCTTGTAAATATAGGCTTCTACAAAAGTCTGTATAAAACCATATGCTTTGATCACATTATCAAAATGTATATTCCAACTCCGAGAGGCTTGCACCAGTCCATAAATGGATCATTGGAGCTTGCACACTTTGTTAGCACCTTTTGGATCGACAAAACCTTCTGGTTGCATCATATACAACACTTCTTTAAGAAATCCATTAAGAATGTAGTTTTGAGATCCACTTGCCAAATTTCATAACCATAAAACGCGGCAATTGCTAACATGATTCAGACAGACTTAAGCATCGCTACGGGTGAGAAGGTCTCATCATAGTCAACAACTTGAACTTGTCGCAAACCTTTCGCAACAAGTCGAGCTTTGTAGATAGTAACATTACCGTCAGCGTCAGTCTTCTTCTTGAAGAACATTTATTTTCTATGGCTTGGGGATCATCGGGCAAGTGTACCAAAGTCCACACTTTGTTCGCATACATGGATCCCATCTCAGATTTCATGGCCTCAAGCAATTTCACGGAATCTGGGCTCATCATCGCTTCCTCATAGTTCGTAGGTTCATCATGGTCTAGTAACATGACTTCCAGAATAGGATTACCGTACCACTCTGGTGCGGACCGTACTCTGGTTAACCTACGAGGTTCGGTAGTAATTTGATCTGAAGTTTCATGATCATCATCATTAGCTTCCTCACTAATTGGTGTAGGAATCACTAGAACTGATTTCTGTGATAAACTACATTCCAATTTGGGAGAAGGTACAATTACCTCATCAAGTTCAACTTTCCTCCCACTCACTTCTTTCGAGAGAAACTCCTTCTCTAGAAAGGATCCATTCTTAGCAACAAATATCTTGCCTTCGGATCTGTGATAGAAGGTGTACCCAACAGTTTCCTTTTGGTCTCCTATGAAGACGATTTCTCCTATTTGGGTTTGAGCTTATCAGGTTGAAGCTTTTTCACATACGCATCGCAACCCCAAACTTTAAGAAACGACAGCTTAGGTTTCTTGCCAAACCACAGTTCATATGGTGTCGTCTCAACGGATTTAGATGGTGCCATATTTTATGTGAATGCAGTCGTCCCTAAAGCATAACCCCAAAATGATAGCGGTAAATCAGTAAGAGACATCATAGATCGCACCGTATCTAATAAAGTACAGTTATGAGCTTCGGATAAACCATTACGTTGTGGTGTTCCAAATCGCGTGAGTTGTGAAACTATTCCACATCGTTTCAAATGAAGACCAAACTCGTAACTCAAATATTCACCTCCGTGATTAGATCGTAGAAACTTTATTTTCTTATTACGATGATTTTCCACTTCACTCTGAAATTCTTTGAACTTTTCAAATGTTTCAGACTTATGTTTCATTAAGTAGATATACCCATATCTGCTCAAATCATATGTGAATGTCAGAAAATAATGATACATGCCACGAGCCTCAACACTCATCGGACTGCATACATCGGTATCTGTTACTCCAATAAGTGAGTGGCTCGCTCCATTGTTCCGGAGAACAGAGTTTTAGTCATCTTACCCATGAGGCATGGTTCGCAAGCATCAAGTGATTCATAATCAAGTGATTCCAAAAGCCCATCAGCATGGAGTTTCATCATGCGCTTTACACTAATATGACCAAAACGCTAGTGCCACAAATAAGTTGCACTATCATTACTAACTTTGCATCTTGTGATGTGTCAAACTATTGTTGACTATATGCGTGTGTTGTGCTCCAGGTGCAGGAAACATGGGGGCCACCTTGTTTGACCCATTGTTTTGGTGTTGTTGCCATTGAGATTGATGTCGACGATGTGGTTACACCAAAAAATTCGCGAGTCACTAAGGAGAGAAGTACCCCCCCCCCCTCCCCAAGGCTGAGATTTTGAATTATATTGTAAACTGGCAAGGCTAGCCAGACCATGCAACTTGTGCTTTCGTTTGTTTTCTGCTGAAGTGTTGGATGCTTGTGGACTTTGCAATGCAATGTAATTCTTCGATCGGAGTAGCTGCCATGATCTATGTATGGTTTTGTCCTTATTTGTTTAGTTTACTGGTTGGTTCATTTCAAAATGTGAACACCAATGGTCTCAGCCTTAATGTTTGCAGTAGTTCTTTCATGCCACCCTGAGCAGTTATATATATATATATATATATATATATATATATATATATATATATATCAAACAATCATTATTAGGTGAGCAGAGTAGTCTAGCAATAGGGCTTAATTGGTCACCAAGCCAATGGGCTAAGAGCTGAGACTAATAAATTATTATTTTTGTTTTAAGTGATGTAGATTTTGTTTATGGTGATCCCAAGAAATAACATGCCAAACAATAAGAATGTTGATTAAAATAATGATTGTACTTATAACTAGTTATAGATAAAAAAATAAACATAGAAGGGCCACCTTGCTAAAACATTCCAAAGAACAAGAACATTGGTAATATTGATGATTAATAGAATGATGATTGTCACTTGTAACAAGTCATAGGAAAGAATTACAAAGATTTGATATTGGGTTGAGATTAGAGACTAACATAACTACAATTTTTGTGTACTCTATAATAACTGATATAGATCAAACAATCATTCATCTAGATTTGGTTTATGGTGATTGGTCTGAAGAACAACAAAAACCTTGATTAAAATAACATTTGGTACTTATAACCTAGTTAAACCTACGTTACACATACTATAATGGAGGGACAACAAACTCAATCCTGTGAAGGCAAGGCAAGGCCCAACCAAGCCCACAAGCTGACCGAGGCGCTAGCCAGATTTCAGGCATACGAAGCCAGGCACGCCTGAGGCTTACCTAAAAAGGCCCATATTTAGGTAAAAAGTGACATCTCCACCATTCAATATAAATACGTATCCTGTTTGCGACTTAGAGTCATCCAGATCAGTGTCAACGCATGCATTGACGTAACCATTTACGACAAGCTCTATGTCACCTCCATAAACGAGAAACATATCCGTAGTCCTTTTCAGGTATTTCAGGATGTTCTTGACCGCTGTCTAGTGATCCACTCCTGCATTACTTTGGTACCTCGCTGCTAAACTTATAGCAAGGCACACATCAGGTCTGGTACACAGCATTGCATACATGATAGAACCTATGGCTGAGGCATAGGGAATGACTTTCATTTTCTCTCTATCTTCTGCACTGGTCAGGCATTGAGTCTAAGTCAACTTCACACCTTGTAACACAGTCAAGAACCCTTTCTTTGAGTGGTCCATTTTGAACTTTTTAAAAACTTTATCAAGGTATGTACTTTTTGAAATTCCAATTAAGCGTCTTGGTCTATCTCTATTGATCTTGATGCCCAATATATAATCAGCTTCACCGAGGTCTTGCATTGAAAAATTCTTATTCAAGTATCCTTTTATGCTATCCAGAAATTTTGTTTTATTTCCAACCAACAATATGTCATCCACATATAATATTAGAAATGCTACAGAGCTCCCACTCAATTTCTTTTAAATACAGGCTTCTCCAAAAGTATGTATAAAACCATATGCTTTGATCACATTATCAAAGCATATATACCAACTCCGAGAGGCTTGCACCAGTCCATAAATGGATCGCTGGAGCTTGCACACTTTGTTAGCACCTTTTGGATCAACAAAACCTTCTGGTTGCATCATATACAACTCTTCTTTAAGAAATCCATTAAGGAATGTAGTTTGGACATCCATTTGCCAAATTTCATAATCATAAAACATGGCAATTGCTAACATGATTCGGATAGACTTAAGCATCGCTATGGGTGAGAAGGTCTCATCATAGTCAACTCCTTGAACTTGTCGAAAGCCTTTTGCAACAAGTCGAGCTTTGTAGACAGTAACATTACCATCAGCGTCAATCTTCTTCTTGAAGATCCATTTACTTTTTATGGCTTGCCGATCATCGAGCAAGTCCACCAAAGTCCACACTTTGTTCTCATACATGGATCCCATCTCAGATTTCATGGCCTCAAGCCATTCGCGGAATTTGGGCTCATCGTCGCTTCCTCATTGTTCGTAGGTTCATCATGGTCTAGTAACATGACTTTCAGAATAGGACTACCGTACCACTCTGGTGCGGACCGTACTCTGGTTGACCTACGAGGTTCGGTAGTAATTTGATCCGAAGTTTCATGATCATCATCATTAGCTTCCTCACTAATTGGTGTAGGAATCACTAGAACAGATTTCTGTGATAAACTACTTTCCAATTCGGGAAAAGGTACAATTACCTCATCAAGTTCTACTTTACTCCCACTCACTTCTTTCGAGAGAAACTCCTTCTCTAGAAAGTATCCATTCTTAGCAACAAATATCTTGCCTTCGGATCTGTGATAGAAGGTGTACTCAACAGTTTCCTTTGGGTATCCTATGAAGACGCATTTCTCCGATTTGGGTTTGAGCTTATCAGGTTGAAGCTTTTTCACATAAGCATCGCAACGCCAAACTTTAAGAAACGACAGCTTAGGTTTCTTGCCAAACCACAGTTCATATGGTGTCGTCTCAACGGATTTAGATGTTACCCTATTTAATGTGAATGCAGCCGTCTCTAAAGCATAACCCCAAAATGATAGCTGTAAAGTAGTAAGAGACATCATAGATCGCACCATATCTAATAAAGTACAGTTACGACATTCAGACACACCATTACACTGTTGTGTTCCAGGTGGCGTGAGTTGTGAAACTATTCCACATTGTTTCAAATGAAGACAAAACTCGTAACTCAAATATTCACCTCCACGATGAGATCATAGAAACTTTATTTTCTTGTTACGATGATTTTCCACCTCACTCTGAAGTTCTTTGAACTTTTCAAATGTTGCAGACTTATGTTTCATTAAGTAGATATACCCATGTCTGCTCAAATCATCTGTGAAGGTCAGAAAATAACGACACCCACCGCGAGCCTCAACACTCATCGGATTGTGTCGGGGATATACCCCACGGTATGACCTGGCCAGAGTTATGACCCGGCTGGGACTTGGTATTTAATTGGTAAACCATCCAAGGACTGATGACTCACTGCTGACCCGGCCGAGCCTGGTGGCCCATTGGTGAGCCGGCAGATAGTTGTAAGCCGGTAGACAGTGGTAACCCGGTAGACAGTTGTAAGCCGGTAGACAGTGGTAAGCTGGCAGATGGTTATGACCTGGTAAATAGTTATAACCCGGAAGACAGAGTCGCCTAGGGTTAATAAACCCGAGACGTTAAGAAGCCCATAGAGAGAAGCCCATGAAAAGAAGTCAGAATAGTTTTAAGTCTTAATCCGACTAGGACTCCACATATAACCCGCCCCTCCAACTTATATAAGGAGGGGCAGGGCACCCCAAGAGGGACAGGAAAATAATCTCTAAGGCTAGACCCAACTAAAGGGGAGCCGGCTTATGCGGCAACTCCCTCATGAGCATAATGAGACCTAGCCATGAAGAACATGTAGGGATATTACCGGATGATGTTTCCCGGGGCTCAAAGCTGTCTAAATCATTGTCTTGTTTGTTAATCCGTCTCACGTCTCTCATCCTGATCAACTCCTCTCAAGCTACCACATAGATGCGTTGGCCTCACGACTAAGTCCTCACACTAGGACATCTGCCGTGACAATTCCACGACATTTGGCACCTACCGCATACATCAGTATGTGTTATTTCCAATAAGCCAGTGGCTTGCTCCATTGTTCTGGAGAATGGAGTTTTAGTCATCTTGCCCATGAGATGTGGTTCGCAAGCATCAAGTGATTATTAATCAAGTGATTCCAAAAGCCCATCAACATGGAGTTTCTTCATGCGCTTTACACCAATATGACCTAAACGGCAGTGCCACAAATAAGTTGCACTATCATTACTAACTTTACAACTTGTGATGTGTCAAACTATTGTTGACTATATGCGTGTATTGTGCTCCAGGTGCAGGCAACATGGGGGACACCTTGTTTGACCCATTGTTTTGCTGTTGTTGCCATTGAGATTGATGACGACGATGTGGTTACACCAAAAAAGTTGCGAGTCACTGAGAAGAGAAGTACCCCCCAAAGGCTGAGATTTTGAATTATATTGTAAAATGGCAAGGCTAGCCGGACCATGCAACTTGTGCTTTTGTTTGTTTTCTGCTGAAGTGTTGGATGCTTGTGGACTTTGCAATGCAATGAAATTCTTCGACCAGAGTAGCATGACATGATCTATGTATGGTTTTCTCCTTATTTGTTTAATTTGCTGGTTGGTTCATTTTAAAATGTGAACACCAATGGTCTCATCCTTAATGTTTGTAGTAGTTCTTTTATACCACCCTGAGCAGATCGTGCCAACGGGTTGATACTTGGACCAATAAAATTTGTAACGCCCCGGATCCGATGCGCCAGGTGTCTTCCAGTTAGTCGCCGTAGTTGCCATGTCATTTGCTTGTGTATTGCATCTTGCCATGTCATCATCTGCATTTCATCTGCATGTTTTTCAAAACTTGCATCCGTTCGGGTTCTCCCGGTTCTCTCCGTTGTCCGTTCGGAGTCCGGACCTCTCGCGCATGCCCCGTCGCCCCTCTCAGACCTTATTTCGTGTGCGGGTGTTAAACTTTCTCAGAATGGCCCGAGGTTTGCCAAGCGGCCTTGGTATAGCACCGGTAGACCGCCTGTCAAGTTTCGTGCCATTTGGAGTCCGTTTGATACTCCAACGGTTAACCGCGTAGCCCAAAACCCCCCTTTCTCTTTGCAGCCCAACACCCTTCCAAAGTGGCCCAAAACCCAGCAAACTCCCCTCTATGCTCTCGGTCGTTCGATCACAATTGCGTGGCCGAAAACAGTGCCTCATTTGGACACTCCTAGCTCCCTCCACCTATAAATATGTGCATTTCCCCTGAAATCCCGGTCTAACCCTAGTCCTCTTCCTCCCTCCGCCGATGGACACGTCCACCCGCCACCCGGACATGTCCGCCCCGCCGCCGCGCCCAATCCGAGCCTGCCACCTGACCGCCGCCGTCGTCCCCACGGTCGCGGCCCGCCGAGCCCATCCGGGGCCCGCGCGGGCCCGATCCCGCGCCCGCGCGCTCCTACGGGTCGCGTCCCGCCCGCGCGCCGCCGGCCGGCCACCGCCTGACGGCGCGCCCGCGCCTCCACCGCCGCCCTTCGCCGCCTCCGGCCGTGGAACCGCCCTCGCCGCCCCGCATCTCCGCCCGGCGCCGCCCCGTCGTCCCATGCCTCCCCCGCCGGCCGCCGCCTCGCTGGAGTTCGTCAGCCTCGCCAGAGTTCCGCCGGATCTGGAGGTGGACCAGATCCACCAATGCATCCATCCAAACGCGCCTCCGCCATCCCGATCCGCTCCGTCCCGGATCCCTCCGTCCCGCGTTGACTTTCGCGGAGGTAAAAATCTGCTAAGTCCCCAGATCTGTAACATTATCATGCCATGTTCATCGCATTATATATCTGCATCCGTAGCTCCGTTTCGTGCGTGTAGTATGTCAGATTGTTCGCCTCAACGAGTATTTCATTTCATTCCATTGCATCATGTTCATTTGAGCTCATATTGATGCCTGAATCATCGTTATAAGAGTGCTTCATAATGTTGTCTACTGTCCGTTAACAGAACATGCTCATTTGTCATTTTTGCCATGATTGATGTGTGCATCCTATGAGGTTGATGTCTACATGAGTTTTGATCTATGCCATGTCTTGTTTACAGATGTGCTTACCATTTATTTTTGTGATCAATGTGGTGACTAGCACAAGCATGCAAACTAGGCATCGTGATGTTGCTGATTTTAGTCCCTGTTCTGCTGTTATTTTGATGCCATGTAAACATGATGCTACAGAGATATCCATGCATATTTTGAGATACTTCAGTAAGGATGTTTTGAACATATGGTTATTTTCTATCCATTCATGCCCCTGTTTGCAATTATGGAGTAGTCTAGCAAGTCATTTTCGTGATCTACTTTTGCTTCAAAATGTTTCCTGGTAGATTGTTTACATGTTATTCAATTTTGCCAAGGTTGTTGTAGTTGATCCTTGCATGCTATGAACTTTTTCTTGCCTTGGTTAGCTACATAAACATGTCTTATTGCTGATTCTAGGCTTATCTTGTCATGCAATGACTTGTGGTGAGTGAATCAAGCTTGTTAAGTAGGGTACTTGCTGTTACTGTTTTGCTAGGCTGAATCTGTTATTTCGTGATGCTATGTAAACCTGCTGCTACTAGTCATTCTATGCATAATTTGGAGATGTTCACTAAGGGTGTTTTGTTCTACATGTCATGCTCTATCCATCCATGCCCCTGGTTGCAATTATAGCCTGCTATAGCTTGTTCATATCTTGCTCCAAAGTTGCTCAATAATGTTGCTGTCAGCCTGTTAACATTAAGTTCAGTTGTTGCCATGATTGTTGCTAGTGTTCCATGCACCCTATGAACTTGCTATTGCCATGCTTAGATTCATAAACATGTCTTCTTACTGTTGGATGCCTTGCCATACCATGTATTGCTCTGTGGTGAGTGGTACAAGCTCATCAACATGCCTTCATAATTCTGTTCCTGCCATGTATGAATCTGTAATATAACTTGCTATGTTTACATGGGTGCCATCATATTTTCTGATCCTTTTTGGCTCATGTTCACTAAAGGATATTTGATCCATGCATTTAGTAGATTCATGCCATGCCTTTGTTTGCCATGATAAGTTCTTGTAACATGTTGTTTGATAGCTCTAAACATCGCAACCTGATGTTATTTTCTGCAAAGTCTGAACTGTTATTATTTGCAATCTTGCCATGTATGTTTGAGCATGTTCTAGTGATTTCTGGAGATAGCTCAGTGTTCATGTTTTGTTATGCGTTACCTGTACATCATGCTCATGCCTTTTGTTTTTATGTTGAGGTCCTGTAGCATGTTGTTTTGATGCTTGCAATATGCCTAGTTGCTGTTTTGGACAGCTTGTCCTTTAAACTTGTTTCATGTGTGTGTTGAACCGTTGCTCCGTTTTGAGTGTGCTCTATATGAAACTTGCTTAGAATTGCATATAGTTTCATATTATCATGTTGCATCCATATTTTGAGGTGTTTGCTTGATGTTTGTATGCATTTTTGCATCAATGCCATGTTTAACTTGTTTTGCTCATATCTTCTAGGGCGTAGCTCCGAACTAAATGAACTTTATATGTAACTTGACTAGAATCTCGTGTAGATCATCTTGGTGCATCTTAACTTGCTGTTTAATAATTTGAACATAAGGTTTATTCAGATCTGGACCAACTTCGAAATTTGCATATGAGGACTTACCGGAATTGTTATATGTTGTTCCCGGCCTCATTTAAACTTGCCTTGATGTGTTGCTCTTGTTTGCATCATATCTTGCCATGAGTAGCTCCGTATAGCTTTGTCATGCATCATGCTTGTTGTGCATCATGCCTTGTTCATGTGTGGTGTGTTTACCCTATTGTGTGCTTCTTATCGATAGTTCCTGTCTCGTTGCGATCATGAGGATTCGTTCGTCTATGCTTGGTTCGTCTTCGTGGCTTCATCTTCTTCATTGACTCGTGCTTCTTCCTTGCAGGATTTCAGGCAAGATGACCGCTACCCTGGATCTCACTACTATCATCTATGCTAGTTGCTTCGTTCTATCGCTTTGCTGTGCTACCTATCATTTGCTCTTCAAACCACCCATATTGCCATGAACCTCTAACCTTTGATACCTTTCCTATCCAAACCATTTTTTGGGTATGTTACCGCTTTGCTCAGCCCCTCTTATAGCGTTGTTAGTTGCAGGTGAAGTTGAAGATTGCTCCATGGTGGACAGGATTTTGGTTGGGATATCACAATATCTCTTATATTATTAATGCATCTATATACTTGGTAAAGGGTGGAAGACTCGGCCTTATGCCTGGTGTTTTGTTCCACTCTTGCCGCCCTAGTTTCCGTCATACCGGTGTTATGTTCCCGGATTTTGCGTTCCTTACGCGGTTGGGTGATTTATGGGACCCCCTTGACAGTTCGCTTTGAATAAAACTCCTCCAGCAAGGCCCAACCTTGGTTTTACCATTTGCCTCACCTAGCCCTTTTTCCCTTGGGAGTCGTGCTCTCGAGGGTCATCTTTATTTTATCCCCCCCCCCCGGGCCAGTGCTCGTCGTGAGTGTTGGTCCAACCTGTCAGCCGGCGGTGGCCACCAGGGGCAACTCTGGGCTGGCCTACCGGACGTTTGGACAATCCGGTGTGCCCTGAGAACGAGATATGTGCAGCTCCCATCGGGATTTGTCGGCACATCCGGGAGGCTTTGCTGGTCTTGTTTTACCATTGTCGAAATGTCTTGTAAACCGGGATTCCGAGTCTGATCGGTTCTTCCTGGGAGAAGGTATATCCTTCATTGATCGCGAGAACTTATCATGGGCTAAGTTGGGACACCCCTGCAGGGTATAATCTTTCGAAAGTCATGCATGCGGTTATAGGCAGATGGGAATTTGTTAATGTCCGGTTGTAGATAACTTGACACCAGATCCGAATTAAAACGCATCAACCGCGTGTGTAGCCATGATGGTCTCTTCTCGGCAGAGTCCGGGAAGTGAACACGGTCTTTGGGTTATGTTTGACGTAAGTAGGAGTTAGGATCACTTCTTGATCATTGCTAGCTTCACGACCGTTCCGCTTGCTCTCTTCTCGCCCTTATTTGCGTATGTTAGCCACCATATATGCTTAGTCGCTGCTGCAACCTCACCACTTTACCCCATCCTTTCCCTTTAAGCTTTGCTAGTCTTGATACCCATGGTAATGGGATTGCTGAGTCCTCGTGGCTCACAGATTACTACAACAACAGTTGCAGGTACAGGTTATGCGATGATCATGACGCGAGAGCGATGCTTGCTTGCGTTGAGTTCTTCTTTTGCTTCTTCTTCGATCAGGGGATAGGTTCCAGGTCGGCAGCCTGGGCTAGCAGGGTGGATGTCGTTTGAGTTTTTGTTTGTGTTTCATCCGTAGTCGAATGATGCTCTTATGTTTTGTGATGTTGTATTCGTGTGGCATTGTATGCCTCTTGTATGTATCTCCATCTATTATGTAATGTTGATGTAATGATATCCACCTTGCAAAAGCGTTTCAATATGCGGGTCTATCCTTGGTGGGACCTTCGAGTTCCTTTTGGATAGGGTCGCATATTGGGCGTGGCAAGTTGGTATCAGAGCCTCGACCGACCTTAGGAGCCCCCCTTGATTGATCATGTAGTTTGGCCGTTGTTGAGTCTAGAAGAAAACTATTTTCGGAGTCTAGTTATATCGGAGAGTAGGAATTCTTTTTACTCCTCAGCCCCTTTGTCGCTCTGGTAAGGAATCTTGACGTAGGTGTTTTGAATTACTCCTCTTCCCTTTCAAATTTTCTTTAGGATCACGTAGTTGGTTTTTCGATCGTTGGCTCTCAGCTCTTTTCATCCGGTGCATTTCTCATCAAGTTGACTCGAGCCTCTTCATCATTGAGTTCAATCCTCAGTTCAATCTCAACGAAGTTGTTTCTCTGCCCTCAGTTGTATTCTTTTCCCACCTGCCCTCCCCTTTCTTCTTCTCGGAACCAGAGTCTGTAATCGAGTATCCATCCTACTCGTGTGAAGTCTTTCTTTTCTTTCCTCAATTATTTCAACCGGTGTTTCCTCTTCAAGATATTCGTCGGTTCCCCTTCCAAGTTGCCTTTGTTTTCCCGCCCTCCCACCCTCTTCTTCCCGGAGCCTGAGTCTCTTCCGAACATCAATTTTCATTCATGTGGAACCTCTTCAGTCTTTCGTAAATTATCTCAATCGATGAATTCTCCTCTCGTTCGTCATTATCCATCTCTTTTTCTTTTTCCGGTGGATTCAATTCATGTTTTTTTGGGTGATCATATTCTTTTCCTCGGCTCAAGTGTTTTCCCTGCTCGTTTGTCTCTCGCCAGTCTATCCTTCCGGAGTGTTCAAGACATCTCAGGAGATTCGTCTGTGTTTCAATTAAGTCAAGGTTGTCACCTCATTCAAATATTTCAATTGTTCCGGTGCCTCATCTATTTGTTCATCATCCCCTTCCAATGGTGTTTTTCTCTTCAGTGGGCCCTAACCCACAGGTCTTTTCCCAGGATCTTACCTGACTCTTCTAATTCCCCCGGAGTTATTCTCAAATTCTTTTCAAAGTGTGACGTAAGAATGGATTCCATCAGTCGCATGCCTTCTCCAAGTGCTTGTTCAAACTCTTTTCATTGTTGGCTCAACCTCTTCGCTTTTCATTCTCCTGGAGTACCTCAGTTATGTTGGTGTTGTTTCTCGTCGTCATTTGAAGATCGAAGAAGATTTTTCCTCTAAATATTATCCGTCCTCTCGAAGAGTCGTGGTTCTAGCTTCATATCATCCTCTCGAATTATTCCATTTGTCATATATTCTTTTCATCCATCCGGAGTTTGTCAGGAGTTGTTTTCCCAATTCTTTTACTGGAGGCCATCATTCCAGTTATCATTCTCTATTTATCCCGGCGATTCGTTCAAGTGTTCTTTAATCAGATCATGATCTTTTGTTCTTTTGCATCTATATCCCCTCTAGCATATTGGTTCTTCTAATTCTCCCTGGTGATTCTTTCTCTTTCATCAGTCATTTTCGAATTCTTACGGTGGCTCGTTCAAGATTCTTTTTCCTTGATTATCTTTTTAATCCATTCATTCTTTCAATCCTGCCGGTGGTTCATGAAGACCTTCTCAAGTTTTGTGCTATCCCTTCTCAATCTTTTTGTCAAGAAGAATAAGTAGTATGCCAAATCCATTGTTGGTCATCAATTTAATTTGATGAAGGATAAGCATACAATAAATCTTATTCTTATTTCATCCAAGTGAGTAATCCTTTCCTTCGGAGTTTGTTCTTGATGAATAAATTCTAGTTCCAAGTGTTCTCATCTTTTCTTTTCCGGAGTTCAATTTCCTCGGCCTTTTCGTCGGAACCCCATCTAAATCATTGCAACGCTCATTTTATTCTTTCATCCTTCATTCTATCTCAACATCCTTTTGTCACCCGAGTTCTTCATGGTGGTTCTTCATGATTTAATTCATTCTTCAAGAGTTCATCAAGGTTTTCTTGGTGGAGTTCAAGTATCTTTCTTTGTGGCCGGTTATCACCTTATGATCTTGGGATGTTACATATAAGACCACAACAAGCTTATTCTTTTGTTGTTGGTTTTCTCAACAACTCCGTTCAACCCTTCCTGCTAAGTTCTTTTCATTAAATTCTTTCAATTCTTTCGGAGGTATTGCGTTGCTTATGTCGTCAAGTGTCATTCCATCTTGTGAAGTTCGTGTTCTATTCTTTCCTTGTTCAACCGGAGTGCAGCCTAAATCCTTTCAGTATTATTCGTTTCTTATCTCATTCTAACCGGAGTTGTTTCTTAGTCTATCTGATTCCGTGAGCTTTCGATTCTCGTCATTCTCGTCGTTCCTCTCTTCTTCTCGAGTGCTCTCGATTCTTTGCTTCTTCTCTTGAGTTCTTGTTTCACCTCATCCATTTTCCCTTCCATCTCGGTCCTAAGATCTCGGGACGAGATCTCTTGTTAGTGGAGGAGTGTTGTAACGCCCCGGATCCGATGCGCCAGGTGTCTTCCAGTTAGTCGCCGTAGTTTCCATGTCATTTGCTTGTGTGTTGCATCTTGCCATGTCATCATCTGCATTTCATCTGCATGTTTTTGAAAACTGAAGGAAATATGCCATAGAGGCAATAATAAAGTTATTATTTATTTCCTTATATCATGATAAATGTTTATTATTCATGCTAGAATTGTATTAACCGGAAACATAATACATGTGTGAATACATAGACAAACATAGTGTCACTAGTATGCCTCTACTTGACTAGCTCGTTTATCAAAGATGGTTATGTTTCCTAACCATGGACAAAAGAGTTGTCATTTGATTAACGGGATCACATCATTAGGAGAATGATGTGATTGACTTGACCCATTCTGTTAGCTTAGCACTTGATCGTTTAGTATGTTGTTGTTGCTTTCTTCATGACTTATACATGTTCCTATAACTATGAGATTATGCAACTCCCGTTTACCGGAGGAACACTTTGGGTGCTACCAAACGTCACAACGTAACTGGGTGATTATAAAGGAGTACTACAGGTGTCTCCAAAGGTACATGTTGGGTTGGCGTATTTCGAGATTAGGTTTTATCACTCCGATTGTCAGAGAGGTATCTCTGGGCCCTCTCGGTAATGCACATCACT
Organism: Triticum aestivum; assembly: GCF_018294505.1. NCBI lineage: Eukaryota > Viridiplantae > Streptophyta > Magnoliopsida > Poales > Poaceae > Triticum > Triticum aestivum. Next base: position 105,130,417 of record NC_057798.1, on the reverse strand, counting down.
ATAAGCCTTGCAAGCAATGTAGCTAACGAGTTAGTTACAGAATGATGCATTACGTAACGAGTAAAGAGACCTGCCAGTAACGAGATTGAACTAGGTATTGGATACCGACGATCGAATCTCGGGCAAGTAACATACTGATGACAAAGGGAATAACGTATGTTGTTATGCGGTTTGGCCGATAAAGATCTTCGCAGAATATGTAGGAGCCAATATGAGCATCCAGGTTCCGCTATTCGTTATTGACCGAGAATAGTTCTAGGTCATGTCTACATTGTTCTCGAACCCGTAGGGTCCGCACGCTTAAGGTTTCGATGACAGTTATATTATGAGTTTATGAGTTTTGATGTACCGAAGGAGTTCGGAGTCCCGGATGAGATCGGGGACATGACGAGGAGTCTCGAAATGGTCGAGACGTAAAGATCGATATATTGGACGACTATATTCGGACTTCGGAAAGGTTCCGAGTGATTCGGGTATTTTTCGGAGTACCGGAGAGTTACGGGAATTCGCCGGGGAGTATATGGGCCTTATTGGGCCATACGGGAATAGAGGAGAGAGGCCAAAAGGAAGGAGGCCTGCGCCCCCCCTCTGGTTCGAATTGGACAAGGGAGGCAGCCCCCTTTTCCTTCTCCCTCTCCTCCTCTTTTCTTCTCCAACAAGGAAAGGAGGAGTCCTACTCCCGGTGGGAGTAGGACTCCCCCCTTGGCGCGCCTCCTCCATAGGCCGACCGCCTCCCCCCTTGGCGCGCCTCCTCCAAAGGCCGACTGCCTCCCCCCTTGCTCCTATATATACGGGGCAGGGGGGCACCCCAAAGACAAAACACCAATTGATCCTTGAGATCTATTAGCCGTGTGTGGTGCCCCCCTCCACCATAGTCCTCCTCGATAATATTGTAGCGGTGCTTAGGCGAAGCCCTGCGATGGTAGAACATCAAGATCATCACCACGCCGTCGTGCTGATGGAACTCTCCCTCGACACTCGGCTGGATCGGAGTTCGAGGGATGTCATCGAGCTGAACGTGTGCTAGAACTCAGAGGTGCTGTAGTTTCGGTGCTTGATCGGTCGGGCCGTGAAGACGTACGAATACATCAACCGCATTGTGCTAATGCTTCCGCTTTCGGTCTACAAGGGTATGTAGATTACACTCTCCCCTCTCGTTGCTATGCATCACCATGATCTTGCGTGTGCGTAGGAAATTTTTCAAATTACTATGTTCCCCAACAGTGGCATCCGAGCCTAGGTTTTATGCGTTGATGTTATATGCACGAGTAGAACACAAGTGAGTTGTGGGCGATACAAGTCATACTGCTTGCCAGCATGTCATACTTTGGTTCAGCGGTATTGTTGGATGAAGCAGCCCGGACCGACATTACGCGTACGCTTACGCGAGACTGGTTTTACCGCCGTGCTTTGCACACAGGTGACTAGCAGGTGTCTGTTTCTCCAACTTTAGTTGAACCGAGTGTGGCTACGCCCGGTCCTTGCGAAGGTTAAAACAGCACTAACTTGACGAACTATCGTTATGGTTTTGATGCGTAGGTAAGAACGGTTCTTGCTCAGCCCGTAGCAGCCACGTAAAATTTGCAACAACAAAGTAGAGGACGTCTAACTTGTTTTTCAGGGCATGTTGTGATGTGATATGGTCAAGACGTGATGAGATATAAGTTGTTGTATGAGATGATCATGTTTTGTTGAAGTTATCGGCAACTGGCAGAAGCCTATGGTTGTCTCTTTGTTGCATAAGATGCAAGTGCCAAATAATTGCTTTACTTTATCGCTATACGATAGCAATAGTTGCGAGAGCAATAGTTGGCGAGACGACCATGTGACGACACATTGATATAGATCAAGATGATGAAGTTCATGGTGTCGTGCCGGTAACGATAGAGATCATGATAGTACTTTGGAGATGGAGATCACAACCACAAGATGATGATGGCCATATCATATCACTTATATTGATTGCATGCGATGTTTATCCTTTATGCATCTTATCTTGCTTTGATTGACGGTAGCATTTTAAGATGATCTCTCACTAAAATTATCAAGAAGTGTTCTCCCTGAGTATGCACCGTTGCGAAAGTTCTTCGTGCTGAGACACCACGTGATGATCGGGTGTGATAGGCTCTACGTTCAAATACAACGGGTGCAAAACAGTTGCACACGCGGAATACTCAGGTTAAACTTGACGAGCCTAGCATATAACAGATATGGCCTCGGAACACGGAGACCGAAAGGTCGAGCGTGAATCATATAGTAGATATGATCAACATATTGATGTTCACTATTGAAACTACTCCATCTCACGTGACGATCGGACATGGTGTAGTTGATATGGATCACGTAATCACTTAGAGGATTAGAGGAATGTCTATCTAAGTGGGAGTTCTTAAGTAATATGATTAATTGAACTTAAATTTATCATGAACTTAGTCCTGGTAGTATTTTGCAAATTATGTTGTAGATCAATAGCTTGCATTTTTGCTTTCATATGTTTATTTTGATATGTTCCTAGAGAAAATTGTGTTGAAAGATGTTGCTGGCAATGATGCGGATTGGATCCGTGATCTGAGGTTTATCCTCATTGCTGCATAGAAGAATTATGTCCTTAATGCACCACTAGGTGACAGACCTATTGCAGGAGCAGATGCAGATGTTATGAACGTTTGGCTAGCTCAATATGATGACTACTTGATAGTTTAGTGCACCATGCTTAACGGCTTAGAATCGGGACTTCAAAGACGTTTTGAACGTCATGGACCATATGAGATGTTCCAGGAGTTGAAGTTAATATTTCAAGCAAATACCCGAGTTGAGAGATATGAAGTCTCCAACAAGTTCTATGGCTAAAAGATGGAGGAGAATCGCTCAACTAGTGAGCATATGCGCAGATTGTCTGGGTACTACAATCGCTTGAATCAAGTGGGAGTTAATCTTCCTGATAAGATAGTGATTGACAGAGTTATCTAGTCACCATCACCAAGTTAGTAGAACTTTGTGATGAACTACAGTATGCAAGGGATGACGAAAACGATTCCCGAGCTCTTCGTGATGTTGAAATCGACGAAGGTAGAAATCAAGAAAGAGCATCAAGTGTTGATGGTTGACAAGATCACTAGTTTCAAGAAAAGGGCAAAGGGAAAGAAAGGGAAACTTCAAGTAGAATGACAAGCAAGTTGTCACTCCCGCGAAGAAGCCCAAAGCTGGACCAAAGCCTGAAACTGAATGATTATACTGCAAAGGAAATGGTCACTGGAAGTGGAAATGCCCTGAATATTTGGTGGATAAGAAGGATGGCAAAGTGAACAAGGGTATATTTGATATACAGGTTATTGATGTGTACCTTACTAGTGTTTATAGTAGCCCCTGAGTATTTGATACTTGTTCGGTTGCTAAATATTAGTAACTCAAAACAGGAGTTACAGAATAAACAGAGACTAGTTGAGGGTGAAGTGACGATGTGTGTTGGAAGTGGTTCCAAGATTGATTTGATCATCATCGCACACTCCCTATACTTTCGGGATTAGTGTTAAACCTAAATAAATGTTATTTGGCATTTGCGTTGAGCATGAATATGATTTGATCATGTTTATTGCGATGCGGTTATTCATTTAAAGTCAAAGAATAATTGTTGTTCTATTTACATGAATAAAACCTTCGATGGTCATACACCCAATGAAAATAGTTTGTTGGATCTCGATGGTAGTAATACACATATTCATAATATTGATGCCAAAAGATGCAAAGTTGATAATGATAGTGCAACTTATTTGTGGCACTGCCGTTTGGGTCATATCGGTGTAAAGCGCATGAAGAAACTCCATAAAGATGGATTTTTGGAATCTCTTGGTTATAAATCATTTGATGCTTGCAAACCGTGCCTCTTGGGCAAGATGACTAAAATTCCGTTCTCCAGAACAATGGAATGAGCTACTGACTTATTGGAAATAATACATACCGATGTATGCGATCCCGTGAGTGTTAAGGCTCGCGGCGTGTATCGTTATTTTCTGACCTTCACAAATGATTTGAGCAGATATGATTATATCTACTTAATGAAGCACAAGTCTGAAACATTTGAAAAGTTCAAAGAATTTCAGAGTGAAGTGGAGAATCATCAAAACAAGAAAATAAAGTTTCTGCGATTTGATCGTGGAGACAAAATATTTGAGTTACGAGTTTGGTCTTCAATTAAAACAATGTGGAATAGTTTCACAGTTCACACCTCCTAGAACACTATAGCATTATGGTGTGTCCGAAAGTCGTAACCGCACTTTATTGGATATTGTGAAATCTATGATATATCATACCGATTTACCACTATTGTTTTGGGGTTATGCATTAGAGACAGTTGCATTCACTTTAAATAGGGCACCATCAAAATCCGTTTGAGACGATGCCTTATGAACTGTGGTTTGGCAAGAACCCAAAGTTGTCGTTTCTTAAATTTTGGGGCTGCGATGCTTATGTGAAAAAGTTTCAACCTGATAAGCTCGAACCCAAATCGGAGAAGTGCGTCTTCATAGAATACCCAAAGGTAACTATTGGGTACACCTTCTATCACCGATCCGAAAGCAAGATTCGTTGCTAAGATGGATCCTTTCTAGAGAAGGAGTTTCTCTCGAAAGAAGTGAGTGGGAGGAAAGTAGAACTTGATAAGGTAATTGTACCTTCTCCCAAATTGGAAAGTAGTTCATCACAGAAATCAGTTCCAGTGATGCCTACACCGATTAGTGAGGAAGTTAATGATGATGATCATGAAGCTTCAGATCAAGTTACTACCGAACCTCGTAGGTCTTCTAGAATAAGATCAGCACCAAAGTGGTACGGTAATCCCGTTCTAGAAGTCATGTTACTAGACCATGATGAACCTACGAACTATGAGGAAGCGATGATGAGCCCAGATTCCGCGAAATGGCTTGAGGCCATGGAATCTGAGATAGGATCCATGTATGAGAACAAAGTATGGACTTTGATTGACTTGCTCGATGATCAGCAAGCCATGTTAAATAAATGGATCTTCAAGAGGAAGACGGAAACTGATAGCAGTGTTACTATCTACAAAGTTCGACTTGTCACAAAAAGGTTTTCGACAAGTTCAAGGTGTTGATTACAATGAGATTTTCTCAAATGTAGTGATGCTTAAGTCTGTCCGAATCATGTTAGCAATTGTCACATGTTATGAAATCTGGCAAATGGATGTCAAAAACTACATTCTTTAATGGATTTATTAAAGAAGAGTTGTATATGATGCAACCAGAAGGTTTTGTTAATCCTAAAGGTACTAACAAAATGTGCAAGCTCCAACGATCCATCAATGGATTGGTGCAAGCATCTCGGAGTTGGAATATACGCTTTGATGAGTTGATCAAAGCATATGGTTTTATACAGACTTTTGGAAAGGCCTGTATTTACAAGAAAGTGAGTGGGAGCTCTGTAGCATTTCTGATATTATATGTGCAAGACATATTGTTGATTGGAAATGATATAGAATTTCTGGATAGCATAAAAGGATACTTGAATAAAAGGTTTTTCAATGAAAGACCTCGGTGAAGCTGCTTACATATTGAGCATCAAGATCTATTGAGATAGATCAAGACGCTTGATAAGTTTTTCAATAAGTACATGCCTTGTCAAGATTTTGAAATAGTTCAAAATGGAACAGTCAAAGAAAGAGTTCTTGCCTGTGTTGCAAAGGTGTGAAATTGAGTAAGACTCAAGACCCGACCACGGCAGAAAATAGAAAGAGAATGAAAGTCCTTCCCTATGCATCAGTCATAGGTTCTATAAAAGTATGCCATGCTATGGACCAGACCTATTGTATACTCTGCCCTGGTTTGGCAAGGGAGTACAATAGTGATCTAGGAGTAGATCACTAGACATTGGTCAAAACTATCCTTAGTAGAATAAGGATATGTTTCTCGATTATGGAGGTGATAAAAAAGTTCGTCGTAAAGAGTTACATCGATGCAAGATTTTACACCAATCCAGATGACTCTAAGTCTCAATCTGGATACATATTGAAAGTGGGAGCAATTAGCTAGAGTAGCTCCGTGCAGAGCATTGTAGACATAGAATATTTGCAAAATACATACGACTCTGTAATATGACAGACCCGTTGACTAAACTTCTCTCACGAGCAAAACATGATCATACCTTAGTACTCTTTGGGTGTTAATCACATAGCGATGTGAACTAGATTATTGACTCTAGTAAACCCTTTGGGTGTTGATCACATGACGATGTGAACTATGGGTATTAATCACATACAGATGTGAATATTGGTGTTAAATCACATGATGATGTGAACTAGATTATTGACTCTAGTGCAAGTGGGAGACTGAAGGAAATATGCCCTAGACGCAATAATAAAGTTATTATTTATTTCCTTATATCATGATAAATGTTTATTATTCATGCTAGAATTGTATTAACCGGAAACATAATACATGTGTGAATACATAGACAAACATAGTGTCACTAGTATGCCTCTACTTGACTAGCTCGTTTATCAAAGATGGTTATGTTTCCTAACCATGGACAAAGAGTTGTCATTTGATTAATGGGATCACATCATTAGGAGAATTATGTGATTGACTTGACCCATTCCGTTAGCTTAGCACTTGATCGTTTAGTATGTTGTTGTTGCTTTCTTCATGACTTATACATGTTCCTGTAACTATGAGATTATGCAACTCCCGTTTACCGGAGGAACACTTTGGGTGCTACCAAACGTCACAACGTAACTGGGTGACTATAAAGGAGTACTATAGGTGTCTCCAAAGGTACATGTTGGGTTGGCGTATTTCGAGATTAGGTTTTGTCACTCCGATTGTCAGAGAGGTATCTCTGGGCCCTCTCGGTAATGCACATCACTATAAGCCTTGCAAGCAATGTAGCTAATGAGTTAGTTACGGAATGATGCATTACGTAACGAGTAAAGAGACTTGCCAGTAACGAGATTGAACTAGGTATTGGATACCGACGATCGAATCTCGGGCAAGTAACATACCGATGACAAAGGGAATAACGTATGTTGTTATGCAGTTTGACCGATAAAGACCTTCACAGAATATGTAGGAGCCAATATGAGCATCCAGGTTCCGCTATTGGTTATTGACCGAGAATAGTTCTAGGTCATGTCTACATTGTTCTCGAAACCGTAGGGTCCGCACGCTTAAGGTTTCGATGACAGTTATATTATGAGTTTATGAGTTTTGATGTACCGAAGGAGGTCGGAGTCCCGGATGAGATCGGGGACATGACGAGGAGTCTCGAAATGGTCGAGACGTAAAGATCGATATATTGGACGACTATATTCGTACTTTGGAAAGATTCCGAGTGATTCGGGTATTTTTCGGAGTACCGAAGACTTACGGGAATTCGCCGGGGAGTATATGGGCCTTATAGGGCCATACAGGAATAGAGGAGAGAGGCCAAAAGGAAGGAGGCCTGCGCCCCCCCCCCCTCTGGTCCGAATTGGACAAGGGGGGCAGCCCCCTTTTCCTTCTCCCTCTCCTCCTCTTTTCTTCTCCAACAAGGAAAGGAGGAGTCCTACTCCCGGTGGGAGTAGGACTCCCCCCTTGGCGTGCCTCCTCCATAGGCCGGCCGCCTCCCCCCTTGGCGCGCCTCCTCCATAGGCCGGCCACCTCCCCCCTTTCTCCAATATATACGGGGCAGGGGGCACCCCAAAGACAAAACAACAATTGATCCTTGAGATCTATTAGCCGTGTGCGGTGCCCCCCTCCACCATAGTCCTCCTCGATAATATTGTAGCGGTGCTTAGGCGAAGCCCTGCGACGGTAGAACATCAAGATCGTCACCACGCCGTCGTGCTGACGGAACTCTCCCTCGACACTCGGCTGGATCGGAGTTCGAGGGATGTCATCGAGCTGAACGTGTGCTAGAACTTGGAGGTGCCATAGTTTCTGTGCTTGATCGGTCGGGCTGTGAAGACGTACGACTACATCAACCGTGTTGTGCTAACGCTTCTGCTTTCGGTCTACAAGGGTATGTAGATTACACTCTCCCCTCTCGTTGCTATGCATCACCATGATCTTGCGTGTGCGTAGGAAATTTTTGAAATTACTATGTTCCCCAACAAAAACTTGCATCCGTTCGGGTTCTCCCGGTTCTCTCCGTTGTCCGTTCGGAGTCCAGACCTCTCGCGCGTGCCCCGTCGCCCCTCTCAGACCTTGTTTCTTGTGCGGGTCTTAAACTGTCTCGGAATGGCCTGAGGTTTGCCAAGCTGCCTTGGTATAGCACCGGTAGACCGCCTGTCAAGTTTCGTGCCTTTTGGAGTCCGTTTGATACTCCAACGGTTAATCACATAGCCCGAAACCCCCCTTTCTCTTTGCATCCCAACACCCTTCCAAAGTGGCCCAAAACCCAGCAAACTCCCCTCTATGCTCTCAGTCGTTCGATCACGATCGCGTGGCCGAAAACCGTGCCTCATTTGGACACTTCTAGCTCCCTCCACCTATAAATATGTGCATCTCCCCCGAAATCCCGGTCTAACCCTAGTCCTCTTCCTCCCTCCACCAACGGACACGTCCACCCGCCGCCTGGACATGTCCGCCCCGTCGCCGCGCCCAATCCGAGCCCGCCACCTGTCCGCCGCCGTTGTCCCCGCGGTCATGGCCCGCCGAGCCCATCCGGGGCCCGCGCGGGCCCGATCCCGCGCCCGCTCGCCCGCGCGCTCCTCCGGGCCGCGTCCCGCCGCGCGCCGCCGGCCGGCGGCCGCCCGCCGGCATGCCCGCGCCTCCGTCGCCTCCCTTCGCCGCCTCCGGCCAGGCGCCGCCCCGCGCCTCCGCCTCCGGCCGGGCGCCGTCCCGCGCCGCGGCGCCGCGCCTCGCCGGCCATCCGCGCCCCGCGCCACCCGGCCTCGCCGCAGAGCTCCGCCGCGAGCCGCCCAGCTCCTCCCGCCGGCGACCGCCATCGCCTCCCCGTGGAACCGCCCCCGCCGCCCCGCATCTCCGCCCGGCGCCGCCCCGTCGTCCCGTGCCTCCCCCGCCGGCCGCCGCCTCGCCGGAGTTTCACCGGATCTGGAGGTGGACCAGATCCACCAATGCATCCATCCAAATGCGCCTCCGCCATCCCGATCCACTCCGTCCCGGATCCCTCCGTCCCGCGTTGACTTTCGCGGAGGTAAAAATCTGCTAAGTCCCCAGACCTGTAACATTATCATGCCATGTTCATCGCATTATATCTCTGCATCCGTAGCTCCGTTTCGTGCGTGTAGTATGTCAGATTGTTCGCCTCAACGAGTATTTCATTTCATTCCATTGCATCATGTTCATTTGATCTCATCTTGATGCCTGAATCATCATTGTAAGAGTGCTTCATAATGTTGTCTGCTGTCTGTTAACAGAACATGCTCATTTGTCATTTTTGCCATGATTGATGTGTGCATCCTATAAGGTTGATGTCTACATGTGTTTCGATCTATGCCATGTCTTCTTTACAGAGGTTCTTACCATGTATTTTTGTGATCAATGTGGTGACTAGCACACAAGCATGCAAACTAGGCATCGTGATGTTGCTGATTTTAGTCCCTGTTCTGCTGTTATTTTGATGCCATGTAAACATGATGCTACAGAGATATACATGCATATTTTGAGATACTTCAGTAAGGATGTTTTGAACATATGGTTATTATCTATCCATTCATGCCCCTGTTTGCAATTATGGAGTAGTCTAGCATGTCATTTTCGTGCTCTACTTTTGCTTCAAAATGTTTCCTGGCAGATTGTTTACATGTTATTCGATTTTGCCAAGGTTGTTGTAGTTGATCCTTGCATGCTATGAACTTGTTCTTGCCTTCGTTAGCTTCATAAACATGTCTTCTTGCTGATTCTATGCTTATCGTTTCATGCAATGACTTGTGGTGAGTGAATCAAGCTTGTTAAGTAGGGTACTTGCTGTTACTGTTTTGCTAGGCTGAATCTGTTATTTCGTGATGCTATGTAAACCTGCTGCTACTAGTCATTCCATTCATAATTTGGAGATGTTCACTAAGGGTGTTTTGTTCTACATGTCATGCTCTATCCATCCATGCCCCTGGTTGCAATTATAGCCTGCTGTAGCTTGTTCATATCTTGCTCCAAAGTTGCTAAATAATGTTGCTGTCAGCCTGTTAACATTAAGTTCAGTTGTTGCCATGATTGTTGCTAGTGTTCCATGCACCCTATGAACTTGCTATTGCCATGCTTAGCTTCATAAACATGTCTTCTTACTGTTGGGTGCCTTGCCATGCCATGTATTGCTCTGTGGTGAGTGGTACAAGCTCATCAACATGCCTTCATAATTCTGTTCCTGCCATGTATGAATCTGTAATATAACTTGCTATGTTTACATGGGTGCCATCATATTTTCTGATCCTTTTTGGCTCATGTTCACTAAAGGACATTTGATCTATGCATTTAGTAGATTCATGCCATGCCTTTGTTTTCCATGATAAGTTCCTGTAACATGTTGTTTGATAGCTCTAAACATCGCAACCTGATGTTATTTTCTGCAAAGTCTGAACTGTTATTATTTGCAATCTTGCCATGTGTGTTTGAGCATGTTCTAGTGATTTCTGGAGTTAGCTCAGTGTTCATGTTTTGTTATGCGTTACCTGTACATCATGCTCATGCCTTTTGTTTTTACGTTTAGGTCCTGTAGCATGTTGTTTTGATGCTTGCAATATGCCTAGTTGCTGTTTTGGACAGCTTGGCCTTTAAACTTGTTTCATGTGTGTGTGTTGAACCATTGCTCCGTTTTGAGTGTGCTCTATATGAAACTTGCTTAGAATTGCATATAGTTTCATATTATCATGTTTCATCCATATTTTGAGGTGTTTGCTTGATGTTTGTATGCATTTTTGCATCAATGCCATGTTTAACTTGTTTTGCTCATATCTTCTAGGCCGTAGCTCTGAACTAAATGAACTTTATATGTAACTTGACTAGAATCTCGTGTAGATCATCTTGGTGCATATTAACTTGCTGTTTAATAACTTGAACATAAGGTTTATTCAGATCTGGACCAACTTTGAAATTTTCATATGAGGACTTACCGGAATTGTTATATGTTGTTCCCGGCCTCATTTAAACTTGCCTTGATGTGTTGCTCTTGTTTGCATCATCTCTTGCCATGAGTAGCTCCATATATCTTTGTCATGCATCATGCTTGTTGTGCATCATGCCTTGTTCATGTGTGGTGTGTTTACCCTGTTGTGTGCTTCTTATCGATAGTTCCTGTTTCGTTGCGATCGTGAGGATTCGTTCGTCTACGCTTGGTTCGTCTTCGTGGCTTCATCTTCTTCATGGACTCGTTCTTCTTCCTTGCGGGATTTCAGGAAAGATGCCGCTACCCTGGATCTCACTACTATCATTGCTATGCTAGTTGCTTCGTTCTATCGCTTTGTTGCGCTACCTATCATTTGCTCTTCAAACCTCCCATATTGCCATGAACCTCTAACCTTTGATACCTTTCCTATGCAAACCATTGTTCGGCTATGTTACCGCTTTGCTCAGCCCCTCTTATAGCGTTGTTAGTTGCAGGTGAAGTTGAGGATTGCTCCATGGTGGACAGGATTTTGGTTGGGATATCACAATATCTCTTATATTATTAATGCATCTATATACTTGGTAAAGGGTGGAAGACTCGGCCTTATGCCTGGTGTTTGGTTCCACTCTTGCCACCCTAGTTTCTGTCATACCGGTCTTATGTTCCCGGATTTTGCGTTCCTTATGCAGTTGGGTGATTTATGGGACCCCCTTGACAGTTTGCTTTGAATAAAACTCCTCCAGCAAGGCCCAACCTTGGTTTTACCATTTGCCTCACCTAGCCCTTTTTCCCTTGGGAGTCGCGCTCTCGAGGGTCATCTTTATTTTATCCCCCCTGGGCCAGTGCTCGTCGTGAGTGTTGGTCCAACCTGTCAGCCGCCGGTGGCCACCAGGGGCAACTCTGGGCTGGCCTACCAGAAGTTTGGACAATCCGGTGTGCCCTGAGAATGAGATATGTGTAGCTCCTATCGGGATTTGTCGGCACATCCGGGAGGCTTTGCTAGTCTTGGTTTACCATTATCGAAATGTCTTGTAAACCAGGATTCCGAGTCTGATCGGGTCTTCCTGGGAGAAGGTATATCCTTCGTTGATCGCGAGAGCTTATTATGGGCTAAGTTGGGACACCCCTGCTGGGTATAATCTTTCGAAAGTCGTGCCTGTGGTTATAGGCATATGGGAGTTTGTTAATGTTCGGTTGTAGATAACTTGACACCAGATCCAAATTAAAACGCATCAACCGCGTGTGTAGCCGTGATGGTCTCTTCTCGGTGGAGTCCGGGAAGTGAACACGGTCTTTGGGTTATGTTTGACGTAAGTAGGAGTTAGGATCACTTCTTGATCATTGCTGGCTTCACGACTGTTCCGCTTGCTCTCTTCTCGCCCTTATTTGCTTATGTTAGCCACCATATATGCTTAGTCGCTGCTGCAACCTCACCACTTTACCCCTTCCTTTCCCTTTAAGCTTTGCTAGTCTTGATACCCATGGTAATGGGATTGCTGAGTCCTCGTGGCTAACAGATTACTACAACAACAGTTGCAGGTACATGTTATGCGATGATCATGACGCGAGAGCGATGCTTGCTTGCCTTGAGTTCTTCTTCTACTTCTTCTTCGATCAGGGGATAGGTTCCAGGTCGGCAGCCTGGGCTAGCAGGGTGGATGTCGTTTGAGTTTCTGTTTGTGTTTCATCCGTAGTCGAATGATGCTCTTATGTTTTGCGATGTTGTATTCGTGTGGCATTGTATGCCTCTTGTATGTATCTCCATCTATTATGTAATGTTGATGTAATGATATCCACCTTGCAAAAGTGTTTCAATATGCGGGTCTATCCTTGGTGGGACCTTCGAGTTCCTTTTGGATAGGGTCGCATATTGGGCGTGACAAAATTGTAATGTGTTTTTTTACTCTACATAACTGATGTATACATATATATCAAACAATCATTTTTGCGTGATCAGAGTAGTCTAGCAATAGGGCTTAATTGGTCACCAAGCCAATGGGCTAAGACCTGAGACCAATAAATTCTTTTTTTGGTGTAAGTGATGTAGATTTTGTTTATGGTGATCCCAAGAAATAACATGCCAAACAACAAGAACGTTGATTAAAATAATGATTGTCCTTATAACTAGTTATAGATAAAAAATAAACATAGAAGAGCCACCTTGCTGAAACATTCCAAAAAACAAGAACGTTGGTAATATTTAATGATTAATTGAATGATGATTGTCACTTGTAACAAGTCATAGGAAAGAACTACAAAGATGTGATATTGGGTTGAGACTAGAGACTAACAGAACTACAATTTTTGTGTACTCTATAATAACTGATATAGATCAACCAATCATTCATCTAGATTTGGTTTATGGTGATTGGTCTGAAGAACAACAAAAACCTTGATTAAAATAACATTTGGTACTTATAACCTAGTTAAACCTACGTTACACATACTATAATGGAGGCACAACCAACTCAATCTTGTGAAGGCAAGTATAGGTGTCAAAACTGGTAGATCTCAGGTAGGGGGTCCCGAACTGTGCGTCTGAGGATCGAAGGTAACAGGAGGCAAGGGACACGATGTTTACCCAGGTTCGGGCCCTCTTAACGGAGGTAATACCCTACTTCCTTCTTGATTGACTTTGACGAGTATAGGGGTTACAAGAGTTGATCTACCTCGAGATCGTAATGGCTAAACCCTAGATGTCTAGCCTGTATGATTGTTCTAGCCCTACGGACTAAACCATCCAGTTTATATAGACACTAAAGGGATCTAGGGTTGTACAGAATCGGTTTACAGGGAAAGGAAGATGCATGTTCCGAATGCCAAGCTTGCCATCCATGCAAAGGAGAGTCCCATCCGGACACGAGGGAAGGTCTTTGATTTCGCATCTTCACGCCCCATTAGTCTGGCCCATATCACATAGCCCGGACGCCCGAGGACCCCTTGGTCCAGGACTCCCTCAGGAGCCCCTGAACTGGGCTTCATTGACGGTATATCCGGCACGCAGATTGTCTTCGGCATTGCAAGGTGGGTTCCTCCTCCAAATAGTCCAAAGCAGTCTTCCGCACATAAGAGATGTATCCGGCACCGCTCCTAAGCTGTAAAAGGCAACAATACTTAAAATAAGTCACGTCCACGGGCAACTTTTTCGGCGAGACGTTATGTTTTGGCCTCATTGTTATTCTGAACCGTTTTACAGCCCCCGCTTCACGTTTCGAGGCACGACCATTGACATGTCTTGTCAAAGCAGATATCATGCCCCCTTATCATTGGATCCTCATCAATGCGGGTTTAGGTAATCCAACTGTGTCACTCGCACGTCTCCTTGGGAATAGGAGAGGTTTAAGGCTGATGAGGGGGCACTTGATATTCTCTACCTCTATATGAGGACAAGGATCCATCTGTTCACCTCACACCTTCTTCTCTGCCTTTCTGTCTGTCGGAGTAATGGGCCACGGGTAGGCTAACCCGAGCCCCAAGACCTTTCAAGAGATCGGGGGAGTCCGCGCCCCTTAGGCCGAGTCCCAGACGGCGACTCCGAGATAAGCCGACTCCAAGCTGGCGACCTCCAGAGAGGCCAACTCCAAGCTAGCGACCTTCAAGGAGGCCGACTTTGGAGAGTCGGCCCGTGGCTCCTCCCTCATCCCGAAGTACGATGCGGGGTACGGTCACGACGTGTCCGTCTCCCCCCTGCTCACGAAGGGCCGGCATGGCTACAGTGAGCCGTATCGCTGGAAGATCTCCGGCGAGGCGCGGCACTGTTGCCATGCCTGCCCTGACGTCAGCCACAGTGCGCAGTACACTGTGCCCACGACGCTGGCCTGTACGACTCGAAGGTGGCCTGGGGCCCGAAGACGGACCTGTGGGAGTCGGCCTCCCCGGAATCAGCCGACTCCTCCCCAGGGCCCCACGTGCCATTAACCTGATAAGATGGGGAATGGCGACAATGATCGCCTGATAGACGGCGGCACTGTTGCCACGACCCGATGACCAAGCCTGCGTCACCAGGAGTGTCGCTACAGTATCAAGCCTGTCCGCGGGACCCGCCAGTCGGCGGGCCCCAGAAGCCGGCGGGAAGGACGGTGGCCAGAGAGACAGACGGCTGGGACCCGTGCCCAGCCGTATTACTATTGTACCCCCGGGGGGTAGGCCTATATAAACCCCCTGGGGCACCCATGCAAATGGTTCGGACCTGAATAGAGATAGACCAGATAGCACGGGAGGAGAGAACCAGCCTTGCTCTCTCCTGCCTCCCGAAACAGCTCTAGGAGCACCGTTGTAGTCACCTTGCTTGAGTGATCATGCGGAGACCCCGCAGAGCAGCAGTAGGGGTGTTATCTCCTAGGAGAGCCCTGGAGCTGGGTAAGATCCGCCGGCGTGCATGTCTTCGCCTCATCCCGCTTCCAGGCACCAGCCACGTTCTACTCGCTCCCACCATGATAAGCCATCCTTTGGCATATGTCGCATCCAACCCCCGACATTTGGCGCCCACCATGGGGCGAGGTGCACCATCTTCCGGAGATCTACTCTGGACGGGAACCCTATTCCTTCCCGGCGAGCGTAGCCAGCCCGGCACGCCGGATGGCGTCTGTGCCGATGCACTGCACGGCGCGGAGATCGCCTGTGCGGCCAGCTGCCTCGCCGATCTTATCGGTGAGGTTTGCCTCTCCGATGAGCCTGCATCCGACGCAGTCACGAGTGACCCCGAGAGCCTCCTCGCAGGCCTCCTCGACCAACTCCACGTCGCCGGCGAGCCTGCCACGCACCTGGAGTCCATAGGATCCACCGACCCGATGCTGGTCGACTCCGACACCGTGTCGCTCGACGCGTTCCCCACCAACGTGGTGGTCTACGACGAGCCGCTCTCGTACGCGGGGAGTGGCGGAAGCACCATCACCGAGGTCCTCGTCCTCGAACACGGCGAGCGCTCCGGCGAGGAAGCGCATGACCCGCTTGACGCGGCCCTACGAGACCTTGCAGCGCCAATTCCGAAAGATGCCGACGCCGGGACGCTGGAGGCGCTCCGCCTTTAGCTCATCGAGGGCACGAAAAAGCTGGCAAGCATGAGGCGCTTGACAGAAGCTTACCAACGAGAGATGGATCGCGCTGTAGGCGGTTCGCTGGCTCCAACTGGGCCTAGCCGCCTAGGCGCGGTCCGACAGCGTGGCGCGGCAATCGCAAACCTCTTCGGGGCTAATCGCCCTGTGTACGCCACGCCCGCAGAGAATATCCGTGCCGCCCAGGCGGCGGTAGACGAGCTCAACAACTTCGAAGGCGAAGAGCGCCGCATAATGATGGAGCGAGTTCAGCAGCTCCTCAACGCGGCCGCCGCACAGAACGGTGCCAGCTGCCGCACCGAGGCGCCGCAGTGCCAAAACGACGACCCACTGCCTCGCCAAGACCAAGGTGCGACGTCTCGGACGCCGACTGGAGGGGCCTGTGGGAAGAAGGACAAGGAGCCGGCTGTCAGCCATAGCGGGACTCACATCACCATCGAGCGCGACCAAGACGGCCACCCCAGAGCGATGGAACGGCGGGACGACTACCAGCCTCCCCCTCCTCGCGGAGAAAGGCGAGTTTCCTCGCCGCCCGTGGAACATCCGACTCTCGGCGACTGCCTTGGCCGCCAAGAGGGAGTCGGAGAGAATGACGCCCGCCACCGGATCGACCGACTCCACCGATCCTTGGCGCTGGAAGAAGAGGACGAGTTGGGTCCCCCCTGCTTCGGACCCCGCATCCGGGACGAGCCCTTTCCCAAAGGGTTCACGCTCCCCCGAGACACGCCCAAGTATACCGGCACCATGAAGCCGGAAGATTGGCTGATCGACTACTCCACGGCTGTTAACATAGCGAACGGCAACAAGCATGTTGCCGTAAGATATTCCCGCTCATGCTCCAGGGCTCGGCCCGGACGTGGTTAAACAGTCTGAAGCCTCGCAGCATCAACAGTTGGGTCGACTTCACCGAGGCTTTTGTCCGCAACTTTACGAGCACGTACAAGCGACCTCCCAAGCCACGCCAGCTCTCCTTGTGCGTGCAAGGCCCAGACGAGTCTACTCGCGACTACCTCACGCGCTGGGGGGAACTCCGGAACTCCTGCGAGGGCGTGCATGAGGTGCAGGCCATCGAGTACTTCACTGCCGGGTGCAGAGAAGGCACCCTCCTTAAGCACAAGCTCCTCTGCGACGAGCCCAAGACCCTCGACGAGCTGCTGATCACGGCGGACAAGTACGCCACAGCCGACTCCTCCATGAAGGCGGAGATTCGAGTCAGCGCAACTGGCAAAGTCGCCCCTCAGGCTCCAAGAACTCCGGCTGGAGACACTAGTCGGCGGCAGCAGCAGAATGACCAGAAGCGCAAGGCTCCGCTGCCGACTTCCAGCAGTCGGCAGGTGGCAACGGCAGAGGACCAACAACTGGAGGGACCGCCTCCGGCGAAGCGGCAGAAGGGCGGCAAGTCCAACTGGCTGCCGACTTTCTCCTATGAGCAGACTCTGGATGGTCCCTGCAAGTTCCACAGCGGCGCGAAGCCGTCCAACCATACCACCAGGAAATGTCACTGGTTGACCAGAATCGCCAAGGGGGACGGCTTGCCCCCTCCCCCTCCTGCTGGGCCGCCTCCTCCGCAGTCGCCCCAGCAGCCGGCCGTCAGGCCAGTCGGCGCGATACAAGACGAGTTCCCGGACGAGCACGGAGCCTATGTGGTGTTCACCAGTGTAGTGGACGACCGGCGCAGCAGGCGCCAACAGCGGCAAGAAGTAAATGCAGTTGCATCAAGCACTCCAGAGTTCATGCATTGGTCCGAGAGGCCTATCAGTTGGAGCAGAGCTGATCACCCAGAGGTGATGCCGAGCCCAGGCTCTTACGCCTTGGTCCTAGGCGCCACCCTTGCCACGGACAGGCGGGCCGCTCGCTTCTCGCGAGTACTGATAGACGGAGGCAGCAGCATCAAGATCATGTACAAGGATACGATGGAGAAACTAGGAATCAAGCGAAGACAGCTTCAGAGCAGCCGGACTGTGTTTCACGGAATCGTCCCTGGCCTTTCCTGCTCACCAATCGGCAAGATCCTGATAGATGTCCTCTTCGGAGACAAGGATCATTTCCGCTGAGAGCCAATTTGGTTTGAGGTGGTGGACCTTGAAAGCCCATATCACGCATTGCTCGGCCGACCCGCCCTGGCCAAGTTCATGGCGGTACCCCACTACGCCTACCTCAAGATGAAGATGCCGAGTTCCAAGGGAATCCTAACCATGTCCGGCGACTATAGGAAGTCATCCGCTTGCGCGGCCGAAAGCAGTCGGCTGGCCGAGTCCTTGGTGATCGCGGCTGAGAAACAGCTTCTTGATCGGGTCGTGGCGATGGCCGGCAAGCAGCCCGAGTTATCGCCCGACCCCAAGGAGTCAGAAGCAGAAGGATCATTCAAGCCGGCCAAGGAAACAAAGAAGATACCCTTGGACCCAGAGCACCCAGAGAGGCACGCTGTCATAGGCACTGGCCTTGACAGCAAATAGGAAGGCGAGCTCGTCGATTTCCTCTGTGAGAATCGCGACATCTCCGCATGGTCCCCCAAGGACATGCCTGGTGTCCTGACGGAATTCGCCGAGCACAAGTTACACGTACGATCTGATGTGAAGCCCGTCAGGCAGCCCTTGCGCCGCCTGTCAGAAGAAAAAAGAAGAGTTGTTGGAGAAGAAATAGCCCGGCTGCTGGCAGCCGGCTTCATCATGGAAGTGTTTTTTCCAGAGTGGCTGGCAAACCCGATACTGGTGCTGAAGAAGAACAAGCAGTGGCGGATGTGCATTGATTACACGAGCCTCAACAAAGCTTGCCCCAAGGACCCATTTGCTCTGCCGAGAATCGATCAGGTGATAGACTCCACAGCCGGATGCGAGCTGTTGAGTTTCCTAGATGCGTATTCATGATATCACCAGATCAAGCTGAACCTGGCTGACAGACTGAAGACCGCCTTCATCATGCCGTTTGGAGCCTTCTGCTACCTGACCATGACGTTCGGCTTGAGAAACGCCGGCGCCACCTTTCAGCGTTGCATGCAGAAGTGCCTCCTGAAGCAACTTGGCAGAAACGCCCACGTCTATGTGGATGATGTAGTGGTGAAGACGGAGAAGCGTGGAACCTTGCTGGAGGACCTCAAGGAAACTTCCGAGAATTTGCGCCGATTCCAGATCAAGCTCAACCCAGAGAAGTGCATTTTCGGAGTACCAGCCGGCCAGCTCCTCGGTTTCCTGGTCTCCGAACGCGGCATAGAGTGCAATCCTGTGAAGATCAAGGCCATCGAGAGGATGGAAGCACCCAGACGACTGTTAGATATGCAGAAGTTCACCGGCTGTTTGGCATCCATCAGCCGATTCATCAGTCGGCTGGGCGAGAAGGCTCTCCCCTTGTATCAGCTCATGAAGAAGACGACCTTCTTTGAGTGGACTCCCAAGGCGGACGAGGCTTTTCTCCAACTGAAGAAGATGTTGACTGCTCCCCCTGTGCTGGCGGCTCCGACTCCCAAAGAGGCCATTCTCCTATACATTGCCGCCACCAGCCGAGTAGTCAGCACAGTCATGGTAGTTGAGTGCAAGGAGGAAGGCAAGGCGCTACCTGTCCAGAGACCGGTGTATTACCTGAGAGAAGTACTGTCGACCTCCAAGCAGAACTACCCCCATTACCAGAACATGTGCTACGGCATGCATTTTGCCGCCAAGAAATGGAAGCCTTACTTCCAGGAGCATCCAATCACTGTGGTCTGCACAGCTCCACTGGCCGAGATCGTCGGAAGCCGAGATGCTTCTGGCCGAGTGGCCAAATGGGCCATTGACTTGGCTCCCTACACCATCTACTACGAGCCCCGCACCGCCATCAAGTCACAGGCGCTGGCCGACTTCCTCGTCGACTGGGTCGAGACCCAGTACCTGCCGCCAGCGCCTGACTCCACCCATTGGCGGATGCACTTTGACGGCTCCAAGATGCGCACCGGCTTGGGAGCCGGCGTCGTCCTCACTTCCCCCAAGGGCGACAAGCTCAGATATGCGCTGCAGATCCACTTCGCCGCCTCCAACAACGTGGCCGAGTACGAGGCGCTCATACACGGGCTCCGGCTTGCCAAAGAACTCGGCATTCGCCGGATCTTGTGTTATGGCGACTCCGACTTGGTAGTCCAACAATCATCTGGCGATTGGGATGCCAAAGACGCAAATATGGCGAGCTACCGTTTCCTCATTCAGCAGCTCAGCGGATACTTCGAGGGGTGCGAGTTCCTCCACGTGCCAAGGAACGACAACGACCAAGCAGACGCCTTGGCACGAATCGGCTCCACTCGCCAGGCAATACCATCTGGTGTCGCCCTCCGGCGCCTCCTCAAGCCTTCTATCAAGCCATCACCAGAATCAGATTCAATCTTTGTGCTGGCTCCGCCTGAGGACGCCGGACCCGACTCCAGGAAGCACACAGTCGAAGCCGGCCCGGGGACTTCAGAACCCGGCCCGGGGACTGCTGCGGCAAGATCGAAGACTCCAGAGCTTGGCCCTGGGACTGCTCCAGTCAGCCCCGGGACTTTGTCAAACTAGCAAGCAGCTGCGGACTCCAACCCGCCGCCTCCCAGCCCGACCGCCCTTATCCAAGTCGCATTAGTGGCAGTTGAAGAAATAGCAGCACCTTCATGGGCCCAGCCCATCCTCAGATTCTTAGTAAACAGAGAGCTGCCAACTGATGAAATCTTGGCTCAGCAAGTGCAACGCCGAGCATCAGCCTATACCATAGTCAACAGAGAGCTGGTCAGGCGCAGCGTTACCGGCGTCTTCCAACACTGCGTTGAGGCAGAACAAGGCCAAGCAATCCTCAGAGACATCCACAAAGGTGAGTGCGGTCACCACGCGGCCTCCAGAGCACTCGTCGCCAAAGCCTTCCGGCACGGTTTCTTCTGGCCAACCGCCCTAGAAGAGGCCAAAGAGCTAGTCCAAAAGTGCAAGGGGTGCCAGATTTTCCGTTCCAAGCCACTTCAGCCAGCTTCCGCACTCAAGACTATCCCCATCGCCTGGCCCTTTGCAGTCTGGGGTCTGGACATGGTGGGACCATTCAAGACGGCACGAGGTGGCTTGACTCACCTGCTTGTCGCAGTGGATAAATTCACCAAGTGGGTGGAGGTGAAACCCATCAAGAAATTGAACGGTCCGACTGCAGTAACCTTCATCGCTGACATCACAACTCGGTACGGCATCCCACACAGCATCATCACCGACAATGGCACGAATTTTGCCAAAGGCGCCTTGGCCCGTTTCTGCGCGACGCAGGGCATCCGATTGGACTTAGCGTCCGTTGCCCATCCGCAGTCAAACGGCCAGGTGGAGCGAGCGAACGGCCTCGTCTTATCCGGCATCAAGCCTCGACTCGTCGTCCCGCTAGAGCGATCTGCCGGCTGTTGGCTTGAGGAGCTGCCAGCCGTCCTCTGGAGTCTGCGCACGACTCCGAACAAGTCAACCGGCTTCACACCCTTCTTCCTCGTCTATGGTGCCGAACCGTGATCCCAACAGACATAGAGTTCGACTCCCCGCGAGTCACCATGTACACCGAGGAAGAAGCAGAAGAAGCACGACAAGATGGCGTCGATCTACTAGAAGAGGGCCGGCTGTTGGCACTCAGCCGGTCCGGCATCTACCCGCAGAGCCTGCGTCGATACTACAACAGGAAGGTCAGGCCAAGATCTTTCCAAGAAGGCGACCTTGTGCTCCGGCTGATCCAGCGAACAGCCGGCCAGCACAAGCTATCGGCGCCTTGGGAAGGCCCCTTCATCATCAGCAAGGTGCTAGGAAATGACGCCTACTATCTGATCGATGCTCAGAAGCCCCGAGCGCGCAAGAGGGACGACTCCGGCAAAGAAACAGAGCGCCCGTGGAATGCAAATCTTCTTCGAAGATTTTACAGTTGATGCAGTATGTATCGCACTACCCCTTTGTATTAAAGTACTAAGACTTTGGGCCCCCCAAGACGAGCTCGGAGACTTCCCTTTTTGTTATCTATATGATAAGAATTATGCCTTCAAGAAAATCACTTTCATTACAAGCCGCGTGGCACCGGGCCAGACTAGTCGGCCCGGGGACTCGCCGCCTTGCGCTATGAGGAGCTTCCCGCAGTCAGACAAGTAGTGCGCGGTGCCCAATCCGCCTCCTGGCAAAGCCGCAGCTCGTAGAGCGACTGTGAGGCGGACAGGAGGGGGGAAGAACGGGCGCCCACACGAAAAATGGCTAAGGACCTAAAGCATGAACGTAGCGTAAGACGGCCTCTAGCATTTCTAAAGCAGAAGCCGACTCATGAGTAGCCGGCTCACCGTCTTTATGAGCTTTTATCAAGGACGGCCGACTCTTGGGTACTCGGCCTGTCGCTTTCTATCCAACTTGCTAAAGAAACTCTAAACGACCAAGTACTTGCTTTCCCAAAGTAGCTGAGCACTTGACCCAGCGACAGTCCGCGGAGCGGCTGTCCGACTGGCAAGGCAACGACTAAGGGAAGGCGGCAAAGGGAAAAGCCTAAAAGAGCAGTAAGCAAGGGAAGACAGAAATCGGATAAATATTTACATAGGCCCTTGGCCGAATTTTCGGATAGAAGTTCAAGATACACCCCGCGGGTGGAACTGTTCGAAACTAACAAAGTTGTCAAAAGATTACTAAGACAGACAGGCAGAGGCAGCCTAGGAGGCGGCGTTGGGGATCGGAGGATCGGAGGAGACGGCGGTGTCAGGCGCCGGGGCAGTCGGCTGGGCGGTCTCGGCTTGATCACCTCCGGCGGCAGTCGCCTTCTCTTGACGTGGCTCGTTGCTGGAGGCGCGGTCGAGCTGAGGATGGCCGCCTGCTCTGTCTTTTGGCGCCTCCGCCTCGCCTTCGTCCTCCGCCTCGTCCTCCTCCTCAGTGCTGGAGTCGATCACCTTCGCCGAATCTTCGCCATACTCCTGGTTCATTTCGAACCACTCCGGCGGCACTTCCTCGCCGCCTTCAGCCCGCTCGGGGACGAAGACACTGGTGTCTGTGTACTCGGTGATGGCCGCTGCACGCTCGATAAGGGTGCCCTCCACGGCCTCCAGCTCGGCCTGGGCTTCTGACCGAAACGCGGCCAGACGGTCCAAGTCTAGCCCTGGATACCACGCCTTGACAAACTCCAAGGCCCGGCGCGCTCCGGCCCGGGCCGAGGAGCCCTTCCAAGCCTCAAGACGGCCGGCAGCGACCTCCAGCCAGTTAGCAGTTCGGCAGGCGGTGCGCAGAGCCGGCATGCCTGGCCACAAGGCGGCAACCGCCTGGGCGCCGGCACGCTGAAGCCGGCGCATCAGCCGGTGAGCCGGACGAAGACGGGCTTCAATGCTCAGAAGCTGCTCATCGATGGTTCGGGGGGCATTGGCGGCGATCTCCTCACCGTTCACCCTTCGCGCCTCACGAGCAGCCTCGATGGCCAGAGGAACTGCCTGCAAATGACCAGGGAAGAAGTCTGCCAAGACAAAAAAGAAGCAAGACGAAAAAATCAGAAGTCAGCCTGACACATAGTCAGAAGCCCGAAGAAGCGAAAGAAACTTACCATCAACAATATCCTCGATCTCGTGGAAGCCGGAGGTCAGCATCGCCTCCTTGTGAGTCCAGGAGGAACGCTCGCTCTCGAACTCAGCCAGGAGTGCGGCCTCCCTCTTCTTGGCCTCGTCCTGCGCCTTCTTGAGTAGCTCCTTCTGCTCGGCCAGCTGCGCCACCAGCAGGTCGCGCTCCGTGGCGAGCTTGCCACACTCCTCCTCTTTGGCACGACGGGCGGTATTGGCCTCACCCAGCTGCTCCTGAAGAACGGTATTGGCCTCTGAGGAACAACGAAGAGACAAAATAAGTCATTAACAAAAAAGATCGCCGGGAAGATCCAGCCCGACTGCTCAGCAGTCGGCCCGAATCTCAGGGACTACAGCCCGCGGGTGCGCCAGCGCGCCCCCGCGAAGAAGAAGAACTTACTCCGACTTTCCGACAAGTCGGCAGCCCGCTTGTTTAGCTCCTCGACATTGCGGTTGAAGGCAGTGGCGCGGAGGCTGTCATACTCCTACAATGAATCATTGAAGGCAAAGTTAGTGTTTGGAACTCACCAGAGGGAGTTCCGAACCGCCTGCTCAACAGCCGGCCCGGAACTCGGGGACTACACCCAATGGGTGCGCTGGCGCGCTCCCACAGAGAAACGAACAAGAATCCAAAGGGAAAAGAAACTTACTCGGACGGCCGTCCGTGCGGCCAGATGCGCCCTGGTGCAGGCTTGAAGGGCATCGCCCTCGGCCCGCAGCTTCGCCTGGACTTCCAGGAGCAGTTGATTCAACGGCCCGGTGTCGCCTCCGCGCACCCACCCGGTGGGCGCGGCACTTGTGGCCTCGGCGTCTAGGGATGCCGAGCCGGCCACACCGGTCTCCCAAGGATGCGGCGCCGAGGTCTCCCTCTCAAGACGGCGACGCACCGGCGAGGCGACTTGGAGAAGCAGCCGCGCTTCGGCCTCGTCCATAGCCGGCGGCTCTGACGGATCCACCGGCTGTTTGCCGTGCGGCCTCCCAGACGGCGGTGGAGGCGGTGGTAGCGGCACGAGGGTGTCCGACATGGAAACATCGCCGCCCTCCTTCTCCACGATGGGGTCCTCGGTGCCGGCCCCTCCGGTTTGCCCCGTGAACTCCGGAGGCGGCGGCGCAGACGATAGTGGGGGGACGAGCATCACTGATCAGCGACGCGCAGCCTCCTCGGCACGCCGTCTCGCTGTGAGGGTAGCTTCGGCATCCTCCAGCTCCTTCTGGGCGGAGGCGGGCGCCTTGTCGGCCTCCGCCTTCTCCAGACGTTCGGCTTCCTCCTCCTCGCACTTCTCCCGCGCGTTTTGCTCCGTCGCCTCCCAGAGGGCGGCGGCGGGGTCGGCCCGCCGAGTATTGGCGGACGTCTCCGCCGACCCCATGACAGAGGGGACGGCGACTCTCACAAGGGAGAGAGGGGCCCTGGAGAAGATCGGAGGGAGTACATAAACGAAGACTCGGACAAGATTCAACAAAGAAAATAAAAGAGCATGAAGACTTACACGGATACTAGCGGCGGCCTTCTCACTTCCCTTCAGAAGCGGTTGGCCTTCGTGGCCGCCTCCTCCCGTCTGGTCGCGGCGGCCGCCCCCTTAAGCTTCTTCAATTTGCCGCCAGGCGCACTCGGCCCGGCGTGACGCCTCTTCACGCCGCCCTGGCCGGCGGAGGAGCCGACCTTCGGCTGGTGGCGCGGGGCGATTTCCCCTTCGGCGTCATCGTCGGGCCAGTCGTTGAAAGTGGCCGAAGGCCTGAAGTCGCCTTCCGCTACCCCTCCCCCGCCTTCGGCGTCGGCTTCCATTGCCGCCGCCCCCAAGTCGGGGTCATCGACGTCGCTCTCCGCGCGGTCGGGGACATACTCGCGGGGCTGTCTCGTGGTGCCGGCGGCAGGCTGCATAAGAGGATTCTGGTTCAGAAGAAGCCGACAAGAGTTAGAAGCCGGAGTCGGCTGAGGAAAAAAGACAAAGCAATAGGAAGAAGCGACTTACCATTGGTGGAGGGTTATCGCGCGAGTACGGCTCCTTGCCGAACTGCCAGTCCTCCTTGTACTCGCAGTGCGCGATGTAGTTCACCATGTTCGCCAACTCCTTGCGAGGCATCTCCTTGGTGCTCATTCGACTTGGGTCTCGGGGGCCGCTCATCTGATAGTACAGGTGTGGCCGGCCTTGGAGCGGGAGAACTCGGGCGCTACAAAGGCGGCCAGCAAGTCAGCCCCGACGAGTCCCTCCGACTGTATCAAGACTCGGAGTCGCGCTACGGCGGCGGCTCCGGCAAGGGACAGCGACTTGACTCTGTGGGACCAGCTGGGGAGCCTCCCGGTCAGGGGAGTGGCGTTGTAGGGCGGCAGGTTGACCCAGTCGCCATCAGAGGCGAGGTTCTTCACGTAGAAGTATGTGCGCTACCACATCTTCACCGACTTGATCAGCGCGATGGGAGGAAAGGGATTGTCAGCCGTCGAGCGTCGCATCGCGATGAAGGCGCCGCACTGAGCCGGCACGCCGGCGATGTGCGTGCCGAGCTTAGAAGAGAAGAATTCCCCCCACAGCTCGATGGTGGGGAGAAGGCCGAGGAAACCTTCGCACAGAGTGGCGAAGGCGGAGAGCAGCCCCACCGTGTTCGGTGTGAGGTGGTGCGGCTGAAGACTGTGGAACTCCAGGAACGAGCGGAAGAAGCCGCTCGCCGGCAGCCCCGGGCCGCGCATAAGGTGCGAGCGGAAGACGACCCGCTCGCCCTCTTCCGGCGCCGGCCGGATTTCCCCCTTCGGCGCGGCGCGGGTGTGCACGAGGTCCACGTTGGGAAGACGACGTGTCTGGCGGAGGAACTCGATGTGTTCTTCCTCTACCTCTGAGCCGTCCCACACGCCGGAGCGCACGGCAGGGGCCTCGGCGGAGGAAGAGCTCATCGCCGCGGTATGGTGTGCTCTGGCTCAACAGCGGAGGAAGGAAGGAGAGAGAGCAAGATGGGGCGGGGGAGCAGGGAAGAAGGGCGCGCGCGCTGTGCCCCTCTGCTTCCCCCCGCCTACTTATAGCCCAGCGTGCTGAGAAGGCGAGGGGGCGGGCGTGGGATTAACTGCGCACGATGTCCCGCACCGCCCCACGATTTACCCCACGAAGTTACTGCGCGCAGTAACGACGTGGGAAAACCAACCGTCCACGGCCGCAATGGATCCGTCTGTATGCCGAGGCGCGGTAGTGGCGGGCCCCGCCTGACGGCCCGTCCCGTCGCGCACGTGGGCAGGCAGATTGTTCTCCCCACGTGGCGCCACGCGATAGGACCGCCTTGATGGCAGCGGGGAGGCGTATCAGGCACGCCGCCTAGTTTCCCGCCGCGACTTTCGAACTGAGGCTCTTCGCCGAAGCTCCGACTTTCGAAAGTCGGCCCAAGAGAAGATGGCAGCCGAGTCCCAGAAGTCTGCACTTATAAAGATTGAAGCTGACGAAGCCCCACAATGCAGCGACCGCCGGGCTTCACCAGCTTCGGGGACTACTATCGGAGTAATGGGCCACGGGTAGGCTAACCCGAGCCCCAAGACCTTTCAAGACATCGGGGCAGGCCGTGCCCCTCAGGCCGAGTCCCAGACGGCGACTCCGAGATAAGCTGACTCCAAGCTGGCGACCTTCAAGGAGGCCGACTTTGGAGAGTCGGCCCGTGGCTCCTCCCTCATCCCGAAGTACGATGCGGGGTACGGTCATGATGTGGCCGTCTCCCCCTGCTCACGAAGGGCCGGCATGGCTACAGTGAGCTGTATCGCTGGAAGATCTCCGGCGAGGCGCGACACTGTTGCCATGCCTACCCTGACCTCAGCCACAATGCGCAGTACACTATGCCCACGACGCAGGCATGTACGACCCGAAGGCGGCGGGGCCGCCTGTCTGTGCGAGGGCCGAAGGCGGCCTGGGCGCCCAAAGACAGACCTGTGAGAGTCGGCCTCCCCGGAATCGGCCGACTCCTCCCCAGGGCCCCATGTGCCATTAACCTGATAAGATCGGGAATGGCGACAGTGATCGCCTGATAGACGGCGGCACTGTTGCCACGACCCGGTGACCAAGCCTGCGTCACCAGGAGTGTCGCTATAGTATCAAGCCTGTCCGCGGGACCCGCCAGTCGGCGGGCCCCAGAAGCCGGCGAGAAGGACGGTGGCCAGAGAGACAGACGGATGGGACCCGTGCCCAGCCATATTACTATTGTACCCCCGGGGGGTAGGCCTATATAAACCCCCCAGGGCACCCATGCAAAGGGTTCAGACCTGAATAGAGATAGACCAGATAGCACGGGAGGAGAGAACCAGCCTTGCTCTCTCCTGCCTCCCAAAACAGCTCTAGGAGCACCGTTGTAGTCACCTTGCTTGAGTGATCATGCGGAGACCCCGCAGAGCAGCAGTAGGGGTGTTATCTCCTAGGAGAGCCCTGAAGCTGGGTAAGATCCGCCGGCGTGCATGTCTTCGCCTCATCTCGCTTCCAGGCACCGGCGACGTTCTACTCGCTCCCACCATGATAAGCCATCCTTTGGCATATGTCGCATCCAACCCCCGACACTGTCCCCGAGCTCCAGCTCCCAAGTTCTAAACTTTCCCTTTGCCCCAACTTCTCCACCAATGGTCGGATCCGGTTCCCAGGGCAAGTGGATGACCTCCTCCATAACGGAGAAGGACATCAAAGATCCACGCAAGGCGAGGTACCTGACAGCGGAGATAAAAGAAAGGCTTCCAACCCGGGGCAGATCATCCCCACCCCGGAGCCCGGTGAGACGGTGGTTTTTATTCCCCACTTCCTCCGAGGACTTGGGTTCGCCCTCCATCCCTTTGTCCGAGGTCTCATGTACTACTATGGGCTGGATTTCCATGATCTGGCCCCGAATTCCTTCCTCCACATCTCGGTGTTTATAGTCGTGTGTGAGCATTCCTCCGTGTCCCCCCACACTTTGGTTTATTGCTCAAGGTTTTTAATGTGAAGCCAAAGGTGGTTGAAGGCCAACACGCCAAGTGCGGCTGCGCCATGGTGAGCAAGCTCAACCATGTTACCTGGCCCAAAGGGAGATTTGTGGATACTGTCAAGGTGTGGCAGTAGGAGTGGTTCTACATCACCGAACCCCGCGGCACCAAGTGGGCTACTTCTCCTGCTTCAAGATCTGGACCTCCGCGGCTTGCATCCTGGACCAACAAGGGTCTAGATGGGGGATCCCCTGACGAAGTGTCGATGCTGCAGAAGCATATCAAGAGTATGGTAAAAAAGGACATCACCCTTGCTGATGTGATTCAGGTGATGCTCATCCGCCGAGCTCTCCCTTGCCAATGATGGCCTCTCAAAATGTGGGAGTTCAATCCGGAGGGGCCACGGACTCTGTAGTGATTCTTTGGCATGACGCTCAAAGGGATCTAGAAGCTGCTCTTCAAGAAGCAGAAGACGTGTCCAAGGACGTCTGACGACACCGGCCTCGATTGCAACAATTCGGCATCCCCAGTAAGTATCATATTTCTGAACATTACTTAGCTTGTCAATCTTAGGGAGGGGTCCTGAAAATTCCATCTCCTAAATAGGATTGGATAAAAAGGCAGAGCGGAGTAAGTGTCCGACCCCGCTCCCCAAAAACCCAGTCGAGCCTCTGTTGATGAAGATGCTGGTCCCAGCGCCCTACCAGGCACCGGCAAAGAAGGACAAGAAGAAGAAGAGCAAGGAGGCTGAATGTGGCCTCCCTCACAAAGAAACTTTGGGCGCCGTGTCCAGAGGAACCGAGGCTCCTTCCTCTCACGAGGGAGACAAAGAAGAGGAGGAGGAGGAGGAGGAAGAATAGAACCCTCCTCTCAAAGGGAAAAAGAGGGCGGCCTCCGTAGATCCGGAGGAGGGGGCGTCCAAGAGGGGAAAGATATCCCTCTCGGATGATTCGGATTCGGGCACCGAAGCTATCCCCAAGCACCGCCCCGAGCCAAGCCCATTGCCGAATCGTAAGTACCTTAAGATGCCTTACATACATCTCATCTTTTTATAGATTATAAGAATAATATCAAATTTTGTTTTTCAGTCTGGCCCGTGACATCCCTCAAGAATCATCGTCATCGGGGGATCTTTCGCCAGAGAAGATGGAGAGCGAGATGCCTCCACAAGCTTCCCCGCCTCCTAGGGTGGATGACACCGAGGTGTCATCCCAAAGGATTTCTCCGGGCTCCGGAGAAGTGTGGGAGGAGACCAAGACGGCGCCAGGGGATAACACCTTGGCTGCCGAGAAAATAAGGGGCACAACCCTCATGGAGACCGGCGACGGGGGTCCTGAATTATCTGACCCCCAGCCGGATACTGTTCCAGAGACACAAATGGCTCTAGAACTGAATCAGCAGCCCCCTCCGTGGGAGGGGGATACGGCTATTCCAGCGGCGACCTCTATTAATGCAGAGGCGCCGAACATGCTGATGGATGCACTGCAAAGTGTGTCCGTCTTGGAGGAGCACCGTACCTTGATGGGTACGATGGTTGAGAAGGTTCAGTCCGCTAAGAGCGGACTGAATGAAGCCTTCACGAGCCTACTAACAGGCTTCGAGTTATGCGATGTAATGTATTTAGCCGCTTTCCATATAAAAAATCTACCTGTATATAGATAGTAGCCCTTGATACTCTGTTTGGCCAATGAAGGAGGGCGAACAAAAGGTCTATAGATATCCGCAGGAAATAACATACTTATCTTTTTGGTAAAAAAACAGGCTTCACTATTAGCGGCAACCGCTCAGGCCGCCGAAGTTTCCGAACTAAAGCAGAAACTACAGCTGGTCAACGAGGACAATATTTGGATTAATAAGCGGCTCGACGAGGCATAGGGTATGTTTCAAGTACTCCATATACAACTGAATTAGTTTGCAAATGCTAAGTTGAAGCTTGCGTGCTGCTATATGCATAATTGCATATGGCGCTGCTGAGGTCGAGACCCTCATGAGTGACCTTTCCCGTGCGAAGGAGCAGGCAAGGATGAGCAATGCGGCCGCTGAGAAAGCGGCTGCTGATTTGAAGGCTGAATAGGTCTCCCGGCGCCAGTTCGAGGAGCGGGTGTCCAAAGTTGAGTAAGAGCTCAAGGACGCCACTCGCAAGTGCGAGCTCCTCGAGGAGGAGAATAAAGTTAAGGCGGCTGAACTCGCCAAGGCCCTTCAGGAAGCCCAAGAGGCGAGGTCTGAATCCCAAGCGGCTCGCGAGGAGATCCGGCAGGCCGTACAGATAGCGATCAGAGGTATGCCTTACTTAATCGACTATGGAGTAATCCAGACACCTTTGCGGATCTTCCGAAGAGCGCCGCCGACGCTGCGCAATTCTACCGAGCCCGGGAGGGGCATGCGACGGAGAAGCTGTTTTGGTCGTAGTTTGTGACGCGGGAGCGCTCGACGCTGCTGAACGACCAAATGGCGCATTGGGCCGAGTTGCATAAGATGTCCGGAGCGGCCATGAAGGAGGTCACTCCGGTTGTGGCCGGCCGAACCTGTTCCGAGCAGCTATTTTGGCCTAGTGCAGCGACTCATCGATGTCGTGCCCTGAATTGATACAATCAAATGGTCAGTGTGCATAGAAGGTGCACATATGGCCTTCGCCCGCATCAAGGTGCACTGGGCGAAGATGAAGGCCGTCGTTATCGTGGTGGAGGGTCCTCCCGAAGGCAAGGACCACCGCATGCCGGAGCGTTATTTAGACGACGTCCTAGAGGGTGCTTGCTTTACAGAGGGTCAATGCTAAAAGGACATTATATTCGAATGAATGTATCCGAACGACCCGGAGATGTTTATTATATAAATTAAGGCTTTGTAATATATTTGGTCCATTATCTGAAGTTTCTTCCCTCCTGTGTGGCCGTTTTTGTATGCCTGAGAGTTTTCCAGTCGTCGGCTTCGGCCCCCACGTAGATGCTACAGAGGTGTTCGGAAATATCACATGAGCACTCTTGACCCAACGTCTTGATCCGTGACGGAGGTGTCAGTGCGGCGAACCAGGTAATCAGACTATACGGCTTTACCGCTCTCACTTAGCCATAGGAGTTTGAGGATGGGGCTATAAAATAGCCCCTGGTACGTATGCGGCTATCCGAATGCGGATGTGTTACGTATATGACTGGAAAAACAGTCCTTCGTTTAATACAGAAAAATCATTAAAGATTTATTAAGTCACCGAGCGGCTGACCAGTTCTAGCCGCATCATGACAGTCAGTTTTCGGCTTTCTCTACTGAGGTGCTTGACCGGACGAACCAGAAACACAATCACAGTAGTTCTCCCTTTACTACCCTAGCCGAACAAACGGAACGTAAGGTAGCAAACACATGAGCCGGGCAACCCAACTATTGACCAAAGACATGATTCAGAGCTGATGCATATAATGCCAAGTTTGAGATGCTGAAGTGTGCTGCAAAGCTGTTCGGGCTTTTGTTTAGCGGCACATATGTGGCCGTATAGAGCCCTTGGCAATGGGTGTCGAGGTATGTGAGCGAGACAACTAGGGAGACGGGGTACGGCTTTATGAATAAAGTTGATACCGAAAAATTGTCCCTACTAGGATCTGATTGATACGTCAAAACGTGATCTTACAGAGGGTACCATAAGCACCAAAATCATTTTACATGCCGGGGGTCTAATAATAAGGAGAAAAGCTCAGCAGGTCCTTTAAATAAGGTTTGGTATGAAGAGTCCTTTGGATATTCTGCTGCACGTCTGCGCCGCTTTCGCCTTGTAGAGAGGGGTTCCTTAAAGGGAACGGTCTTCGGTTACCTACACGAAACCGGGTTCGAAGGGAGTCCTTGTAACCGTAGGATATATAAGTTCGAATGCACCTGTGGTAGGAGAAAAAGAAATTGAAGAAAGGTGGAAGGTCATACAGGGTCGAACCGTACTATAGACCTGTCCGTATTGTGCCTCCATTGATGCCCAAGGTATTTTGAGTGCGTAGTGATGCATGCGCGGTATGAATTCCGCGGGTGTGCGCGGCGATCGATGGAGGCGAAACTGCTAGCCTAGCTCCGGAAGTACCGAGCCGTCAGCTTGCGGGACTGACCGGATTCTTTTAAGAAAGTCCGGCGGTGTCGTGGAATTGTCACGTCAGATGTCCTCATGAAAGGACTTAGTTGTGGAGCCATCGAAACTAGGAAGCTTGAAGGGGTTAATCGGGACAAAGGACACGAGAGGCTTTTATACTAGTTCGGCCCCTTACGGTGAAGGTAAGGCCTACGTCTAGTTGGGTTGGTATTGATGTTTCGATGACCAGGGAGCGAGATACGCTATGCCTGGCTCTCGATGAGTTGTTTCTTGCCCTAAGCCGCCAGCGGGTCGTCCCCTTATATACACGGGTGGACGCCCTGCGGCTTACAGAGTGCCGGCCGGCTTATAAACAATGTCCGGCTCGGTGACTAGTTAAATCTACCTTATGATACAAGTAATATTATTACAGCGGTTTACCACAACGGGCCTTAAGTCGCCTGTGGGCTTTTAAACTCTTTATGAACCGCCATCTTCATGCTTTGGTCTTGGGCTTCTCTTTGATGAATCCTCTTTGCATAACCCGGCCCCTCCTGGGCGGCTTACACAAATAGTTATATCCCCAACATTAGGCCCCAGATTGATTTGAACCTGTTTATGTCAATCTTAAAATACCGTATGAACTGTCCTGCAGTCTTTTGTCTTGCACGAAGAATTTTAACCCGCCGTGACGTCATCATCTGGATCCGGGCTAAATCATCGTGACGTCATCTTCAATAAAACTTAATTTTTATTCCGTCATATCTTCAACGGATCTTTGTCTTTACTGACCATCTCGAGAATCGAGGCGCCAGAGCCGCTGGATAATAAATGTTATCTCCTTGTTTTTCGCGCCCTCTCGGGCAGTCTTCTCTTATAAATAGGGCGACCTAGGTCTTTCCCTCAGTCATCTTCTTCCTTTTGCCTTTTCCCGAGCTCTGCCGCCGCCACCGTCGAACCCCTCGTCTTCACCGACTCAGGCCGCTGCATCAACCTGACTCTGACCAGAGATCGACGGCGCTCCTCCGCAGCTCGTCCGCATCCGTGAGTTCCTTTCGTTACCCTTCTCAGATCTGCATTAGGACTTTGTCGAGTTCGTCGGCGCTTATCACTGCCTGACGCAAACCCTCGCTAGTTCTTACCTCCAAGGCCCTGCTTAGATCGTGAAAACTACGTAGAACTGTTGTGGTACTTGTTTGTATTGACCTTGCATAGAAATAGATCTCATTTCCCTTGTTTGGAAACCCTCTTCGAGTGCACGAACTTCTCTGCCCTGTTTTTAGGTCTAGAAAAATTTCTTTTCAGAGCAACATTTTGATCCAGAGTAATAACTGTTATCTGTGAAAACTTGTTTTTATCACCCGGAAACTTCTTCTGGTAAATACCCTGAAACAGAACTGTCGAGGTGTCCGACTTAAATAAACGATCCGAATAATTTTTGAACTGTTGTTGATACTTGTGGCGGCTTAAATATTGTTTGCACAGTCGTCCTGATATCATTAGGCCCCTCATTAAGCCGCCACTTTGAATAATTAGGATCTTTCTCCCGGGTTAAAATTGAACCGGATCTTCTTGTTTTTCCATAGGCCAATTGCTGTGATGGCTCCTAAGGCTACCAAGGCCCCTGTAACTAGCAATTGGGTTCCATCCATAGTTACCAATAGCAAACTAGCTGAGTTTGTGAAGTCTGGGCATCTGCCAAAAAAGGATGTCATGTCTTACCATGCCCCTGACCCGTCTGAAGAAAAGCCTTACCCCAAAGCAGGGGAAGTAATAATTTTTACGGATCATATGAGCCGTGGATTTGCTCCTCCTGACTCAAAATTCTTCAGGGAGGTTTTAAATTTCTTTGACCTTAGACCTCAAGACATTGGACCCAATTCCGTGTCAAATATTTGCAATTTTCAAGTCTTCCGCGAGGTGTACCTAGGTGAAGAACCAAGTCTGCTATTGTTCAGGGAACTTTTTTACATGAACCGGCAAAATGAACGTGCAAACGGGCCCAGTCTTGAGCTTGGCAGCATCTCAATCCAGCGACGGAGAGACTATCTTTTCCCTTATGCTGAGTTGCCGAGTCACCCAAAATCTTGGAACCAGACGTAGTTCTACTGTCAGGACACTTCTCCGGCTGATGAAAAACCTCTGCCCGGCTTTCGCGCCCTGCGCCTTGAGTCTAACCATCCTCTACCAGACAAGCTGACGACCCTTGAACGCGTGCCTCTCAATTCCACCATCAGGAAGATTAAAGCTCTCTTGGGAAATGGTTTAAACGGCATCGATCTGGTCCGAGTCTGGGTCACTTGGCGAATACTTCCATTAAGCCGCCGTCCCAGCTTAATGTGTGCTTATTCAGGCGAAAAGAATGATCCGTTACGCCATAGCCCTGACGACTTACCAGATGACGTGGTGGATGCTACGACCCAGTCACTGCTGAAGGAAGGCACTATGACAAGCAACGCCTTCGGCTTACTTCCATTTTGCAAGAATAACCCGGCCCCCGCAGTAAG
Organism: Triticum aestivum; assembly: GCF_018294505.1. Taxonomy (NCBI): domain Eukaryota; kingdom Viridiplantae; phylum Streptophyta; class Magnoliopsida; order Poales; family Poaceae; genus Triticum; species Triticum aestivum. The sequence goes on along the minus strand of NC_057798.1, from coordinate 105,095,328 downwards.
TTATCAATCGTAACAAATACTTAATGCTATACTATACCTTTCTTGGCACTCATAATTCCTTAACTTTTTCCGCAGGCCGATGATAACTTCTGGAAAGCCAAATATGACCATGAGGCTGCTAAACAACCCAGGACGACCAAGAAGGCTGAAAGGAAAACCGCCAAGGCAGTAACCTCAAAGAATAAGAAACCCAGCGCCTCTGACTTACTCAGATTGGAAAATAGCTCTTCGGATGAGGAAGAGGTAATCTTTAAATTTTCTTAAGTCCCTTGTTATCACCTGTCTGACATTCTACTCCTTCAGGAGGATACGGGGAACAGTCGAGCAGCCAATGAAGAGGTAACTATAATCTCCTCCGACTCAGAGCCTTTGCCAAAGCAAAAGATCCAAAGGGTGACCGGAAAGTAAGATTTTCACATGCACTTGCTTATCAAGATCCTCAATTTCTTTTGAAGCAACAACAGCTCGAGAGCCGGAGGCAAACCCGGAACAACAAGGATGCAGAACTCTCCTCCGGCTTACCTGACGTAACCAGGAAGCGTCGGACTGAGGTTATCTCCGATTTACGTTCTGTTTTACCTTTAGCGGGCTTAATTCGTCATCCTCTCAATTCGTCTGACTCCAATTATTAGGATACTTCTCCTTCTTCCGGTGAATCCATGCAGTCAAACATGCCGACTTTCAAAACTACTCCCGGGTAATGTAACCTTATGCACTTTTTATTTACCCATGCTTGTGTATTCATCCTTTTGCTTTTGTTAATCAGCATGCAAGTGAAGCCCAGTAAACGGGTAAAGAAGAATAAACCATCCGAAGAACTGGTCGTAACCGAACCAGTGATTAATGCATCTGTTCCAGACAACTCTGCCCATCAGCCACCGCCAGATCCGGCTTATGATATTCCAATGCCAACTTCTGATCCACCTGCCGAAGATACTCTCCATGCAAGTGACCCGAAAACTCCTAGCCCGGTCAAAACAAATGAACCGGAAGTTGAGATTGTGAAATCTCAGTTTGTTGAACCCGGACGGCCTACCGTCCTTGCCAAATGTACCGCCAAGGAGGAATTTGCCCAACGCCGAAAAGCCAAGAAGAACCTTACTGATTATACTCACTTAAGCATTGGTGATATAGTCTCGGGCTATCTGAATCAAGTGCATAACAGCCGTGACCTGGAAATTGACATGGTGAAACAAATACAGCACAAATCCGAGGTATTACTTATACTTTTTACCTGAGTCTTACATACTGTACTACCCCCCAAGTCTATTGTTTATTGAGCAAATATGTTGTAGACTTTAGAAATCTGCTATACTTGTTAACTTATCCGGCTCAAAAAGAATTTACTTAACCTGGTTATAACATAAGGTTTTTAAATTTGCAATACACATTATCCCCCAAGTGTCAAGTATCTTTACTTGTAAGGTACTTGAGACTTTAATATATGTGACCCGGCAAGAGAAGGTTTAAAATTCTTCAGCATACATTAGCCCCCAAGTGTCAAGTATCTTTACTTGTAAGGTGCTTGAGACTTTAATGTTACCTTATCATCCTTACCATAACCTGGTGTAATGCAGGCTGCCATAAATCAGTTTGAATCAGAGCTTGCGGTCCTGAAGAGTCATCTGGAAACTCAAGAACTTGAAACACAGAAGGCTAACTCCAAATTTGAATTCGGTGTCTCTGAAAATGAGAAACTAAAGAAGAAATTTGAGTCGGAGAAGAAAATTTGGGCTGGTGAGAAGGCTTCTCTGGTGACTCGGGCCGAAACAGCCGAAACATCCCTTGCAGAAGCAACAACCGAGCTATCCGACTTAAAACAACATATATCTCAAATGGTCTCTGCCATCTTCGGTAAGTTATTTGTGAAAACAGCCTTAAACATTGTAACATTACAATTATTATTGCATTAATTACTTCCGGCTGACGGTCATGTTTATGCCCATACAGGCCCCAGGAGTACCAATCTGAAGCAAAACATGCTGATCAAGCTTAAAGCAGTTTACACCTTAGTAGAACAGATGTACTCTGGGTCACAACGCGCCTTGGCCGTTGTAGCTTTATCAACTCCACATCCCCGCCTTCTGCAAGACGTGTTGAAGAGCCTCGCTTTTCTCCTCGGCGGATCCAAGACCTAAGGCGGGCGTCCTCAAGAGCCGGGGCCATGGCCGCATTGAGCCGGGCTAAAGCATGGCTCCCAGAACTAGACTCGGCCGACCTTGCCCTTGGGTACCCAAGTCTGAAGGAAGACGGCACTGCATTTGATGATCATGATTTCACCGCCTGTGTCAGAGCCATACGTCCGGTGGCAACCCTTATTGGAAACGACTCTGACCTTAGCAAGTATGCGCCGGCTTATGACAGTGAAAACCGAAGAATCCCAAACGCTCCATCTGATCAGATCAGCCTGATCCCTCCAATTCGTAAGCATAATTTTGCCCCTGAAGTGGACCCGGCCGGTTTAATAGATGATGAAGCTGAGTTTGAAGCTTTGAGCGGCATTGACTGGGCCTCGTCAACTTTCCAGGACAAAACAGCCGACAGAGAAGTGGAGAAGGATAACCCGGAGCCTTCAAGCCCGCCGAAGGAATAAATCGCCAGGTGTTTGGCTAAAAAACAATGTTTCATCTATTCTGACTCAAGGAGTCTTGTAATAGGGTAGAAAGAACTTCCCAATGCTCTTCATGCCTCCGTGCATGTTCTTATCACTTACCGCTTTCCATAAGCCGCCATGGTTGTATATTTCTGGCTTTTACTTCCTTGGCATTTTAAATTTTGCTTGCCTTATTCTGCACAGAAAGTATTGATAACCCGGAACACAAACCAAAAAAACGTATATGTATGCTGATTTAAGATTATGTTGTTTAAACCTAAGCATAATAGCATACATGCGATCCTTTGATAATCTTCCCGGCTCATATAATATTCACCCGGCACTTACCAACCTGGGGTGACGAAACATTAAACCGGCAAGGAAAAAAACATTTCATAATGTTTTCCACAAGGTTTCAAGATCATCAAAATACTTTACAGGCTTCTGATTCGGATACGATCAGTAAACCGTTCCAAAGGGGTTAAGCTAAGATTCGGATACAATCATATAGCCCACAATGGTTTGGCGATGCCGATCAAAAGGGTATCGACAGCTATGTTCTCTTTGGTTCGAATACGACCTATGTTTGAACAGGAAGCCCCTAAGTGACCATAAGATTTGTTTAATGATGTTGATTCGTATACGATCCACGTCAGACCTATAGGGGTTAAGCTGTGATTCAAATATGATCAAGAAGCCCCCAAGTAGGTTTGGCGGTATGCCGATCAAGCAGGTATCGACAGCTATGTTCTCTTTGGTTCGGATACGACCTACGTTTGAATAGGAAGCCCCCAAGTGATCATGGCTAGATTCAGATATGATCATAAGCCGCACCAAAGGTAAAGCCGGATTCAGATATGATCCAGCCTATAATGGTTGTTTCCACCACGTGTCAAAAAGACATATACACTTTGTTGAGGGTGAAAAAAGGACAGAGGTCCTGTCGATGTCAAAACTGGCGGATCTCGGGTAGGGGGTCCCGAACTGTGCGTCTAGGCGGATGGTAACAGGAGACAAGGGACACGATGTTTTACCCAGGTTCGGGCCCTCTTGATGGAGGTAAAACCCTACGTCCTACTTGATTAATATTGATGATGTGTGTTACAAGAGTAGATATACCACGAGATCAAGGGGGCTAAACCCTAGAAGCTATCCTATGGTATGATTGTTGTTCGTCCTACGGACTAAAGCCATCCGGTTAATATAGACATCGGAGAGGGCTAGGGTTACACAGAGTCGGTTACAATGGTAGGAAATTTACATATCCGTATCGCCAAGCTTGCCTTCCACGCCAAGGAAAGTCCCATCCGGACACGGGACGAAGTCTTCAATCTTGTATTTTCATAGTCTTGGAGTCCGGCCGATGATGATAGTTCGGCAATCCGGACACCCCCTAGTCCAGGACTCCCTCAGTCGTCTTTTAATCCTTGAGGGGTCTATGCCCATTTTGCACACTGTATCCTGATAAAGCAGGTTCAGGCTGCTGCTGCCGTCCATCAGGACTCTGGTGAGGTGAAATCGATCGACGATTGGGTCTAAAACCAATGCGGTGAATCCGCCGTGGCGGATGCTGGTGGGGTGGTCCCTTCGATCAAAAGTGATCGGGCAGGAGGACCATGGATTGAACTTCAGGGCGACTGGCTCCATCGCGTATACATCCCTGAGTGCACGCTTCCGCTCCCTTTTGGGTATGTGGGTTGCGTATATCATGTTCACCGTCCGCACTTGTGGGGGGAAACCCTTCTGTCCTCTATTGTTTGGCGGTCGGGTCTCTTCCTCATCATCGCTATGCAGCCCCTTGTCGTTGTTTTCAGCAATTAACTTGCCTGCCTACTTGAATACCCAACAGTCCCTATTGGTGTGGTTAGCTGGCTTTTCGGGGGTGCCGTGTATCTGGCACGAGAGGTCGAGTATTCGATCCAAATTGGACGGACCTGGAGTAGTACTTTTGAATGGCTTTTTCCGCTGACCGGGTTTAGAGCCTCTGAATCCGGCATTGACTGTCGTATCCTCACTATTGTCGCCGTTGATGCGGCGTTTGTTTTTGTAGCGACGCGACCTGCCATTGCGGTCCTTGATATCCGGACTGCCAGAATTTTTGCTGAGGTTGTTGCTGCGTGCTAGCCAGCTGTCCTCACCTACGCAGAAGTGGGTCATGAGTGATGTGAGGGCTGCCATGGATTTCGGCTTTTCCTGTCCCAGGTGCCGGGCAAGCCATTCGTCGCGGATGTTATGTTTGAAGGCCACGAGGGCCTCCGCATCTGGACAGTCGATGATTTGATTTTTCTTAGTTAAGAACCGTGTCCAGAATTGTCTGGCCGATTCGTCTGGCTACTGAATTACATGGCTTAGGTCGTCAGCGTCTGGTGGTCGCACATACGTGCCTTGGAAGTTATCGAGGAATGCGGCTTCTAGGTCTTCCCAACTCCCAATTGACTCTGCTGGCAAGCTGTTAAGCCAATGTCGGGCTGGTCCTTTAAGCTTGAGTGGGAGGTATTTGATGGCGTGAAGATCATCACCGCGGGCCATGTGGATATGAAGGAGATAGTCTTCGATCCAAACCGCAGGGTCTGTTGTGCCATCATAAGATTCAATATTCACGGGTTTAAACCCTTCGGGGATTTGATGATCCATTACTTCATCTGTGAAGCATAGTGGGTGTGCGGTGCCTCTGTATTGGGCGATATCACGATGAAGTTCAAAAGAGCTTTGTCTATTGTGTTCGGCCCGGCCGGACTTACTGTGTCCGGCGCGACGGTTGTCATCACGTATCATGGGGCGCCCACGCGATCCATAGATCGATCTTGATTGTCTTGCCTTATCCTCCAATATATCTCGCAAGTCCAGAGTGTTCCCCTGTGGCCGTGTGCTTTTCGAGCGATGTCGGGGTACGGTTCTAGTGGAGGGCCTAGAGGCCTCTCTGTCGCGGCCACGGGGTGGTCGGTCAGCCGTATTGTCTGCTGGTGATGCAGGTTCATATGCCTCCTCCTCTAATCGGGGGAGCAGCTTGCGTTTAGGGTAGCTTTTGGAGAGGCGTTCGAGCTCATGCTCTTCGGCCGCAAGGACTTCAGTCCATCTATCGGCTAGCAGATCTTGGTCAGCTCTAAGCTGCTGCTGCTTTTTCTTGAGGCTGTTTGTCGTGGCCATAAGCCTGCGTTTAAAATGCTCTTGTTCGACGGGATCCTCAGGCACGATGAATTCGTCGTCGTCGAGGCTTGCCTCGTCTCCGGAGGGAGGCATGTAATCCTCTACCTCTTCGTCTGCTGCTCTCTCATGAGGGCTGGCATCTCCGTCCTCCTGTGCTGAATCTTGCTGGAGGGGGTTGTCTTCGGCACTGTCTGGGGTGTTATTATCTCCGGTGCCGGAATCTCCATTCTTGCTGTGGCGGGATTTAGAGCGGCGCCGCTGATGCCGGCGCTTGGGCTGTTTTTTGGAGGGGTCATCCTCCGCTGGTCCTTCGCCATTCCCATCCTTTGGGATATCCACCATGTATATGTCATATGATGAGGTGGCTTTCCAGTGCCCAGTAGGCGCTGGTTCTTGGTCGTCTCCGACATCGTCGTCCATACCATCAATGTCTTCGGAGTCGAAGTCTAGCATGTCGGTTAGATCGTCGACAGTGGCTACTAAGTGGGTGGTGGGTGGGCTTTGAATTTCTTTGTCGTCCGCATCCCAACCGTCCTGACCGTAGTCCGGCCAGGGCTCTCCTGATAACGAGAGATACTTTAGCGAACTCAAGATGTCGCCGAAAGGTGAGTGTTGAAAGATGTCCGCAGCGGCAAATTCCATGATCGGTGCCCAATCGAATTCGATTGGAGGGGGTGCGGGAGGTTCGGAGTCCGGCGAGGAATCTGGCACCTCGGAGTCACAAGCTTCATGAGGGACAAGGTCAGTGTTCGGCTCCATCGCCGTAGAGGTTGCAGCCCCCGAGGCGGTGTCTAGCCACCCGTCCTCGATATGTGTGGCCGGCTCCAAATTGAGCATCGGAGCAGACTCGTGTGCGGCCTCCAAGGCGATGTCCGGCTGCAGAGCTAAATCATGCCCGTCGTGACAGTGTGGCGCGCTCGGCTGTGGCTCGAATCCATCGAAGATCAAGTCTCCGTGGATGTCAGCCGTGAAGTTCAAACTTCCAAATCTGACCTGACGGCCAGGGGCGTAGCTTTCGATCTGCTCCAGATGGCCAAGCGAATTGGCACGCAGTGCAAAGCCGCCGAATACAAAGATCTGTCCGGGGAGAAAGGTCTCACCCTGGACTACGTCGTTGTTGATGATCGGAGAAGCCATCGAGCCTATCGGTGACGACACAGAGGAACTCTCAATGAAAGCACCAATGTCGGTGTCAAAACCGGCGGATCTCGGGTAGGGGGTCCCGAACTGTGCGTCTAGGCGGATGGTAACAGGAGACAAGGCACACGATGTTTTACCCAAGTTCGGGCCCTCTTGATGGAGGTAAAACCCTACGTCCTGCTTTATTGATATTGATGATGTGGGTATTACAAGAGTAGATCTACCACGAGATCAAGGAGGCTAAACCCTAGAAGCTAGCCTATGGTATGATTGTTGTTCGTCCTATGGACTAAAGCCATCCAGTTTATATAGACACCGAAGAGGGCTAGGGTTACACAGAGTCGGTTAGAATGGTAGGAGATTTACATATCCGTATCGCCAAGCTTGCCTTCCACGCCAAGGAAAGTCCCATCCGGACACGGGACGAAGTCTTCAATCTTGTATCTTCATAGTCTTGGAGTCCGGCCGATGATGATAGTTCGGCTATCCGGACACCCCCTAGTCCAGGACTCCCTCGGGTCCTGCTTTATTACTTGATATAATATATATACATTGTCAAAAAATATATACATCTAAAGAGTCGGTGGCTTAAGTATAGTAAGGCCGAAGATGGGCTATATTCCACGGCCGGCGGGTCTCCTCCTCCGACTTACATGAATCTTTGTGCTCTCGAATATCGATGAGGTAGTATGACCCGTTATTCAGATTCTTGCTGACCAAAAAGGGTCCTTCCCAAGGAGGGGATAGCTTGTGCATATCGGACTGATCCTGGATGAGCCGGAGCACTAAATCGCCTTCCTGAAAGGTTCTGCTTCTGACCCGGCGGCTGTGATAGCGATGAAGGTCTTGCTGGTAAATCGCTGAGCGGGCTATTGCCAAGTCTCGCTCTTCATCCAACAAGTCAAGTGCCTCCTGTCGAGCTTTTTCATTATCAGCCTTGACGTAAGCCACCACACGAGGCGAATCGTGCCGGATATCACTTGCCAGAACTGCTTCTGCTCCATAAACCATGAAAAAAGGCGTGTAACCCGTGGACCTGTTAGGCGTAGTGTTCATGCTCCACAGCACAGAGGGCAACTCTTCCACCCAACAACCCGGAGTCCGCTGTAAGGGGACCAAGAGTCGTGGTTTGATACCCCTTAAGATCTCCTGATTAGCCCTTTCTGCTTGACCAATGGACTGAGGATGAGCAACAGCCGAAACGTCAAGCCGGATATGTTCCCGTTGACAGAACTCTTCCATGGCACCCTTGGAGAGATTAGTGCCATTATCAGTTATGATGCTATGTGGAAAACCAAAACAAAAGATCACCTTTTTGATGAACTGAACTGTTGTGGCCGCATCACACTGACTGGCCGGCTCTGCCTCAATCCACTTTGTAAATTTATCCACTGCCACCAGGAGGTGTGTCTTTTTATCCTTAGACCTTTTGAAAGGTCCCACCATGTCAAGCCCCCAGACTGCAAACGGCCAAGTAATTGGAATCATCCTCAATTCTTGGGCCGGCATATGAGCTCGTCGTGAGAATTTTTGACACCCGTCACACTTGCTAACAAGATCTTCTGCATCAGCATGAGCCGTCAGCCAATAAAAACCATGATGGAAAGCCTTGGCCACCAGAGATTTTGAACCGGCATGATGACCACAATCCCCTTCATGGATCTCTCGAAGTATCTCTTGACCCTCTGCAGGTGACACACAACGCTGGAACGCCCCTGTGACACTGAGGTGATGTAACTCGCCATTAACAATTGTCATGGATTTGGACCGCCTGACAATTTGTCTCGCCAAGGTCTCATCCTCAGGCAGCTCTCCCCGGGTCATATAAGCCAAGTATGGCAATGTCCAATCCGGGATGACGTGAAGTGCGGCCACCAACTATGCCTCCGGGTCTGGCACTGCAAGCTCTTCCTCTGTAGGTACTTTGACAGAAGGATTATGCAGAATGTCAAGAAAGGTGTTAGGCGCACCATCTTACGCTGAGAGCCCAACCGGCTTAAAGCATCAGCCGCCTCATTTTTCCTTCTATCAATATGCTCCACCTGATACCCTTTGAAGTACCCTGCTACAGCATCCACTTCACGGTGATAAGCCGCCATAAGGGGATCCTTAGAATCTCATGTGCCTGAGACCTGTTGAGCTACGAGGTCTGAGTCGCCCAAACACCTGACTCGGCTTAAATTCATCTCCTTAGCCATCCGGAGACCATGGAGCAAGGCCTTGTATTCAGCTGCGTTGTTAGTACAGGGAAACATAAGCCGGAGTACATAACGAAATTTGTCACCTCGAGGGGAAGTTAAGACAACTCCAGCCCTGGATCCTTCTAACTGCCTGGACCCATCAAAGTGAATAGTCCAACATGTATTGTCTGGCTTCTCCTCAGGTGCCTGCAACTCTGTCCAATCATTGATAAAATCCATCAAGGCCTGAGACTTGATAGCAGTACGGGGCATATACTTCAAACCATAAGGCCCAAGCTCAATAGCCCACTTAGCGATTCGTCATGTGGCTTCCCTATTCTGAATGATGTCTCCCAAAGGAGCTGAGCTTAGCACCGTTATAGGGTGACTTTGGAAGTACTGCTTCAGCTTCTGGTTTGCCATGAACACACCATAAACAAGCTTTTGCCAATGTGGATACCTTTGTTTAGACTCAATGAGTACCTTGCTGATGTAATAAACCGGCCGTTGAACCGGATGCTCCTTGCCTGCCTCCTTACGCTCCACCATGATGGCAACACTAACGGCCCGTGAATTAGCAGCCACATATAACAATAGCGGCTCTTTATCAATGGGAGCTGCAAGAACCGGTGGCTCAGACAACTGTCTCTTTAAATCTTCAAAGGCTGTGTTAGCAGCATCGCTCCAGACAAAAGTGTCAGTTTTCTTCATCATCTGATATAGCGGTAAGGCCTTCTCCCCTAACCGGCTTATGAACCGGCTTAAAGCAGCAACACGTCCCGCCAGGCGTTGAACGTCATTGATACATGCCGGCTTAGCCAGAGAGGTAATCACCGTGATCTTCTCCGGATTAGCTTCAATGCCTCTATTTGACACCAGAAAGCCCAAGAGCTTGCCTGCAGGTACACCAAACACACACTTGGCCGGGTTAAGCATCATCTTGTAAACCCGGAGATTGTCAAAGGTCTCTCTCAAGTCGGATATTAAAGTTTCCTTTTCTCTGGACTTCACCACAATGTCATCCACATAAGCATGAACATTGCGCCCAATTTGATTGTGCAAACAGTTCTGCACACATCGCTGATAAGTTTCCTGGGCACTCTTGAGCCCAAACGGCATAGAAACATAACAGAAGGCCCCAAATGGAGTGATAAAAGTTGTCTTCTCCTAGTCCTTAACTGCCATCTTGATCTGATGATAACCAGAGTAAGCATCCAAAAAACTCAAACATTCACAACCCGTCGTAGCATCAATGATTTGATCAATACGAGGGAGAGCAAAGGGATCAGCCGGACAAGCCTTATTTAAGTCCGTGTAATCCACACACATCCGCCAAGTGCCATTCTTCTTGAGCACCAGCACCGGGTTAGCCAACCACTCCGGATGAAAAACTTCAACAATAAACCCGGCCGCTAAGAGCCGGGCCACCTCTTCCCTAATAGATGTTCGTCTCTCTTCGTTGAATCGTCGGAGAAACTGCCTGACCGGCTTATACTTCGGATCAATATTGAGAATGTGCTCAGCGAGTTCTCTCGGTACACCCGGCATGTCAGAAGGTTTCCATGCAAAGATGTCCCGGTTCTCACGGATGAACTCGATGAGCGTGCTTTCCTATTTAGGATCCAAATTGGCACTGATACTGAACTGCTTAGAGGCGTCTCCCGGGGTGAAGTCAACAAGCTTTGTCTCAGCAGCCGATTTAAATTTCAACGCCGGGTCATGCTCAGTAGTTGGTTTCTTGAGGGAGGTCATATCCGCCGGGTCAACATTGTCTTGATAGAATTTGAGCTCCTCCGCAGCACAGGCCGTCTCAGCGTAAGCCGCGTCGCCTTCTCCACATTCCAAAGCCACCTTTCGACTCCCATGCACGGTGATGGTGCCCTTGTAACCCGGCATCTTGAGCTATAAGTAAACGTAACACGGCTGTGCAATGAACTTAGCATAAGCTGGTCACCCAAATAGAGTGTGATATGGACTCCTGATTTTGACCACCTCAAACGTCAGCTTCTCAGCCTTGGAATCATACTCATCTCCAAAGGCCACCTCTAATTCAATCTTACCAACTGGGTAAGCCAACTTTCCTGGAACCACCCCGTGGAAAACAGTGTTGGATGTTCTCAGATTCTTCTCGGTCAACCCCATATGCTGGAAGGTCTCATAATAGAGTATATTGATGCTTCTGCCTCCGTCCATGAGTACCTTAGTGAATTTATATCCACCAACCTGGGGTGCTACCACCAAGGCTAACTGGCCCGGATTATCGACGCGTGGAGGGTGATCCTCTCTGCTCCAAATGATGGTTGCTCTGACCATCTCAAATAACGAGGAACTGCCGGCTCAACCGAATTTACAGCCCTCTTATGAACCTTCTGGTCACGTTTGCATAAGCTAGTGGTAAACACATGGTACTGCCCACCGCTTAACTGCTTCGGCTGGCTCTGGTAACCCGACTGCTGCTGCTGTTGTCCTCCCTGACCAGCTTGCTGCTGATTATTTCCACCCGGCTGTCCCTGAAAACCGGAATTTGAACCGCCGCCCGGGCCATGGAAGCCGCCAGCCCCTGAACCGCCACCAGGTCCATGAGTACCATTAAAGGTATTGGAATTTTTAAACGCCTTCATGATCGCACAATCCTTCCACAGGTGTGTAGCGGGGTGCTCCCGGGTTCCGTGTTTCGGGCAGGGCTCATTGAGTAGCTGCTCAAGAGATGGGCCTGACCCGCCGGATCGAGGCCACTTACCCTTACGTCTCTGATTGTTACCCTGTGTACTAGCGTTGGCCACAAGCTCCGGGCTGCCGTCCACCTTACGCTTATTGCCGCAGTGATTCCTCGGGTTGTGTTGTTGACCCTTTCCATTACCGTTCCTTTTTCCCTTCCCTATCTTCTCATCATCAGACGCGGGGTCCTTGGTACTATCATAATCGGCATATTTGACTAAAGTCGCCATCAGCGTTCCCATATCGCTGCAATCACGCTTAAGGCGCCCCAATTTCTGCCTCAACGGTTCAAAGTTGCAATTTTTCTCCAGCATGAGGACAGCAGAGCCGGCATCCATCTTATCAGATGAATGAATTATTTCCTTGACTCGGCGTACCCAATGGGTGGTGTATTCACCCTCCCCCTGCTTACAAATCATCAAGTCCACGATTGACATAGATTGCTTACAGGTGCCCTTGAAGTTTTGGATGAAGCGGGCTTTTAACTCCTCCCACGAACCAATGGAATTAGGTGGTAAACCTTTTAACCAAGATCGAGCCGTTCCATCTAACATCATGGTGAAGTATTTAGCCATTGCCGCGTCACTGACCTCCAACAGCTCCATGGCCATCTCATAACTCTCAATCCATGCTCCAGGCTGTAAGTCGGCTGTGTAACTCGGCACCTTTCGAAACCCCTTGAAGTCCTTGGGCAGGCGCACGTTGCGCAAAGCCGGTATTAAACAAGGAACACCACCGGTTCTGGTGGCTACTCCCATCTCAATAGAAGTCGTTGGATACTCTGAAATATCTTGATGAGCCGCCCGTTGATCCACCTGTTGAGCCGCCAGCTGAGCCGCCCGCTCGTTCTCCTGACGTACTCGGTCTTGCACCGGGTTATAGCCACCATGTTGGTCACGGTGTTGGGTGTTGCTTGCCAAAGCTTGGGACTCCATGTGCCTGCTGTAACTCGGGCTCTAGTTCTGACGAGGCGGTGCTAACCAAGGCGGAGGGGTTGAATGAATCCTATCCCGGTTGTAAGAATAGGTCTCCTGCTAAGCCAGGGCTGTCTGGACAAGTTCCCTGATCCTCCGGGTCTCCACCGCTGTTGGATCATCACCGTCCACTGGAAGAGCCGCCAGACGCGCTGGCGCTGCGATTAAATTCTCCATGGGGTTGGAAAAGTGACCCTCCGGTATCGGCACATAACGCGGCGGTGCCATGCTCATATGAGGAGGTGGCATCTCCTGACGCTGAGCCGGTCCTCCTGCTCCGGGTGTTATAAACTGATTTGCATCGGGCGGGTTACTTGGGCCGGCTCCGGGTGTAGCAAAAAGAACCCTAGGGTCGTAATTCGGAGGTAACCGGGATTGGGTCTTCTGGTATCTCCTCCTCATTACCTCATTGGACGCATTTAAACTCATCGTGAGCTGGTAAGCCTCCGACTGCAACTGCTGTGCCCGGGCATCGAGAGCCGCCCACTCTGTAGCTAGTCTAGTATCCTCAGCTGCTAAGGCCTCCTTGGCCTGAGCTATCTCCTCACGTACCCATGCTACCTCTGCGTCATGCTCATCTTTGTTCGCAGGGATAACCGTAGCAGTTAACAGGGTCGTAAGCTTGTCCATGATGTCTATCAGCACTTGAGCCGGTGGGCGCACAGGGCCTCCTGTCCCGGCCGCTCCTAACCCGGAAGTAATTGTAGCCGCGGCTGTAGAGTTTTGTCCGGGTTGAGTCCCAGCCATAAAGACTCCTGCCCAATTTGGTGACTCGCACGGGTCCGGGATACTTAAGCCATCGGAACAGCCCCCGAGCACACCATCTTGGACTTGATACAGAGAATATGTTGAACTGGCGGACGAATCACCATCAGAGTGGACGGCCGTCTCACCACCATCTTCGGGTCCTCCAGAAAGCTCTTCTCCGTGGACGCGGCCCACAAATACATGCTTCCTGCCGGGTTGAGCTCGGGCGGGTTTCGCACGCTGAGCCATCTCGATGAGGTCGGTGCAGTTGTCCGGCTCAGGCCCAGGCTCACCAATCCGGCCGATGAAGACGTGGATCCCTCCGAAGGGGACCCGGTACCCGTACTCAATTGAGCCGGCGTCGGGGCCCCAGCCTTCATCGTGAATGTAGATCTTGCCGCGACGACTCTTGGTCATGCGGCCTACTACGTATCCCTTGAGCCCTTCGAAGTTGCCCTTCAAGAACTCAAATCCACCGTGCGCTGGCCCCATGGTGGGCGCCAACTGTCGTGAAATTGTCACGTCAGATGTCCTCGTGAAATGACTTAGTTGTGGAGCCATCGCAACTAGGAATCTTGAAGGGGTTAATCGGGACAAAGGAAATGAGAGGATTTTATACTAGTTTGGCCCCTTACCGTGAAGGTAAGGCCTATGTCTAGTTGGGTTGGTATTGATGTTTCGATGACCAGGGAGCGAGATACGCTATGCCTGGCTCTCGATGAGTTGTTTCTTGCCCTAAGCCGCCAGCGGGTCGTCCCCTTATATACACGGGTGGATGCCCTACAGCTTACAGAGTCCCGGCCGGCTTATAAACAATGTCCGGCTCGGTGACTAGTTAAATCTACCTTATGATACAAGTAATATTATTACAGCGGTTTACCACAACGGGCCTTAAGTCGCATGTGGGCTTTTAAACTCTTTATGAACCGCCATCTTCATGCTTTGGTCTTGGGCTTCTCTTTGATGAATCCTCTTTGCATAACCCGGCCCTCCTGGGCGGCTTACACAAATAGTTATATCCCCAACATGCGGCTTGATGGCCGATGAGGTGTGCGGCTTGAGGGGGGCACTCTGTACTTTGGCTATGAGAGCCCGGTGTGCTCCTCCGTGCGGAGGGAGCATTCCGTGTTTCCATTGACTATAATGACGCTGCGTGGACTGGGAATCTTGAGTTTTAAATAAGCATAGTGCGGGACCATGTTGAATCAAGTGAACGCGGTCCGTTCGAGCAGTGCGTGATAGCCACTTCGGAAGGGTACGATATCGAAGATCAAGTCTTCACCGCGGAAGTTGTCAGGCGAGCCGAAGACAACTTCCAATGTTATTGAGCCCGAGCAACGGGCCTCTACGCCGGGTATTATTCCTTTAAAGGTAGTTTTAGTGGGCTTGATTCTTGACGGATCAATACCCATTTTGCGGACGGTGTCCTGGTAAAGCAGGTTAAGGCTACTGCCATCGTCCATGAGGACTCGCGTGAGGTGGAATCCATTGTTGATTGGGTCGAGGACCAAAGCTGCCGAACCTCCATGACGGATACTGGTCGGGTGGTCTTTTTGGTCGAAGGTGATAGGACAAGCCAACCATGGGTTGAATTTTGTGGGCGACCGACTCTATGGCGTAGACGTCCCCTAATGCACGCTTGCGCTCCGGTTTGGGGAGGTGGGTGACATAGATCATATTCACCATTTTGACCTCGGAGGGAAATTTCTTCTGCCCCCCTGTGTTCGGTGGGCGAGGCTCTTCTTCGTCGTCCTCGCTGGGCGGCCTTTTCCCCTTGTGTTCGGCATTGAGCTTGTCGACCTATTTAAAGACATGAATCTGGCAAGGCCGATCAAGTATTCTGTCCAAACTGGATGGACCATCTTTGTTTCCTTTGAATGGCTTCTTCCGCTGACCGGATTTGGAGCCACTGAATCCAGCATTGACCGCCATGTCTTTGTCATTGTTTTGACATTTGTGCTTGTCGCATCTTGGCTTGCCATTGCCGTCCCTGGCTTCAGAGGTGCCTGGGTCGCTGGTGCTATTGCTTCTACGAGCTAGCCAGCTATCTTCTCCCGTGCAAAAGCGGGTCATAAGTGCGGTAAGGGCTGCCATGGACTTCGGCTTATCTTGGCTGAGGTGTCGGGCGAGCCACTCATCTCGAACGTTGTGTTTGAAGGCCGCAAGGGCTTCGGCGTCCGGACAATCCACAGTCTGGTTCTTTTTGATTAAGAACCTGGTCCAGAGCTTCCGGGCTGATTCACCGGGTTGCTGGATTATGTGACTAAGGTCATCAGCGTCCGGGGGCCGAACATAGGTACCTTGGAAGTTGTATCTGAAGGCGTTCTCCAAGTCTTCACAACCGATAGAGTTTTCTGGGAGGTTGTTCAGCCAGTGTCGTGCTAGTCCCTTATGTTTTAGGGGGAGGTATTTGATGGCATGTAAGTCGTCACCGCGGGCCATGTGGATGTGGAGAAGAAAATCTTTAATCCATACTGCGGGATCTGTCATGCCGTCGTATGAGTCAATGTTCACGGGTTTAAACCCTTCTGGGAACTAGTGCTCCATTACCTCATCGGTGAAGCATAGGGGGTGTGTGGCTCCTCTATATCGAGCAACGTCACGACGCAGTTCGGATGGAGTTAGTATGCGGTTTTCGGCCCTGGTGAGGTTGTGCTTATCGCGCCAGGCCTGATGGCCGTCTTCTCGCGCTGGTGCATGCCCCCTTGATCCATAAATTGATCTGGTATGACCGGCTCTATTGTCCAGGTCCTATCGCAGGTCGTGCATGTACCTTGCAGCCACTGTTTCTCTACATCTAGGGCGAGGTGGTGCGGGCTGGTGTTCGGCTTGGGTTGCCGCTCTGTCCCGGCCCGTCAGCCGCATTACGCGCTGTCGGTATAGGTTCTAGGACCTCATTGTTGAATTGGGAGAGCAACCTGCGCTTTGGGTAACTCTTAGTTGGGCGCTCGAGACCGTATTCCTTGGCAGCCAGGACATTAGTCCATCTGTCAATGAGTAAGTCCTGGTCAGCTTGAAGTTGATGTCGCTTCTTTTTCAGGCTTCTTGTAGTGGCTATTAGCCGGCGCTTAGAGCGCTCTTATTCGAGGGGTTCCTCTGGCACGATGAACTCTTCGTCGCCGAGGCTCTCGTCCTCTTCGGAGATCGGTAGGTAATTACTATCCTCGGAGCCCTCATTCCCGATAGGATCATCGGGTTTGACTTTCCCCTCTTCCCAATCATCCTGTTCAGATGTTGGCTCGATCGGGCATCTTGGTCTTCGGCATTCTCCGGGGTATTATTTTCTTCGGTGCCGGTATTGTTGTCTTTTTCGCGACGCCATTTTGATCGATGCTGCTGACGTCGACGCTTCGGAGGTGCTTCAGCAGGCTTGTCCTCTAGATTCTTCCCATCGTCTCCGTCATCCTCTTTGGGTGTGTCCACCATGTATACATCATACGAGGAAGTGGCCGTCCAGCGTCCGGTGAACGGCGGGTTCTGGCTCTTCTCATCTCCGGTATCATTGTCCATACCGTCAATGTCTTTGGAATCGTAGTCGAGCGTGTCGGTTAAATCCTCAACAGTGGCTATGAAGTGGGTGGTGGGTGGGACATGAAATTCCCCGCTCTCAGCCCCTAGTATGGGCTGGATGTAGTTTTATAGTGATTTTTCTACAATGGCGAGAGATCGCATTAAGTTCAGGGCCTTGTTCAAGAGCGAGGATTGGACGGGGAAGCGAGGGTCTGTGGAGTTAGGCGGGACGGGAGTTCCCTGGCCGAGTCCGCATAACACGGACCTCGAGAGTTCGGAGCTGGTGTTCGGGGGTGAGTCCGGCTTTATGTTGATGAAGGGAGTCTGGCGTGACTCCGGGCCTGCCGGTGAAACGATCCCCTCCGTATCTCCGGTGTTGAGCTCTATGGCTGCGGAGAGTCCAGCGGGCTCTAAACTCCCGTCTTCGGACTCGGTGATGTGTTCCGGATCTAAGGCCGGAGCTGTGGTCGAGGTCGCGAACCCTTGGAAGATCAAGTCTCCTTGGATATCAGCGACATAATTTAGGTTTCCAAAACTGATCTGATGACCAGGGGCGTAGCTGTCGATCTGCTCCAGAAGGCCAATCGAATTGGCACGCAGTGTGAAGCCGCCGAATAAGAAGATTTGGCCGGGGAGAAAAGTCTCCCTCAGGGCAATATTGTTGTAGATGATTGATGGAGCCATCGAGCCTTCTGGCGACGACGCAGTGGAACTCTCAATGAAAGCACCAATGTCGGTGTCAAAACCGGCAGATCTCGGGTAGGGGGTCCCGAACTGTGCGTCTGAGGATCGAAGGTAACATGAGGCAGGGGACACGATGTTTACCCAGGTTCGGGCCCTCTTAACGGAGGTAATACCGTACTTCCTGCTTGATTGACTTTGATGAGTATAGGGGTTACAAGAGTTGATCTACCTCGAGATCGTAATGGTTAAACCCTAGATGTCTAGCCCATATGATTGTTCTAGCCCTATGGACTAAACCCTCCGGTTTATATAGACACCGGAGGGATCTAGGGTTGTACAGAGTCGGTTTACAGAGAAAGGAAGATGCATGATGTGAATGCCAAGCTTGCCATCCACGCAAAGGAGAGTCCCATCCGGACACAGAGGAAGGTCTTTGATTTCGTATCTTCACGGCCCATTAGCCCGGCCCATATCACATAGCCTGGATGCCCGAGGACCCCTTAGTCCAGGACTCCCTCAGCAAGGCAAGGCCCAACCAAGCCCACAAGTTAACTGAGGCACTAGCCAGATTTCAGGCACATGAAGCGAGGCACGCATGAGGTTTACCTAAAAAAGGCCTAGATTTAGCTAAAAAGTGACAAAGCTTGTCAAATCTCACAATTCCTCCCTCTAGGCCAGAATCCACCGATTTAGGCAACAATTAGGCAGGTTTTTAGGCTGGCCGCCTCATACGTGCCTTGCCCTACCTTGCTTTTCAGGTTGCTTGGGCCGTTTGAGGCCTTGGGCTTTCTATCTTCTTTTAGTTAGTACAGGGCGATTCCAACAATGTGAAAGCTGAGTCAAAACATCACTTGTTGAACGTATGTGGTACATGGCTTTGTAGCTTTCTAGTACGTGCCTACCAACGAAGCAGCACACATACACAAGGACAAAAAAAACCATAGAATTGAACGAAGCAACAAAACTCGGAAAGGTAGCATCCACACATACACAAGCACTGCAAACTCCAGCATGAACCCCAAAAATTCGAGTTTCTTTTTAAGTTCTAATAGTATGTCTAAATTTCGAGTTGCATGCCGACGTCACATGTAGGAAGGCCTCAAGTCCCTCTACCGATAGCTAAGCTCAATCGCAAGTTCCCGTACACGACATTGCCGCACAACCAAGCTCATCGACGGCTTGGAATTGAAAGAGGTGAATAATTGGACCACATGACCATCGTGGATGATGGTGGCGTACAGAAGTGGCAACACGAATGGATTACTTGGTGCACATGAAATTATGTCCTCCCGTTACAACACACGGGCTCTTTTGCTAGTACATCATCTATCTTGATTGGAGATGATCTTCGCAAAGGTTAGGTTAGTTCCTAAAGACTGGTTAGAGAATCTGGATCCAACACACAAAACAAGGCTCGTAAACATCCACAGAAATCAACGAAACAACAAATTGCGAAAAAAACTAACTTGTGGTTGGATGGTTAGAGGCATTGTGGTATCCCTAGCCCATCAGGTTCAAGTCCTGGTGCTCGCATTTATTTCTGGATTTATTTCAGAATTTCCGGTGATGCGCATTCAGTGGGAGGAGACGTCCCCGTCGATGACGAGGTGCCTACGACGACTTTGTAAATTTCAAGATGATATTGTGGCTCAGTCTTTCGGATGTGCTCATAAGGATAGGGTATGCGTATATGCGTTCATAAGGGTGAATGTATGCGCGCGTATATGAGCTCTTGCATCTGTGATGCATACAAAAATATCGCGGAAAGTTGTTACAAAAAATCGCGGAAAGGTAGCCAAGTTCCGCACTCCACGACCGAACTACGTCTCCTTATGAGTATTTAATCAAAAACTACCACAATTCACGGAACCGTGACGAAAAACTATCATTTTACGATTTTATGCGAAAAACTACCGCTTTTTTCCTAAACCGTGGCAAAAAACTATCAAGTTTGAAAAGAGCCCGCTTTGACTCTTTTAAGCGCGTTTCTGACAGAGTTGGCCCACACATAAGCAGGCTAAAATAGCAATCGGGTCCCTAGTTTTTTTTCAAAAAATCAATCCAGTCCTCCAGCGACTGGAGGGGGCAGGCGGCTGCGTGCACGCGTGCGAGGAGGCGCTGGGATGCGCGACGGCAGCGGCGTGGCGAGCTCGCGGCAGCCCTGCGAGCTGCGCGCGCCATGGGGCCCGGCTACGTCGGGCAAGGGGAGGATCCTGCACGCGCTGCTGCGGCGAGCCGGCGGGGCGGCTGCTCGAGCGGCTGCGCAAGGGCTGTGCGCACGGCTGCGTGTGCGCGTGCGGCAGTGGGGCTGCGACGAGGTGCGGCTGTGCAGTGCGGCGGGGCTGCGCGAGAGAGGAGCTCGTGCCCGTGCTGCTGCTGCAAGAGAAGGAGAGGAGGCAGAGGAGAAGGAGACGGAGAGGAGACAGTGGAGAAGGAGAAGAGGGGCTGGGCTGCTGCAGCGAGGAGAAGTAGAGGAGCACGAACACCGCCGCCACTACGCCCGCCGCTTGCTGACCGGCTGGCTTGCGTGCGTGCGCAGCCGCCGCCGCCGCCGCCGTCGTCGCGAGCCTTTTTTGAAAAAAAACTAGGGACCCGATTGCTTTTTAGCCTGCTTATGTGTGGGCCAACTCTGTCAGAAACACGCTTAAAAGAGCCAAAGCGGGCTCTTTTCAGACTTGGTAGTTTTTTGCCAAGGTTTAAGAAAAAAGCGGTAGTTTTTCGTATAAAATCGTAAAGTGGTAGTTTTTCCTCACGGTTCCGTGAATTGTGGTAGTTTTTGGTTAAATACTCTCTCCTTATAGATTGGGTAGATGGGTAGATTGATCCGTAAAACAAGGACGCGCACCAAACCGAAGATCCATCAGCATGGAAGCCTTGAGGACGGCGAAGCGTGCCGGCGGCAGCTTGGACGACCGGCTGAGCGACCTGCCGGACTGCCTCCTCTATGACATCCTGTCGCGCCTCAAGGCCCGGCAGGTCGTTCAGACGTGCGTGCTGTCGCGGCGGTGGCAGCACCTCTGGCCCACGTCCCCGTGCCTCGACGTCGATATCGGCGAGTTCCGCCCCGATGCGACTCTACGTCCCAGCCCGTGGCCGCTGAGCCCCGCCCAGCTCGCTAACTACGGGAAGGAGCAGCCGGACGAGTTCGCCGACTTCGAGGACTTCGCCGACAGCCTTCTGGTCCATCGGATTCGGAGCGCCGGCGCTGCGCCCCTGCAAACCCTGCGGCTGCGCCTCCCTCCGTTATGGTTGAGCGATCCGTCAATGTACGGATACGGCAATGATATCTTCGTGACCAAGTACACGAGGTGGGTGCGTCGCGGCCTCCAGTGCTCCCCGGCGGCGCTCGACGTGCGTGGCTCCGTCAGGCTGCCCCCTCTAGCCTCCCACCGCCTCACGAGCCTGCGCCTCGACCAGGTGACCCTCCACCGTGATTTCGCGGAGCACCTCGCCTACGGGCTCCCCGTGCTGGAAGACCTGCAGATCACGGGCACCAGGTTATCAGCATCGCTCCCGAGGATCGCGTCCGGCACGCTTAAAAACCTCGTAGTCGAATCCTCTAATCGGAACAGCGAGAGCCTAACCTTCACCATCGCCGCCCCTCGACTCGCGTCGCTGCACCTCGCCGTTAACTTCCGGTGCCTCATCTCCTTCGCCGTCGTCCTCGAGGAGGCGCCTTGCCTCGTCCAAGCATCCGTCCGCCTGGTAGGGACGCCTGATCTCCGGCACAAACAGGGGGGCGGCTACTACCTTCAGCAGGACAGGGATCTGCTCAGGGCTCTGTGCAACTTCATCGGCTCTCTGTCCCACGTCTGCACCCTGAAGCTGCACGGCTTTGGCAACATGGTGCTCTATCTATACTGCCCTTGCTCTTGCTCAATTAGTACTCTATATAGTAATTGATTTCTGTTTTACTTTTACTGCGCATAAATGTCTGATTTATTAACTGTACGTATATGCAATGCGATGCAGACAGTAGTTGAGCAACCTACACCTCATGCTCCACCTGTTGGAGCTCAATTCTTTCAATATCAGCCGGAGATGCTGCACGCATATATACCTTTTGTTCAACCACCTGGACCATTCTTCTTGCCAGATCAGCCGCCGATGCCGCTGATGCCGCCACTGGCCAAGGACAAGTTCCCGCGGCCAATGTTGCAGGCGATGCTCGACGAGGAGCACCATGGGTTACCGGTGTTTCGCAGCATGAGGACCTTGGTCCTTGAGGATTCCGAGATTGGCGGCGATGCTCAGACGCTCTGCCGTTTTCTGCATAATGCTCCAGCCCTAGAGAAGCTCACTCTAAAGAACTGTCAGGTACACCCGCTTAACTAATCCTGCTTTCTCAGAAATTATAATTTTTTACCTCCTAATAATTGTTCGTCTTGCCTACAGTGCCATGAGTTCCCAAACAGTTCAATGGTGGAGCTACCTCGGACCATATCCCTCACCCCCAACCTAAAATCGGTGGAAATCATCGAGGGCGACAAAGATGGGAGCATAGACGCGGAGCAAACAAACGAGGTCTTGACGTCCATGATGTTAGGTAATCTGCCGGCGACTACCATGATCCAAGTCACCAAATTAGGAGGAAGGAATTAGGTTTGGTTTGTACCCTTTTCATTTCAGTTGCTTGTGAGATGCTTTATTCTTGGATTAAGCTGTACAAATTTCTATTACACTAGTGGCAGACGCTATTTTTATTCATCTGAACTCGCTGTTGAATTAATTTCTACACACACAAAAAAAAATCTTGCTGTTGCACGCCGACTATTATAGTCTGATTTTGCGTATGATGATGTAAGGCTGATATTGTTGGAATATTCTCAGAGTAAGACACCAAAGGAGAGTTTTCACTTAAGAACATGACAACATACATGACTGAACCAACAAAGGAGAGGGATTCCACTTTAAAACATGACAATAGAGATGGCTTGACATGAAAAGCGTGTCACACCACGTTCATAATATTTAGGTCTATTGAAACCACACTCTACCTTTGTCTATTAAAAATAACAATCTTATAAAAAAAAGACCAAAATCGCACACAAGTACCCTGTACTTTAAGCATATGCTAGTCGACCTTTTATAAGATATATTGAACCATATACCCTTTTAGAAGACACTGAACCAAATACCTAGAGAAATTTAAGTCTTGGGAAGTTAGCCAATAAACTGGAATATGCCTGGTTATTTTCAGCCCATGTTTCGGTATGATACATGTGGGAAAGGGTGGACACGCTTAAGAACTCGGTTGAAGCTTCTTGGAAGAAGAAATATATAGTCGGTACTCGGGAGCAACTAATTAACGAGCGCTTCTTCGGGAGGCTCGCAAGGATCAAGCGTCACTTAACGCACTCTCAGCCATTCGCGTGTCGCGCTGTGGGCACTCCCTCTGGATTTTATTTTTTTTATTTTTCCGCACCCGTTTTTGGCTTTTTAAACGGGGTTTTTCCGGGGGGTTTTTGACGTTTTGGTTTTTCACCGGTCCTCCCTAGCTTTTCGACGGAAAAAAATTTGCGCAAAAAAAACGCATTTTTTTTCGCGAGAGTCACGGTTTTGTTTTTGCGAGAGGCACAGTTGTGATTTCGCGAGAGGCACAGCCGTGCCTCTTGTAAACGGAAAAAAAACGTGTTTTTTGTTTTTTTTTCCTTTCACGAGAGGCACGGTTTTGCTTCCGCGAGAGGCACGGTTGTGATTTCGCGAGAGTCCCGGCCGTGCCTCTTGGAAACAAAAAAAAACACTTTTTCATTTTATTTTTCTTTCGCGAGAGGCACGGTTTTGCTTCCGCGAGAGTCACGGCCGTGCCTCCTCGGAAACGAAAAAAAACGTATTTTCTGTTTTTTTTTCTTTCGAGAGAGGCACGGTTTTGCTTCTGCGAGAGGCACGGTTGTGATTTCGTCAGAGGCAAGGGTGTGCCTCTTTCGGAAAGGGAAACCCGTGCTCCCGGTACGGTTTTTTCGTCCAGTTTTTTTCGCGAAAAAAAAGTTCATCAAAACCTGTCAACATGGGATCTAATTTTGAAGATCTCGACGCGAGGAATACAATGGCGAAAGCGGTTCGAGATTTGGACGCACGGTTTAAGAGATAAAACGTTTTGAATAAACAGATCTACGAAAAAAGGGAAAACTTCGAGGTTGCGACAAGTGACGCACATGCAGCGCGCCACTTGTCGCAACCTGGGAAAGTTAGAGTGATCTCCACAAGGAGTACTCCTTAATTAGTGATTTCGTCGATACTCTCTTGGAGGTAGGATCAAAATTATTAACCATGCGGTAGAAGTTGGGAAAATAAAGATTTCGGTTCGATACTGAAACAAACAGCTAAGATAAGAAAAGGATTGAGTATTCTTTGGAAGGCCCCCTACTCGGTTGATCAGCAAAATCAAGTAAAAAATCTATCTAAAGAATTGGACGAGCTCTTGCTCGGAGAAGAGATGATTTGGAGACAACGTTCAAGAGTAATGGAACTAAAAGAAGGGGACATGAACACTAGGTATTTCTAAAGAAAAGCCTCATGGAGGAAAAAAAAAGAATGCCATCATACAAGATTAGAAGACAAAGAGGGTAAATGGTCGAGGAAAAAGAGGGTATCTAGGAGCTTGCTACAGATTTCGTCAAAGGATGATGAGGTGATCCCCCATGAACTTATTGTTCTTAACACTGAACTGACCAAACCGTTCATAGCTGAGGAGACCAGTGACGCCCTATTCTGAATAGGTCCTCTAAAAGCCCCCGGTCCGGATGGTTTCCCCGGCTCGTTTCTTCCAAAGAAACTAGGAAATTTTCAGAGCGGATGCGGTGAATGTTGTTCTGCATTTTTTAGACTGGTCTAATCACTACTAGAAAAAAGGTTGTTAGTGGCGCATCTGTTTTTGCCATTAATGGCGCACTGCAGGTGCCCACTATTAACACGCCACTAGTAACAAATAGTAATGGCGCACCTCTGGTGCGCCATTAGTATTCGAGATAATAGTGGCATACCACATAGTGCACCATTACTATGTCCACCGGTGCGCCATTACTATGCCTCCCAGGGGGCCATATTTACCTTGTGCTCTGGGTTACTAATGGCGCACTTTTAGATAATGCGCTACTGGTGTGTTTATTCCAGTGCGCCACTAAAGTGCAATATAGTGCGCCACTACTATGAATATTAGGAATTTTTTTTTCTTTTCTGATATTTGCACAGGTTACAAAATACATTACAACATAGAATATAAACAGCACAACATATAAACAACAGATTTATTGAATACAATAGAAGATTAGTCTCCGAATACAATTCATCATATTAGTCTCCGAATTCAAAATACCGAACAAAGTTAGAACATTACAAGTCTCGAGACCGCGAGTAGCGAGTTTGTCTTCACATTACAAGTCGATATCGATCATCTAAACTACCATCACATAGAAGAGAGCTGCGGTCACATTGAGCATCATCGCGATGAAACTGGTCTTCATCCGGTTCCTCCAACGCTCCCTCCTCTCTCCCGCTAGATAGCGCGCGTATCTAGCTTCCGCCTCCGCCCTAGTGGTGTATCTTTTGTAACTGTTACCGCTAAAACGGTGAACCTGTCTCCGAGGACTCCGGAAACCTTACCCTTGTACACGACATATGACTGCATCTCTATGCACTAGACAAACAAAACGTTAGTAGCAAATCACAGACAATACATAAGCAATATATAAGTATGCAACAAAAGGATCGGAAGAGAAAAGCAACACATTAATAGCATGATTCATGGTCCTACAAATAAATAGCATCGATTACATATAAGTTGAACGATGTCCAAACTAAAGAGACATACGAGTTCATTAAAGTTTAATTACAACATGAGATAATCGATATTTCAGAACTACATAGCATCACTACTTTTGACTCGACTCTGGGACCGAGGCGTGAATAAAGCCACCGTCTATCGTGATGGTCATGAAATCGCGGTCGTTGGCAGCCTGTATTTGTAGCGTTGTTTCTATTTCACTGTTGAACGGTTGATATCTGGGGTAGAACTACCCCGAGGTACGAAGGACATCTTGATGGATGATTTCCGCAAACTTCGACTGGATGCGAAAGAATTCTTGTCTGATGTTCGCGTCCTGAATTGCCGACAAGCGTGCGGCCCAATTATTGAGATTAGTTGGTAGCAGAAGGTGATTATGGTCCCGTACAATCGCCCGTATATGATGGAGGGCGTAGTAGCCATCTTTCTGACCGCCAGGCGGCTGCTTGACGTAGGGGAACGTCGTTACATGGGTGAACACATGCCTGCCATACCTACAAATTGGCCTCCTGAAGGTGCCTCCAGATCTGGCGTAGCCGGGGAGAGCATCATCAAGAACTTTCTTGATATTTGTGTAGTCTTTCTTCGACTGACGGTCCAAGTCGAAATACGTGGCCATGGAATATTTTGGGCTTAAGAGGATGAGTGTGCAATGTGTGTCACTGCACAAAACACGGAATGTTAGAAAAAAAAGAATGATCGAAATCTAAGAAATCATATGTTACGGGGCGGTGAGGGGATGACTTACTCGGGAAAGTAAGGCACGAGGAAGTTATCCTTATCTGGGTTCGCCAGAATGATGCCTTCGAGGTATGAACTCGCGACTTGCCGGTCCCCAGCGCTGCCCAAGATCTTGGCACGCATGTAGAAGGGGTCGACTATCATGATGTCCGGGGTCTTGTCTCTAATGATCCGCATCTCCATACTGAGCGAAAATAGCCGAATGAAGGTGTAGTGCAGCGGATGAAGGTTAAACATAGCGAAGATGTCATCAAACCGCAGGACGATCATTACCCCGATGGTGCTATCGACAAAGCCCTTGCCCTCTGGCACCTTGGCCACGAAAACCGTGTATGCCACATCATTCTCGGAGAGACGCCACTTCTCCAAAGAAAGAACACTATCATGCACACTCCGCATAGCACCGGTTGCAGCATTGAGCAGATTAGTTGGTAGCATCGGCCTACCCGCCACATGCACCCTCCTCGAGATATCCTTAGGTGAAGGTGGCCCGTCCTGAGCACGGATCGTACTCGGTGCCGACTGGCTCGCACCCTTGTTATTCTTTCTTTTTCCTCCCTTCTTCTCCTGCTGTTGTAATGGGATAGAGTTCTGCTCAGAGACCACCTTCTTGAGTGTGTTGGGGCTGATAATATTTCGCACCTCGGCTATCTGAGGCTCAGTGAAGGCGGCAGCTGGAGGCGTCTCCTGAGAACTGAACGCCAGACGACGCATGTTGCAATTGGGTTTCTTCGCGGTACCAGCTAGATCGCGATCGTATTTTGCAAGGTTGGGTTCTTGAGGAGGCAGCCCTAAGAATTCATCACCATACCCATGTTCGTTCAAGTACTTATCGACGTTGGTAAATGTACCATCATCCGGATCCTGTGCCATATGCATGTCCAGATCAGCTGACAGCGGTAGCGTTGCGGCGGTCTTGCCATGGCTTGGCGCCGGCACGACTAGCGGTGTTGTCTGTGGGGTTGTGTCCCCCGCCCTCAAACGAATCTGGCTCTTCAGCCAAAGCATGGGCCAGCTTAAGCAGGTGCTGAGGGTCATCACTTCATCTTCGTCGGACCATGGGGTCGAAACAGAGGTAACAAGTCACCGCATCCCCGCAGCACCCGAACCAGTTGAACCCTATACACGGTGGGTGGCATGGGATTACCGTGGAACATGGGGTTGCCCGATTGAACGATTCTGGCCTTGGCGACATCGATCAACTCGCCGCCTACGAAGTGCAGGAGAGTGCATGGAACGTTTGCGGTGCCCTGCGGAAACATGTAGGGCGTCAGGGATGCCCAGTCAAAGGCAACGAGATGAAGTCATTGGCCGAGAGGCTTAGTTACCGTGATGGCGTCGAGCTCGGCTAATGTCGAGGCACCGCCAACGGCGGACGTGCAAGTGATGGAGGGGCCGCTTGCTGCCGAGGTGCCGGTCGGCGTATTCTTCCCACACCTGGGTGCATTAAGCTCCAATGCCCGGGCCGGCGCCGGAGACACCAATACCGCCTCCGCTGGAGACACCAATGGCGCCACCGGCGCGTTGTGCGAGTTGCTGCCCGTGAAGCTGGGAATCGGGGGCGGCCCCTGTTGGCCGCCCGCAATCCACACCTACAGCCCCTCAATCAAGGTAGACACAATGGCGGTGATCGTCGCTCCCAGTTGGTCTCGCACTTGCTCTTGGACCATCTCCGAAATCCACGCCACTTGTGCCTTGAGTTCTTGAACCTCGCGCTCCTGGCTTTCTGAGCTGGTCTTTCTCTCCTTTCACCCAGCGTTATAGTATTCCGACCATTTTGTGGACAAGCCTTTGCCGGCCACACTACCAGCTGATGGCGGCTTAGTGAACTTATCCTTGTGTTTCATTACGTTCAACACCCTATTTAAAGTGGTGTCCCAAGGGGAGCTCTGAGACGACCCCGCGCTACTGCTTTCAATGTCCTGCGGAAGGAACGTGAACCATTTAGAAATTTGGTTTCATTAATTAGAATGCAATCATATGGAGCTAATTACGTGGGGGTGTATTCCTTACCAGAACAAGCTCAAGCGCCTTGGTATTTCGATCAGTGGTAAGATCCTTTGTTACCGGCTCCACCTTGTACTGGGCCCTGACATAGTTACTGGTCTGCTTGTCATGGTATTTATCGAAGAGGGGCGGTAGGCCTTGCTCGGCACGCTTCGCGTCCTCCTTGTCCCATATAGGTTCCGCCACTCTGTAACCGTCGGGACCGAGTTTGTGGACCCCTAAGTTCAAGTCCCGCATATCTTTCCCCTACTGACTTGATTCCGCAGTTGCGTTGCTCTCGCACTTGATCTTGAACTCCCGATAGTCAGCTTCGCTGATCGAAGGATTTGTCTCCTTGATCTTCTCATAACTATCACCTCTTAGAATCCTTCTCCTCACGGCGGTGAACCAAGTAGCCAGGGTCGTGCTCATATTCGTGAGGGTGGCACTGTTCACTTTATTCCCTGAGAGGCGTGTGTTTGCGAAGTCACCGGGGAACTTGTATCGTTCATGCAGCTTCGTGAAGAGGAGGTTGCGCAAATTCCCTCGGTCACGATGCCTTAGGTTCTCGGTGTTGATCGAGACGGTGCTCCAAAGAATGCACCCGAGTTGTCCCGAGTACCCACTGACTAATTCTTTGGGCGCCGTTGGATTCCCACTGGAGGACACTTCAGTAAATTCCTGCTTGATGGTGCCACGCATGTTCGGGCGCCGGTTCTTCCGTTGCCTCTTCGGTTGGCTGCCATCTGTGCATGCGCTGCCATCATCAATGGTGGCATCCTCGGCGGCACCATCAGTGGTGTCATCCCCGACACCACTAGGGGTTGTGTAGTCGAGATCGGTGTCTTCCGTGGCGTCCTCATAGCGATGAGGTTCTTCCTCCATCTCCCGGGACAGCTCCTAGAATTGCTTACCCGAACCGCAGGCCTCATCGTTGTTGGCCATGTTCGCTCTAAATAGGAAAATAGTTTGGTCAAAAAGTTGGTTATTGTCAAGGAACAATATCTCTAAGTTGACCAGATAACCTAATTCTCGAGGAATGTCGCCAAAAAGTTGGTTATTGTCAAGGAACAATTGAGAGATGTTTGTGATATTGCCTAGGTGTTTTGGGATGGAACCTGTTAGTGTTTTGTTGCTAAGGTCCAAGCCCATGTTCTCAAGGTAACCTAGTTCTTGAGGGATGTGTCCAGAAAGTTGGTTGCTGCAAAGATACAATGATGTGAGTTTGGTCAAATTGCCTATGATGTTTGTGATATTGCCTTGGATCTTGAAGGCACTTTGCATGATGCAGTGGTACAGCCAGCATGGGATCTCATCTTTGCAGGCTAATTTTCTAGCTTGTAACACTGGGATTAGTAGCTTAATTAATCGACCAGTCGGTCATATGGTGGTGTAATTAACTTGTTTTAATACTGGCCAGTCATGTGGAGTATACTAGCTCACTGGGTGCCCCTAAAGATACCCCGGCCGTATCATTTGATTAATTAGTAAGTAAGCAATTGATATAGCTAGCATTGCCATGCCATGCATCCACCTTTACCAAGTGCAAGCAACTGATATGATACACATACAGATAGATACCGACAATTAGTTATTGTTATCATCTAAGATAATTTAATCATGGCAGTGGCAGTGGATTTGTGCACAAGCTAAGCTAGCTAAGACAGTAGCTTCCTTGCAACCCACAAAAGACAAAGGAAAAGGGGTGAAAAGGGGGAGATGGTTAGCTTTGATGAGCAGGCAGCATCTTCCTAAACCCCTTCTTCTTGTCTCCTCTCACTATCTCTCTCACACACATGGCAAGCAAGGGTGCCTGAGTGTGTGAAAAAATACTAAACTAATCCAACCACTAAAGCACTAGACCACTACTATTGTATAATCTTTTTATAGCTTTGTATATATGTATGGCTTCAATGGGTGCCACTGCCATGCATCCCTCTCCTATCATTTAATCATGATTAGCCCATAATTTTGACCAGAGATTAGTTTTGCTTAATTAATTAACTAGTGCGTGCCACAGCAGAGCACAGATCTCCATCTAGCTAGTAGGAGTAGCTTTCCAAGGCCTCTTTCCAAAGCCACAACTCCTCTAAGTTCTCAAGATAACCTAGTTGTTGAGGGATGTGTTCAGAAAGTTGGTTGATGTCAAGATACATGCTGATTAATTTTTGTTTTGGTTGAGAATTGGGCACCTTCTAGGTCAAGAAAATTGGGCATGACCTTTGCTAATTTTCTTGACCTAGGAGTTCCCCATTCTCAACCGAAACGGAAATTAATCAACATTTCAGGAGAAACGGGTATGAACAAGCAGATTTTACTCCAGAGAGTTCTTGCAGGTGCGTATGAACTGCAGCATCTCAAAGCAGATAACAACAGAGCAACAAATGAAATTGCCAAAACTGAATGCTCTGCTTCTTCTCATACCCTCCAAAGAACTTTAACCAGCAGCAGCAGATAACAACACAACAGCAGCAGAATAACAACTTATTATTCCTCCGAAGTTGACAGCAACCAACCATCTCAGGTCAGCATGAACTAGTTATTCAGTCAAAATTCTAATGCAAGAAAACATTTTGTTTGTGTCATGGCAAATCAACACTGAGTTTTAGTCTCTTGAAATAGAATTCCACCAAACTTGTTGTATATATGTTCCGTTGTGTTTGTGGGTGTTCTGTCAAAGTAATTTTCTTCTATGTGTGCATATAGCTTAGTTAGCTGCTGCAGTGCTGCTAGTGGGTTCAGCTACTGTACTGCTCAGGCTTATATGAATATAGACTTATTATTACTTAATAGTGGGTGTTCAAAAACCATTGTAAGTTTCAATGCTACTGCTTCTCATGATCAAAATACAAGACATGCTGATAACCAGCTTGAACATGTTTGCTTAATTGCAATTGAGTAATATAATTCAGGTGGGGCAAAATTAAAAAAAAACAGGTGGGGCGGCTTGCCCCCTAGCGATTCATCAAAAAAATAACATGAGGGGATCCCTAACTACAAGCATGATGATAACTAAAATCAAGCAGAAAATTAACTATACTACACAAGGCATAAGGTATACCTAACCAAGATCTATAAATAACAGGGGGGAAATAAATAAAAAACAAAAGAGAATAAGTGATTAATAACACATACCAGAAGCCTCACTGAGTGCACCTCCAAGAAAGCAAAGAAAACCCTAACACTCACACCACCTCAAAATCAAAATCCCTACAAAAGATCTCAAAATCAACAAACAAAACTCAAAATAGATGGCTATATCTAACCCTAGTTGAGTGCCCACGGCATGAACTACAGAAGATTCAAACTACAATACAATTTGAAATGTTACTTAGAGACTATCAATAAAACATTCTAAGTAGTCACACAAGACCCATTTTCATGCCATAGATGGGCACAGAGCAAGACATTCAGTGCTAGCACCTTTTGAATTAAGATAATGGCAACCAAGGTCACTGGTGAGAAATCTGACCAGATCCAAAAAATACATTCAACACTAAATAATATAGCAAATAGCAAACATATACTAGACAGGTCTAGCAAACAATGAGCAAAAATATCCAGTTAACAATGTTTGTACTACAGTATATACTAGACAAGCACATGGCATGAACTTTACAGGGGATGCACTACAGCCAAAATTGTGTTACTTCAAGATTGCAGCAAGCCATGGAGGTAAGCTAAAAATGCTGAATCAAATGCTTAAAATACATTCAGTTTCGGAGAAGAATCTTCTATATGCCAGCATGTAGTGCAGTGCAGAGAAGCATCAAACAAGATTTCCATGCTTTCACAATACACTTTTGTTTAGATTCCTTAAGAGACAACAAGCTCAAACTATTAGCATTATCAGTCAATCCTATCCAATCAAATCCAGTATCTGTATATACAGTATGTTACAAGAACCGGTACAGGTCAATTCTTAGCATTATCAGTACAAGTTAATTTCCATGCTACTTGTCACTGAAATTTAAAAGTATACAGAGTACAAGCATCACTGAAATTCAAAAGCATCCAAAGTACAAGCATCACTAGAATTCAAGCCACGCTCCAATAAGAACCACGCAGCCAATCGGCGACGAGGGTATGGGGATTGCCGATGGGAGGAGATGGGATTGGGGTAGGATGGCCTCAATCACCTGGGGGCTAGCGCGCCGAAGTCGGGGAGAGGCGGGCGGCATGAGGAAGGAGCTCGGTCGGGGCGGCGGTCCTCCTTGATCTACGGTGGTGTGAGGAGCTCGGTCCGGGAGGCGGCCTTCCTCAATCTGTGGTGGCGCTCCTCCCTGGCCCATTGCGGCACTTCGCAGCAGCAGATCTCCAGTCCGCCGGGGCGCTCCTCCCTAGTACTCACGGCTGCGCGGCGCTGCTACCCTCTGCGGCAATGGAGCTCGGCTTCTCGGAGCCACCTCTTCGCGCGAGAGCAGGGAAGCGCGAGGCTTTCTGGGCTCTGAGGTAGAGGAGATGGCGGAGAGGGCGAGGGGAAGTGCGAGGGGGCAAGTGGGGAGGGGGGCCGAGGAGGCAGGGCAGTGGAGCGGGCGCGGGTGGACGGTGGCGTGCTCCTACGGGGTCGTCGGGTTAGGTGTGGGAGAGGTGGATCTGGCGAGGGAGGGAGAGAGGCCAGGGGAGAGGGGAGCAAGTGGAGTGGAGGAGGGTTAGCAATGGCGTACCTTTTAGGGGTGCGCCATAAACACCGTGATAGCAATGGCACACCTTCCCCTGGTGCGCCATTACTAACTTTTTTTTTGGATTTTTAGTTGCATCTAATAATTTTTTAGAAAATGATGATCAAATTTGAAAACATTTATGAATGTGAAAAAATATCATCAAATTTGAAAACACTTATGAAAAAATATGAATCTGAAAACATTTATGAATATGAAAAGTTATCATCAAATTTGTTATTTGAAAATATATTTTTTGGATTTTTAGTTGCATCTAATAATTTTTTAGAAAACATTTATGGATATGAAAAAATATCATCAAATTTGAAAAAATATTCATGAATTCAAAAAGTGCCCATGAAATTTTAAAATATTCATGAGTTCAAAAAATATTAACAAATTCAATACTTTTTGTGATTTAGAAATTCAATACCAGAATAAACCTAAATAAAAATTGGTATACCAATGGCGCACCTGCTAGGGGTGCGCCATAAGTACCTTGATAGCAATGGCGCACCTTCTCGTGGTGTGCCATTAGTAACTTATTTTGGGTTTTTAGTTGCATTCATTTGTGAATTGGTAAAACATTTATGAATATGAAAAAATATCATCAAATTTGAAAAAATATTCATGAATTCAAAAAGTGCCCATGAAATTTAAAAATATTCATGAGTTCAAAAATATTAACAAATTCAATACTTTTTGTGATTTAGAAATTCAATACCAGAATAAACATAAATAAAAATTGGTATACCAGAATAAACATAAATAAATATTCATGAGGACTAGAACAGAAAAAATGTCATTTCCATATGTCGGAATACAATCGAGAAATGAAGACTACAATTTAAATACAATCGATCTTAGCTAGCTATCTTTTCACAATCTTCTTGCCCTTCTTTTTCGCAAATGGAGTTCTTCTCTTGAACGGACGTTCTTTAGGTAGGATAATAAACGATTATCATGAACAAGGAAATATAATAATAACTAATTTATTATTGCCTCTAGGGCATATTTCCAACAGTCTCCCACTTGCACTAGAGTCAATAATCTAGTTCACATCGCCATGTGATTAACACTCAGGTCACATCGCCATGTGACCAACATCCAAAGAGTTTACTAGTGTCACTAAACTAGTTCACATCACCATGTGATTAAGACTCAATGAGTTCTGGGGTTTGATCATGTTTTGCTTGTGAGAGAGGTTTTTGTCAATGGGTCTGCAACATTTAGATTCGTATGTACTTCGCAAATCTTTAGGTCATATTGTAAATGTTGCTTCCACGCTCCACTTGGAGCTATTCCAAATGGTTGCTCCACTATACGTATCCAGTTTGCTACTCAAAGTCATTCGAATAGGTGTTAAAGCTTGCATCGACGTAACCCTTTACGTCGAACTCTTTATCACCTCCATAATCGAGAAACATATCCTTATTACTCTAAGGATAATTTTGACCGCTATCTGGTGATCCACTCCTTGATCACCTTTGTACCCTCTTGCCAAATATGTAGCAAGGCACACATCAGGTGCGGTACACAGCATAGCATACTGTAGAGCCTACGTCTAAAGCATAGGGGACGACCTTCGTCCTTTCTCTCTATTCTGCCGTGGTCGAGCTTTAAGTCTTAACTTCGTACCTCACATCTCAGGCAAGAACTCCTTCTTTGACTGATCCATCATGAACACCTCCAAGATCACGTCAAGGTATGTGCTCATTTGAAAGTACCATTTAGCATTTTTTGATCTATCCTCATAGATCTTGATGCTCAATGTTCAAGTAGCTTAATCCAGGTTTTCTATTGAAAAACACCTTTCAAATAACCCTATATGCTTTCCAGAAATTCTACATCATTTCTGATCAACAATACGTCAACAACATATACTCATCAGAAATTCTATAGTGCTCCCACTCACTTCTTTGGAAATACAAGTTTCTCATGAACTTTGTATAAACCCAAAATCTTTGATCATCTCATCAAAGCGCACATTCCAACTCCGAGATGCTTACTCCAGTCCTTAGAAGGATCGCTGGAGCGAGCATACCTTTTAGCATCCTTAGGATCGACAGAACTTTTCTGATTGTATCACATACAACCTTTCCTTACGAAAACTGGTAAGGAAACTCGTCTTGACATCCATCTGCCAGATTTCATAAATGCAGCTAATGCTAACATGATTCCGACGGACTTAAGCATCGCTACGGATGAGAAAATCTCATCGTAGTCAACTCCTTGAACTTGTCGGAAAACATCTTAACGACAAGTCGAGCTTTCTTAATGGTGATTCTTACCATCATTGTCTGTCTTCCTTTTAAAATCCATCTTTACCCAACGGCCTTACGACCATCAAGTATTTCTTCCAAAGTCATGGATCCTCTCTCGGATTTTATGGCCTCTAGCCATTTGTCGGAATCCAGGCCCACCATCGCTTCTCCATAGCTCGTAGGTTCATTGTTGTCTAGCAACATGACCTCTAAGACAGGATTACTGTACCACTCTGAAGTAGTACACATCCCTGTCACCCTACGAGGTGCGGTAGTGACTTGATCCAAAACTTCATGATCACTATCATAAGCTTCTACTTCAATTGGTGTAGGTGCCACATGAACAACTTTCTGTGCCCTGCTACACACTGGTTGAAGTGATGGTTCAATAACCTCATCAAGTCTCCACCATCCTCCCACTCAATTCTTTCGAGAGAAACTTTTCCCCGAGAAAGGACCCATTTCTAGAAACAATTACTTTTGCTTCCGGATTTGAGATAGGAGGTATACCCAACCATTTTGGGTATCCTATGAAGATGTATTTATCCGTTTTGAGTTCGAGCTTATAACGATGAAACCTTTTCACATAAGCGTCGCAGCCCCAAACTTTCAAGAAACAACAACTTAGGTTTCTCCAAACCATAGTTCAAACGGTGTCGTCTCAACGGAATTACGTGGTGCCCTATTAAAGTGAGTGTGGTT
Source organism: Triticum aestivum (assembly GCF_018294505.1). Lineage (NCBI taxonomy): Eukaryota > Viridiplantae > Streptophyta > Magnoliopsida > Poales > Poaceae > Triticum > Triticum aestivum. Next base: position 105,059,498 of record NC_057798.1, on the reverse strand, counting down.
GTCTCTAATGCCTAACCCATGAACGATAGTGGTAATTCGATAAGAGACATCATGGTACGCACCATATCCAATAGGGTGCAACTATGATGTTCGGACACACCATCACACTATGGTGTTCCAGGCGGTATTAATTGTGAAACAATTTCCACAATGTCTTAATTGTGTGCCAAAGCTCGTAACTCAGATACTCATCTCTATGATCATATCATAGACATTTTATCCTCTTGTCACAATGACCTTCAACTTCACTCTGAAATTACTTGAACCATTCAATAATTCAGACTTCTGTTTCATCAAGTAAATATACTCAACATCTACTCGAATCATCTGTGAAGTAAGAACATAATGATATTCACTGCATGCCTCAGCACTCATTGGACTACACACATCAAAATGTGTTACTTCCAACAAGTTGCTATCTTGTTCCATCTTACTGAAAACGAGGCTTTTCAGTCATCTTGGCCATGTGGTATGATTTGCATATCTCAAGTGATTCAAAATCAAGTGAGTCCAAACAATCCATCTGCATGGAGTTTCTTCATGCGTATACACCAATAGACATGGTTTGCATGTCTCAAACTTTTCAAAAATGAGTGAGTCCAAAGATCCATCAACATGGAGCTCCTTCATGCGTTTTACACCAATATGACTTACATGGCAGTGCCACAAGTAAGTGGTACTATCATTACTATCTTATATCTTTTGGCATGAAAATGTGTATCACTACGATCGAGATTCAATAAACCATTCCTATTAGGTGCAATACCATTGAAGGTATTATTCAAATAAACAGAGTAACCATTATTCTCCTTAAATGAATAACCGTATTGCGATAGACATAATCCAATCATGTCTATGCTCAACGCAAACACCAAATGACAATTATTCAGGTTTAATACTAATCTTGATGGTAGAGGGAGCGTGCGATGTTTGATCACATCAAAATTGGAAACACTTCCAACACATATCGTCAGCTCTCCTTTAGCTAGTCTCCGTTTATTCCGTAGCTATTTTATTTCAAGTTACTAACACTTAGCAACCGAACCGGTATCTTAATACCCTGGTGCTACTAGGAGTAATAGTAAAGTACACCTTAACATAATGTATATCCAATATACTTCTATCGACCTTGCCAGCCTTCTCATCTACCAAGTATCTAGGGTAATGCTGCTCCAGTGGTTGTTCCCCTTATTACAGAAGCACTTAGTCTCGGGTTTGGGTTCAACCTTGGGTTTCTTCACTAGAGCAGCAACTTATTTGCCATTTCATGAAGTATCCCTTCTTGCCCTTGACCTTCTTGAAACTAGTGGTTTCACCAACCATCAACAATTGATGGTCCTTCTTGATTTCTACTTTCGCGGTGTCAAACATCGTGAATACCTCAAGGATCATCATATGTATCCCTGATATGTTATAGTTCATCACGAAGCTCTAGCAGCTTGGTGGCAATGACTTTGGAGAAACATCACTATCTCATCTGGAAGATCAACTCCCACTCGATTCAAGTGATTATTGCACTCAGACAATCTGAGCACAAGCTCATCAATTGAGCTTTCTCCCTTAGTTTGTAGGCTAAGAAATTCGTCGGAGGTCTCATACCTCTTGACGTGGGCACGAGCCTGAAATCCCAATTTCAGCCCTCGAAACATCTCATATGTTCCGCGACATTTTGAAAACGTCTTTGGTGCCTCTACTCTAAACCGTTTAACTGAACTATCACGTAGTTATCAAAACGTGTATGTTCGATGTTTGCAACATCCACAGACGACGTTTTGGGGTTCTGCACATTGAGCGGTGCATTAAGGACATATCTTTCTACTGATCGCATAATCGCTACTGTCAACTTTCAACTATATTTTCTCTAGGAACATATCTAAACAGTGGAACTAAAGCGCGAGCTTACGACATAATTTGCAAAGATCTTTTGACTATGTTCAGGATAATTAAGTTCATCTCATGAACTCCCACTCAGATAGACATCCCTCTAGTCATCTAAGTGATTACATGATCCGAGTCAACTAGGCCGTGTCCGATCATCACGTGAGACGGACTAGTCATCATCGGTGAACATCTTCATGTTGATCGTATCTACTATACGACTCATGCTCGACCTTTCGGTCTCTTGTGTTCCGAGGCCATGTCTGTACATGCTAGGCTCGTCAAGTTAACCTAAGTGTTTCGCGTGTGTAAATCTGGCTTACACCCGTTGTATGTGAACGTAAGAATCTATCACACCCGATCATCACGTGGTGCTTCGAAATGACTAACTTTCGCAATGGTGCATAGTTAGGGGGGACACTTTCTTGAAATTTTAATGAGGGATCATCTTATTTACTATCGTCGTTCTAAGCAAATAAGATGCATAAACATGATAAACATCACATGCAATCAAATAGTGACATGATATGGCCAATAACATTTTGCTCCTTTTGATCTCCATCTTCGGGGCTCCATGATCATCATCGTCACCGGCATGACACCATGATCTCCATCATCATGATCTCCATCATCGTGTCTTCATGAAGTTTTCTTGCCAACTAATTACTTCTACTACTATGGCTACCGGTTAGCAATAAAGTAAAGTAATTACATGGCGTTGTTCAATGACACGCAGGTCATACAATAAATAAAGACAACTCCTATGGCTCCTACCGGTTGTCATATTCATCGACATGCAAGTCGTGATTCCTATTACAAGAACATGATCAATCTCATACATCACATATCATTCATCACATTCTTCTTGGCCATATCACATCACATAGCATACCCTACAAAAACAAGTTAGACGTCCTCTAATTGTTGTTTGCATGTTTTACGTGGCTGCTATGGGTTTCTAGCAAGAACGTTTCTTACCTACGCAAAACCACAACGTGATATGCCAATTGCTATTTACCCTTCATAAGGACCCTTTTCATCAATCCGTTCCAACTAAAGTGGGAGAGACTGGCACCCGCTAGCCACCTTATGCACCAAGTGCATGTCAGTCGGTGGAACCTATCTCACGTAAGAGTACGTGTAAGGTCGGTCCGGGCCGCTTCATCCCACAATATCGTCGAAACAAGATTGGACTAGTAACGATAAGCATATTGAACAAAATCAACGCCCACAACTACTTTGTGTTCTACTCGTGCAAAGAATCTACGCAATAGACCTGGCTCTGATACCACTGTTGGGGAACGTAGCAGAAATTCAAAATTTTCCTACGTGTCACCAAGATCTTGAAGGAAATATTCCCTAGAGGCAATAATAAAGTTATTATTTATTTCCTTATATCATGATAAATGTTTATTATTCATGCTAGAATTGTATTAACCGGAAACATAATACATGTGTGAATACATAGACAAACAGAGTGTCACTAGTATGCCTCTACTTGACTAGCTCGTTAATCAAAGATGGTTATGTTTCCTAACCATGAACAATGAGTTGTTATTTGATTAACGAGGTCACATCATTAGTAGAATGATCTGATTGACATGACCCATTCCATTAGCTTAGCACCTGATCGTTTAGTATGTTGCTATTGCTTTCTTCATGACTTATACATGTTCCTATGACTATGAGATTATGCAACTCCCGTTTACCGGAGGAACACTTTGGGTACTACCAAACGTCACAACGTAAATGGGTGATTATAAAGGAGTACTACAGGTGTCTCCAATGGTCGATGTTGGGTTGGCGTATTTCGAGATTAGGATTTGTCACTCCGATTGTCGGAGAGGTATCTCTGGGCCCTCTCGGTAATGCACATCACATAAGCCTTGCAAGCACTGCAACTAATATGTTAGTTGTGAGATGATGTATTACGGAACGAGTAAAGAGACTTGCCGGTAACGAGATTGAACTAGGTATTGGATACCGACGATCAAATCTCGGGCAAGTAACATACCGATGACAAAGGGAACAACGTATGTTGTTATGCGGTCTGACCGATAAAGATCTTCGTAGAATATGTAGGAGCCAATATGGGCATCCAGGTCCCGCTATTGGTTATTGACCGGAGACATGTCTCGGTCATGTCTACATTGTTCTCGAACCCGTAGGGTCCGCACGCTTAAGGTTACGATGACAGTTATATTATGAGTTTATGCATTTTGATGTACCGAAGGAGTTCGGAGTCCCGGATGAGATCGGGGACATGACGAGGAGTCTCGAAATGGTCGAGACGTAAAGATCGATATATTGGACGACTATATTCGGACATCGGAAAGGTTCCGAGTGATTCGGGTATTTTTCGGAGTACCGGGTAGTTACGGGAGAAGTAATGGGCCTTGATGGGCTTTAGTGGGAAGAGGAAAAAGGCTGCTGCGCCCCCCCTCCCCTTTGGTCCGAATTGGACTAGGGAAAAAGGGGCCGGCCACCTCTCCTTCTCCTCCTATTCCTTCTCCCTTCCTCCCCTCTTGGTGGACTCCTACTAGGACTTGGAGTCCTAGTAGGACTCCCTATCCTGGCCGCACCTTTGCCTTGGCCGGCCTCCTCCTCCTCCATCCTTTATATACGGAGGCAGGGGCACCTCTAAACACACAAGTTGACACAAGTTGATCCACGTGATCGATTCCTTAGCCGTGTGCGGTGCCCCCTGCCACCATATTCCTCGATAATACTGTAGCGGAGTTTAGGCGAAGCCCTGCTGCTGTAGTTCATCAAGATCGTCACCACGCCGTCGTGCTGACGAAACTCTTCCCCGACACTTTGCTGGATCGGAGTCCGGGGATCGTCATCGGGCTGAACGTGTGCTCGAACTCGGAGGTGCCGTAGTTTCGGTGCTTGATCGGTTGGATCGTGAAGACGTACGACTACTTCCTCTACGTCATGTCATCGCTTCCGCAGTCGGTCTGCGTTGGGTACGTAGACAACACTCTCCCCTCGTTGCTATGCATCACATGATCCTGTGTGCGCGTAGGAAAATTTTTGAAATTACTACGAAACCCAACAGTGGCATCCGAGCCTAGGTTAATGATGTTGATGTTATATGCACGAGTAGAACACAAGTGAGTTGTGGACGATACAAGTCATACTGCCTACCAGCATGTCATATTTTGGTTCAGCGGCATTGTTGGACGAGACGACCCGGACCAACCTTACGCGTACGCTTACGCGAGACCGGTTCCCTCGACGTGCTTTGCACAGAGATGGCTTGCGGGCGACTGCCTCTCCAACTTTAGTTGAACCAAGTATGGCTACGCCCGGTCCTTGCGAAGGTTAAAACGGAGTCTATTTGACAAACTATCGTTGTGGTTTTTGATGCGTAGGTGAGATTGGTTCTTACTTAAGCCCGTAGCAGCCACGTAAAACATGCAACAACAAAGTAGAGGACGTCTAACTTGTTTTTGCAGGGCATGTTGTGATGTGATATGGTCAAGGCATGATGCTGAATTTTATTGTATGAGATGATCATGTTTTGTAACCAAGTTATCGGCAACTGGCAGGAGCCATATGGTTGTCGCTTTATTGTATGCAATGCAATCGCGATGTAATGCTTTACTTTATTACTAAACGGTAGTGATAGTCGTGGAAGCATAAGATTGGCGAGACGACAACGATGCTACGATGGAGATCAAGGTGTCGCGCCGGTGACGATGGTGATCATGACGGTGCTTCGGAGATGGAGATCACAAGCACAAGATGATGATGGCCATATCATATCACTTATATTGATTGCATGTGATGTTTATCTTTTTATGCATCTTATCTTGCTTTGATTGACGGTAGCATTATAAGATGATCTCTCACTAAATTATCAAGAAGTGTTCTCCCTGAGTATGCACCGTTGCAAAAGTTCTTCGTGCTGAGACACCACGTGATGATCGGGTGTGATAGGCTCTACGTTCAAATACAACGGGTGCAAAACAGTTGCGCACGCAGAATACTCAGGTTAAACTTGACGAGCCTAGCATATGCAGATATGGCCTCGGAACACGGAGACCGAAAGGTCGAGCGTGAATCATATAGTAGATATGATCAACATAATGATGTTCACCGATGAAACTACTCCATCTCACGTGATGATCGGACATGGTTTAGTTGATTTGGATCACGTGATCACTTAGAGGATTAGAGGGATGTCTATCTAAGTGGGAGTTCTTAAGTAATATGATTAAATTGAACTTAAATTTATCATGAACTTAGTCCTGGTAGTATTTTGCAAATCATGTTGTAGATCAATAGCTCGCGTTGTTGCTTCCCTGTGTTTATTTTGATATGTTCCTAGAGAAAATTGTGTTGAAAAATGTTAGTAGCAATGTTGCGGATTTGATCCGTGATCTGAGGTTAAATCCTCATTGCTGCACAGAAGAATTATGTCCTTAATGCACCGCTAGGTGACAGACCTATTGCAGGAGCAGATGCAGAAGTTATGAACGTCTGGCTAGCTCAATATGATGACTACTTGATAGTTTAGTGCACCATGCTTAACGGCTTAGAATCGGGACTTCAAAGACGTTTTGAACGTCATGGACCATATGAGATGTTCCAGGAATTGAAGTTAATATTTCAAGCAAATACCCGAGTTGAGAGATATGAAGTCTCCAACAAGTTCTATAGCTAAAAGATGGACGAGAATCGCTCAACTAGTGAGCATGTGCTCAGATTGTCTGGGTACTTCAATCGCTTGAATTCAGTGGGAGTTAATCTTCCAGATAAGATAGTGATTGACAGAATTCTCTAGTCACCATCACCAAGTTAGTAGAACTTCGTGATGAACTATAGTATGCAAGGGATGATGAAAATGATTCCCGAGCTCTTCGTGATGTTGAAATCAACGAAGGTAGAAATCAAGAAAGAGCATCAAGTGTTGATGGTTGACAAGATCACTAGTTTCAAGAAAAGGGCAAAGGGAAAGAAAGGGGAACTTCAAGTAGATTGACAAGCAAGTTGTCACTCCCACGAAGAAGCCCAAAGCTGAACCAAAGCCTGAAACTGAGTGCTTACACTGCAAAGGAAATGGTCACTGGAAGCAGAACTACCCTAAATATTTGGTGGATAAGAAGGATGGCAAAGTGAAAAAGGGTATATTTGATATACAAGTGTTTGATGTGTGCTTTACTAGTGTTTATAGCAACCCCTCGGTATTTGGTACTGGTTCAGTTGCTAAGAGTAGTAACTCGAAACGGGAGTTGCAGAATAAACAGAAACTAGTTAAGGGTGAAGTGATGATGTGTGTTGAAAGTAGTTTCAAGATTGATATGATCATCATCGCACACTCCCTATTCTTTCGGGATTAGTGTTGAACCTAAATAAATGTTATTTGGTGTTTGCGTTGAGCATGAATATGATTTGATCATGTTTATTGCAATACGGTTATTCATTTAAGTAAGAGAATAAACTGTTGTTCTATTTACATGAATAAAACCTTATATGGTTACACACCCAATGAAAATGGTTCATTGGATCTCGATCGTAGTGATACACATATTCATAATATTGATGCCAAAAGATGCAAAGTTAATAATGATAGTGCAACTTATTTGTGGCACTGCTGTTTGGGTCATATCGGTGTAAAGCGCATGAAGAAACTCCATAAAGATGGATTTTCGGAATCACTTGGTTATGAATCATTTGATGCTTGCGAACCGTGCCTTTTGGGCAAGATGACTAAAACTCCGTTCTTCGGAACAATGGAACGAGTTACTGACTTGTTGGAAATAATACATACCGATGTATGCGATCCAATGAGTGCTGTTGCTCGTGGCAAGCATCGTTGTTTTCTGACCTTCACAAGATGATTTGAGCAGATATGGGTATATCTACTTGATGAAACATAAGTCTGAAATAGTTGAAAGGTTCAAAGAATTTCAGAGTGAAGTGGAAAAATCATCGTAACAAGAAAATAAAGTTTCTGCGATCTGATCGCGGAGACAAATATTTGAGTTACGAGTTTGGTCTTCAATTAAAACAATGTGGAATAGTTTCACAGCTCACGCCACCTGGAACACCACATCGTTATGGTGTGTCCGAACGTCGTAACCGCACTTTATTTGATATGGTGCGATCTATGATATCTCTTTACCACTATCGTTTTGGGGTTATGCATTAGAGACAGCTGCATTCACGTTTTAAAATAGGGCACCATCAAAATCCGTTGAGACGACGCCTTATGAACTGTGGTTTAGCAAGAAACCAAAGTTGTCGTTTCTTAAATTTGGGGTTGCGATGCTTATATGAAAAAGTTTCATCCTGATAAGCTCAAACTCAAATCGGAGAAGTGCGTCTTCATAGGATATCCAAAGGAAACTATTGGATACACCTTCTATCACAGATCCGAAAGGCAAGACTTTTGTTGCTAAATTCGGAAACTTTCTGGAGAAGGAGTTTCTCTCGAAAGAAGTGAGTGGGAGGAAAGTAGAACTTGACGAGGTAACTGTACCTGCTCCCTTACTAGAAAGTAGTTCATCACAGAAAACTGTTTCAGTGACATCTACACCAGTCAGTGAGGAAGCCAATGATAATGATCATGAAACTTCAGATCAAGATACTACTGAACTTCGTAGATCAACCAGAGTAAGATCCGCACCAGAGTGGTACGGTAATCCTATTCTGGAGGTCATGCTACTAGATCATGATGAACCTACGAACTATGAAGAAGCGATGGTGAGCCCAGATTCCGCAAAGTGGCTAGAAGCCATGAAATCTGAGATATGATCCATGTATGAGAACAAAGTGTAGACTTTGATTGACTTGCCCGATGATCGGTGAGTCATTAAGAATAAATGGATCTTCAAGAGGAAGACAGACGTTGATAGAAGTGTTACTATCTACAAAGCTAGACTTGTCGAAAAAGGTTTTTGACAAAGTTCAAGGTGTTGAATACGATGAGATTTTCTTGCTCGTATCGATGCTTAAAAGTCTGTCCGAATCATGTTAGCAATTGCCGCATTTTATGAAATCTGGCAAATGGATAAACAAAATTGCATTCCTTAATGGATTTATTAAAGAAGAGTTGTATATGATGCAACCAGAAGGTTTTGTCAATCCAAAGGGAGCTAACAAAGTGTGCAAGCTCCAGCGATCCATTTATGGACTGGTGTAAGCCTCTCAGAGTTGGAATAAACGTTTTGATAGTGTGATCAAAGCATTTGGTTTTATACAGACTTTTGGAGAAGCCTGTATTTACAAGAAAGTGAGTGGGAGCTCTGTAGCATTTCTGATATTATATGTGGATGACATATTATTGATTGGAAATGATATAGAATTTCTGGATAGCATAAAGGGATACTTGAATAAAAGTTTTTCAAGAAAAGACCTCAGTAAAAGCTACTTATATATTGAGAATCAAGATCTATTGAGATAGATCAAGACACTTGATAAGATTTTCAATGACTACATACCTTGGCAAGATTTTGAAATAGTTCAAAATGGAACAGTTAAAGAAAGAGTTCTTGCCTGTGTTGCAAAGGTATGAAATTGAGTAAGACTCAAATCCCGATCACAGCAGAAAATAGAAAGAGAATGAAAAGTCATTCCCTATGCCTCAGTCATAGGTTCTATAAAGTATGCTATGCTATGTACCAGACCTATTGTATACCTTGCTCTGTATTTGGCAAGGGAGTACAATAGTGATCTAGGAGTAGATCACTGGACATTGGTCAAGAATATCCTTAGTAAGGACTAAGGAGATGTTTCTCGATTATGGAGGTGATAAAAGAGTTTGTTGTAAAAGTTACATCAGTGCAAACTTTTACACTGATCCAGATGACTCTAAGTCTCAATCTGGATACATATTGAAAGTGGGAGCAATTAGCTAGAGTAGCTCCGCACAGAGCATTGTAGACATAGGATATTTGCAAAATACATACGGCTCTGAATATGACAGACCCGTTGACTAAGCTTCTCTCACGAGCAAAACATGATCACACCTTAGTACTCTTTGGGTGTTAATCACATAGCGATGTAAACTAGATTACTGAATCTAGTAAACCCTTTGGGTGTTGGTTACATAGCGATGTGAACTATGGGTGTTAATCACATGGTGATATGAACTATTGCTGTTAAATCACATGGCGATGTGAACTAGATTATTGACTCTAGTGCAAGTGGGAGACTGAAGGAAATATGCCCTAGAGGCAATAATAAAGTTATTATTTATTTCCTTATATCATGATAAATGTTTATTATTCATGCTAGAATTGTATTAACCGGAAACATAATACATGTGTGAATACATAGACAAACAGAGTGTCACTAGTATGCCTCTACTTGACTAGCTCGTTAATCAAAGATGGTTATGTTTCCTAACCATGAACAATGAGTTGTTATTTGATTAACGAGGTCACATCATTAGTAGAATGATCTGATTGACATGACCCATTCCATTAGCTTAGCACCTGATCGTTTAGTATGTTGCTATTGCTTTCTTCATGACTTATACATGTTCCTATGACTATGAGATTATGCAACTCCCGTTTACCGGAGGAACACTTTGGGTATTACCAAACGTCACAACGTAAATGGGTGATTATAAAGGAGTACTACAGGTGTCTCCAATGGTCGATGTTGGGTTGGCGTATTTCAAGATTAGGATTTGTCACTCCGATTGTCGGAGAGGTATCTCTGGGCCCTCTCGGTAATGCACATCACATAAGCCTTGCAAGCACTGCAACTAATATGTTAGTTGTGAGATGATGTATTACGGAACGAGCAGCCCTCCGGGGTTGGTGTCCCCACTTGGTGGACCCCCGGGACCCTCCCGGTGGTCCCGGTACATTACCGATAAAACCCAAAACTTTTCCAGTGACCAAAACAGGACTTCCCATATATAAATCTTTACCTCCGGACCATTTCGGAACTCCTCGTGACGTCCGGGATATCATCCGGGAATCCGAACAACATTTGGTAACCACATACAAACTTCCTTTATAACCCTAGCGTGATCGAACCTTAAGTGTGTAGACCCTACGGGTTCGGGAACCATGCAGACATGACCGAGACGTTCTCCGGTCAATAACCAACAGCGGGATCTGGATACCCATGTTGGCTCCCACATGTTCCACGATGATCTCATCGGATGAACCACGATGTCAAGGACTCAATCGATCCCGTATACAATTCCCTTTGTCTAACGGTATTGTACTTGCCTGAGATTCGATCGTCGGTATACCGATACCTTGTTCAATCTCGTTACCGGCAAGTCTCTTTACTCGTTTCGTAACACATCATCCCGCGATCAACACTTTGATCACATTGTGCACATTATGATGATGTCCTACCGAGTGGGCCCAGAGATACCTCTCCGTCACACGGAGTGACAAATCCCAGTCTCGATTCGTGCCAACCCAACAGACACTTTCAGAGATACCTGTAGTGCACCTTTATAGCCACCCAGTTACGTTGTGACGTTTGGTACACCCAAAGCATTCCTACGGTATCCGGGAGTTTCACAATCTCATGGTCTAAGGAAAAGATACTTGACATTAGAAAAGCTTTAGCATACGAACTACACGATCTCTGTGCTAGGCTTAGGATTGGGTCTTGTCCATCACATCATTCTCCTAATGATGTGATCCCGTTATCAACGACATCCAATGTCCATGGTCAGGAAACCGTAACCATCTATTGATCAACGAGCTAGTCAACTAGAGGCTTACTAGGGACATGGTGTTGTCTATGTACCCACACATGTATCTGAGTTTCCTGTTAATACAATTATAGCATGGATAATAAACGATTATCATGAACAAGGAAATATAATAATAATTAATTTATTATTGCCTCTAGGGCATATTTCAAACAGAAACATCATAAGATCCAACTACAATAGCAAAGCTCGGGATACATCAAGATCGTGCCATAGAGGGAACACGAGAGAGAACACGAGAGAGAGAGAGAGATCAAACACATAGCTACTGGTACATACCCTCAGCCCCGAGGGTGAACTACTCCCTCCTCGTCATGGATAGCGCCGGGATGATGAAGATGGCCACCGGTGATGGGTTCCCCCTCTGGCAGGGTGCCAGAACAGGCTCCCGAGTGGTTTTTGGTGGCTACAGAGGCTTGCGGAAGCGGAACTCCCGATCTATCTTGTCTTCTGGAAGTTTTAGGGTACGTGGGTATATATGGGTGCAAGGGGTACGTCGGTGGACCTCCGGGGTGCTCATGAGGCAGGGGGCGCGCCCAGGGGGTGGCGCACCCCCCACCCTCGTGGGCAGCCCGAGACTCCCCTGACGTGCACTCCAAGTCCATCAGGTGGGTTTCCTTCCAAAAATAACTTCTCTAGTTGATTTTGTTCCGTTTTGACTTCGTCTGATATTCCTTTTCCTTGTAACACTGAAATAGGCATAAAACAGCAAATCTGGGCTGGGCCTCCGGTTAATAGGTTAGTCCCAAAAATAATATAAAAGTGGATGATAAAGCCCAATATTGCCTAAAACAGTAGATAAAGTAGCATGGAGCAATCAAAAATTATAGATACATTGGAGATGTATCAAGCATCCCCAAGCTTAATTCCTGCTCGTCCTCGAGTAGGTAGATGATAAAAAGAGAATTTTTGATGTGGAGTGATACTTTGGCATAATTTCAATGTAAATCTTCTTAATTGTAGCATGAATATTCAGATCCGAAAGATTCAAGACAAAAGTTCATATTGACATAAAAATAATAATACTTCAAGCATACTAACTAAGCAATTATGTCTTCTCAAAATAACATGGCCAAAGAAAGTTGTCCCTACAAAATCATATAGTCTGACTATGCTCCATCTTCATCACACAAAGTTGTTCCCAACTTCTATACCCCCGATGACAAGCCAAGCAATTGTTTCATACTTAAATAATCTCAAACTTTTTCAACCTTCACGCAATACATGAGCGTGAGCCATGGATATAGCACTATGGGTGGAATAGAATATGATGATGGGGATTGTGTGGAGAAGACAAAAAGAAGAAGATAGTCTCACATCAACTAGGCGTATCAACAGGCTATGGAGATGCCCATCAATAGATATCAATGTGAGTGAGTAGGGATTGCCATGCAACGGATGCACTAGAGCTATAAGTATATGAAAGCTCAGCAAAAGAAACTAAGTGGGTGTGCATCCAACTTGCTTGCTCACGAAGACCTCTGGCACTTTTGAGGAAGCCCATCATTGTAATATACAAGCCAAGTTCTATAATGAAAAATTCCCACTAGTATATGAAAGTGACAACATATGAGACTCTCCATTATGAAGATCATGGTGCTACTTTGAAGCACAAGTGTGGTAAAAGGATAGTAGCATTGTCCCTTCTCTCTTTTTCTCTCATCATTTTTTTATTTGGGCCTTTTCTCTTCTTTTCTTTATGGCCACTCTTTTTTTTCGTCCGGAGTCTCATCCCGACTTATGGGGGAATCATAGTCTCCATCATCCTTTCCTCACTGGGACAATGCTCTAGTAGTGATGATCATCACACTTTTATTTTTCTTATAACTCAACAATTACAACTCGATACTTAGAACAAATATGACTCTATATGAATGCCTCCGGCGGTGTACCGGGATATGCAATGAATCAAGAGCGACATGTATGAAAATTATGAAGGTGGCCTTGCCACAAATACAATGTCAACTACATGTTCATGCAAAAAAGCAATATGACAATGATGGAGCGTGTCATAATAAACGGAATGGTGGAAAGTTGCATGGCAATATATCTCGGAATGGCTATGGAAATGCTATAATAGGTAGGTATGGTGGCTGTTTTTAGGAAGGTATATGGTGGGTGTATGATACCGGCGAAAAGTGCGCGGTATTAGAGAGGCTAGCAAAGGCGGAAAGGTGAGAGTGCGTATAATCCATGGACTCAACATTAGTCAAAAGAACTCATATACTTATTGTAAAAATTTAGAAGTCATCAAAAATCAAGTATTACGCGCATGCTCCTAGGGGGATAGATTGGTAGGAAAAGACCATCGCTCGTCCCCGACCGCCACTCATAAGGATGCACAAGCCAGGTACACTTCATGTTTCAAATTTGTTACACAACTTTAACCATACGTGCATGCTACGGGACTTGCAAACTTCAACACAAGCATTTCTCAAATTCATAATCACCCAACTAGCACGACTTTGATACTATCACCTCCATATCTCAAAACAATTATCAAGCATCAAACTTATCTTAGTATTCAATTCACTCAAAAGAAAGTTTCACATATCTTGAATACCAAGTATATTAACTTTAAGCAAATTATCGTGCTATTAACGGCTCTCAAAATAATCTAAGTGAAGCATGAGAGATCAATAGTTTCTTTAAAACAAATCCACCACTGTGCTCTAAAAGATCTAAGTGGAGTACTAGAGCAAAAATTATCACGCTCAAAAGATATAAGTGAAGCACTATGAGCAATAACAAAAACTACTCCGAAAGATATAAGTGAAGATCAATGAGTAGCTAAATAATTATGCAACTATGCGAAGACTCTCTCTCAATAAAGAATTTCAGATCTTCATATCTTATTCAAACAGCAAGCAAAGCAAAATAAATGACATTGCAAGGATAGCACAACTCATGTGAAGAAGCAAAAACTTAGGCTCAACCGATACTAACCGATGATTGTTGAAGAAGAAAGGTGGGATGCCTACCGGGGCATCCC